>NC_135760.1:7508775-8108775 GCF_052425735.1 Oculina patagonica
TCGATCCGTCTATAGTTAGTTTTTCGGTTTGCGGTGCGTTTGTCGGTTCTGCATAACAAAATAAATGTAGACAACTTTTAAAATATTAATTTGTCACCGTTCTTCTTAACATATATTTGTGTTTTTATGTTTGAAATGCACGTTTTGTTACAAGAAGATGGAAAATCGTATTAAAGCTGTTATTTGTTCCATTTTTTTTTTTTTCACTTGCAGGACACCACCTTTTTCACGGACGCTACACAAGCAGGACACGGAACTTGCCTCGGAGACTCGGGTGGACCAGTGGTGCATGAACGAAACGGCCGGTGGTATTTAGGGCCTCTTCACATGAGCCCGGTTTACGAGCTGTCTCAGTTACCAGGACGGATTTTGACCTCTGTTCATATGGAAAATTTTAGCCCGGTTGACGGGGATAAAATTCAAGAAACGAAGGCAAAATGGCGACACATAAAGTTGCATCTTTCGCGACTATCGTAGCTTTATTGACCCATGTAACTTTATTAATAAAGCTAATTCGCATATTTCTGATGTGGAAATAGATATAAGGCAAAATTAAACCATTTGGACCGCCCAATTACGAAAGAGAAGCTATTTTCTCAAAAAAAGTTGCGTCCCGGCGACCGGGCTGGAGTGTTCATATGGGGAAATTTTCTTCCCGGTTGCCGATATCTCGTTTGCAGAAACCGAGATATCGGTAAACGGGCTGGCCCGCCTTCTCATATGAACACATCAAAAATTTTACAAAGAAAATAGGAGTGAGCCGAGATCTCGGTAACTGGGCCAGCCCGGTCAACCGGGATCATATGAAGAGGCCCTTAGAGGGAGTTCACATAACGGGGCGTGATATCTGTGCTAAGCCTGGGTCTTACGATGGAAAGGTTTCTGTGCGAGCCTTCATCAACTGGATCAAAGACACCATGAAAAATAACTGAAAATATAGAGTGTATCACAAAATGATTTGAAATTTCTGAAGAAATAAACAGAATAATGACCATTGAATGAATAGCAGTTTATTTTATTTCTTTAATTAAGCGATGACGTCAGGAAATCGCTTATTGTCATCGCAAGACCGACCCGATCTTTTTGTCTGTTTCGGTCGAACAGAAATCAAGTTTAAATTGATAACAAGAAATCGCCGCGTAGAACATAAAAGGAAAATACTCCCGTGCAGTTAGAATGGAACACTACAATGTATAAACGAAAGAGACTAATTACATATGATGGGATCTATTAGAATAAGTAGACAGAAATTTCTAACTCTTATAATAATAAGGGCCGCGGTGGGCAAGAGACCATTTGACCTTTCTCGCAGCTTAAAAGCTGACTCCCGCGTATCGTATGTCGTTTATCGGAAGTCACACACTACAATATAACGCAATCTACTGTTGTTCAATTGAGCAAATCTACGTAGAAAATGTATTATTAACTTTGCATCCTTGGCCTGTGAATTTATAACTACTGTTAATTCTGTATTTATTTGAATTCCATCATATCCTAACTATGCTATTTAGACCATCACCAACATTGCTTCTTAGGTTAAAAAAATGTACACTGGAATTGGATAACAGTCTTTATCACGCCCTCAATTATGTTAGACCCTTTGTGAAACGTCATCGCTTCTGCATGCACTGCATGCCGTTTATTTTTATCTGCAATCAAAAAAAGATTAATATCAAAATTAATATCATTTAATACAATGACTAATTAACAAAATAAGTTCAGCAATGGTGAACACCGCACAAACTACGCCATAACTTTGGTAATTATTAAGATAACTTAAAATCTACGAAATGAATGAATCATGTTCTCAGTGAAGGCCTAATCAGACTTAATAAGGGCGCATCATAAATTAAATGGCATACTTTGAAACTAAATGGATTATTACCGACGAATCTGCCTACTCGGGAGGCGCGGTGGCCTAATGGTTAGTGCGCCAGACTCCGGATTGAGCGGTCCGGGTCCGAGCCCTGGCGGGGCACTGTGTTATGTTCTTAAGCTTAACACTCTACTCTCATACTGCCTCTCTTCAGCCGGGTGTAAATGGATCGGTAAATTTAATGCTGGAATGACCCTGCGATGGACTAGCATACCATCCAGGGAGGTAGTAGAAATACTACCAGTCGTTTCATGCTAAGGAAACGCTAGAAGCTCCGGCCTGATAGGCCACTAGGCTCGTATGCGCACATTACCTGTTACCTTTACCCGTCCATTCGGCTCAATAAGAATCGTTTGTGACCCATTCAATTTCATTCGCATCGCTAGTTAGCCGTTTAGTTCGTAAAAGGGGGCCAATCAGTTCATATTCAGCGTCAAGTTCTTCGGCAAAACTGCATTAGCTTGCCGTGGAATCTGCTAACTTTACCTCGAATCATTAAATGAATGTATAAAAAAAATTTAAAAACATTACATGTTCCCACCCATTTATCAGTATATTATAAAGTTTCGCTGAAAAGAATAAACGTATGCTGACAACAGAACAGAGATTTGGCCTGTAAAAGCTCATTTAGAGCTTGTAGTATTTGTTATCCAAAATTGGCCGTTTGCTTGTGTGCTTGTGCTTATTTCTAATTTGTTAATTAACGCGTTTTAATTGCAGCGAAAAAAAGTTTTTATATTGTCTCGGATGGCGCTTACTTTTTCACGAATCATGAAAAAAATCCAACAAAAATTAGAGAAACGCTTACATGTTCTTGACAAATTTTAAAAGATACACTAGAAGCATTTTTTTTAGGAGATATTAAGGCATGAATATTGAAACAATGGAAATTTGTTAATAAGTTAAAAACGGCCCAAATCAGCCACTTTCATAGTGGACCATTTTGCTTATTAACGGATTTCTATTGTTTGAATATTCAGTGAGGATTTTCTCCACGCTTCAAGGTGTTGCGAAGTTGACGCTTGCACAAAATAGACATGGACACTTCCGCTTTCAAACGCGCACAATCGACCAGGAAATCTTCTTTTTCGCGGAGATATTAACGCATGAATATTGAAACAATGGAAATTTGTTTATGAGTAGAAAACCGCCCAAATCAACCATTTTGAAGGTGGATCATTTTGCTCATTAACGGATTTCTATTGTTTGAATATTCAGTGAGGAATATTATCCGCGTGTAAAAGACTTCCAACGCTGACGCTTGTACACAATAGACACAGAAACACCCTCTTTCAAACGCGCGCACGATCGACCTGGAAATTCTTCTTTTCTTGGAGATATTAACATATGAATATTAAAACAATAGAAATTTGTTTATGAGTAGAAAACCGCCCAAATCAACCATTTTGAAGGTGGACCATTTTGCTCATTAACGGATTTCTATTGCTTGAATATTCAGTGAGGAATTTTTCCGCGAGGGGCCTGTTTACATGGAGGGAGGGTGCCCCGGCTAACCGAGTTACCCGGCTAGAAGGGATAAACTTACATAGCCCGCCTTTACATGCAGAATTCACAGCCCTTCTACCCGAGTTGAGACAGCGTCATTGAAGCGTGTCACGGCGTGGGAAAACAATCTAGCTCCAAATGATTGAAGAAAAATATGACTTTTTACTGAATAATCAAGGCCTTTCGTCTTAAAACTTATTTTAATTTGATGTGCAAGTTCTCAGATATTTACTGCGTTCATTTTTGACGAAATTCAATCGAAATTCAACAGTATTTGGCCGCCAAATTGAAATGAAATTTGTTGTGTCGTGAATTAGGATAATCATTCCCATGAAAATTTCGAATTAATTGGCTGTTGCTCAAAGAAATGTTTCCAGCCGACTGATAAAACTAATTTTGATCAAATAGCACTGTTTGGGTCCAGAATTTATACATTTTATGCCATTAACTTCAAATTTAGTTTAAAAACACGCGCGAAAACTTATCCCGGCAAGCCGGGATAGCTCGGGCATAACCGTTTACATGGCAAAAAGCTATCCCGCCTAGAAGGGTGCCCCGGGCAAGTAGACCGAGTGCCCCGGCAAGGCGGGTTACCCTTCTAGCATGTAAAGGCTTCAATGCGTTTTCTTAAGAAACGTATGAAAAGTTGGCTCGCCTAGGGTAGCTCGGTTAGCCGGGTAACTCGGTTAGCCGGGGCACCCGCCTTCCATGTAAACAGGCCCTAAGAGACTTCCAACGCTGACGCTTGTACACAATAGACACGGACACACCCTCTTTCAAAAGCGCGCACAATCGGCCAGAAAATCCTCCTCTCCGCAGAGATATTAGCACATGAATATTAAAACAATGGAAAATCATTAATGAGTTTAAATCTGCCCAAATCAACCATTTTAAAAGTAGACCAATTTGTTCATAAATGGATTTCTATTGTTGAATATAATCGGGAAGGATTTTCTCCATCTCTAAGGGACTTCTCGCTTTGTCGTTTGCACACAACGGACACTTGGCTACATCCTTTCAAATGCACGTATTTGTTCGGGAAATCCCCCTTTTCACAGAGACATTAAAGGGACTGTGTCACGGCTGAGTTAAGTTTATTTCATAACGTTTTTGCAAATAATCGCTATGAAACTTAATGTCTGCAAAGAAATTACTTCTATGGATCTAAATGACAAAACCATAGCTTCATTGCAACCAAATGTGTCTCCTGGGATGGGCGTTATGATTTAAATTTACAAGCAAACAAGATTAATTTTGATAACTGTTCAGCCCAACAATATTTCAACAACCCATATCACAATCCGTTTCAATCTTCGTCGCTTTTGACCATTTTGAAATGGTCAAAAGGCTTTTCAAAATGGCTTTTGTCATTGAAATGTTCCTTCACTGTTTTAAGGGGTTATTTTTAATTTTTCAACGAATTTGATGGTCATTTTCCATGCCTAAATTTAGCTAAAATACGTGACACATTCCTTTTACACATGAATGTTGAAACAACAGAAATTTGTTTATAACGAGGTAGAAACTGCGAAAGCTGACCACTTTTACATTGGACTAGATTTTGATTGTTTGAATATTCAAAGGATTTTCTCCACCTCTAACAGACTTGTGACTTTAACAATTGACATTTGGTCACACCCTTCGAAACAAGACCACAATCAGTCAGGAAATAATATTATTTATAAACTGCAGTGGTTTAGCGAGTGGTAGCAAATCGAGTAAAATGGTATCACACATGTGTGGATAAAAATGATATCCACACGTGTGATATCATTTTTTAACCAATCACTTCGCAGAGTTTGCCATGTTTCAATGTTCAATAAGCCAAAGTAAATCGATATTAGGTCGAAACATCTTCGGATCTTCCTTGGCAATCTTCGGTAATTTTCGGAAAATGTTTGGAATTATTCGTACAAGCTTCGGACAACATTTTGAAAATTTTCGGAAATCTTCGGAAAATCGTCAAAAACATCGTAAAATAGGTTTATATAATAAACAGAATAATACATGGTTGCTTGGAGATATGAAATTTAACTTTTCGTGTTTAAATACGATAGTTCGCTGCGCTCACTCGTGAGCTATCCATTTGAACACTCGAAGATAAATTATATATCTCCGCGCAACCATGTATTATCCTCTATAAATGATAACGTTTCTTGGATATATTTGGCTAATATTGCAAAAGATTAGGTGAAAAGCAGTCATTCGACAATGCTAAATGAAGGAAACTGGTGTTTTATTTTTGTTTACTTGAATTGCTATAAAAATGTATCTAAATCTGTAAAAAAAAAAAACCTTCCTCAAAGAGAAAGTGACATCCTCTCTTAAAATACTAGACCTAAGAAATGCAGCATCAATATTGTTAGCAATACAGTAGGAATTATGTATAGATCCTACGTGGCTTACAAGACAGAAAGTTGTTAGATAAATCAAAACTATTTGTTCATTGATGAATTCTTCATTAAGAAATAAATGGCTTGTCTTAAAATTGGATTAAAAAGGGGTTCGACACTGGCATTATAAACTATATGTTTGCATTTTCGGTTACTGCTGTAACCTTCTTCACTGAGGTAAAAAATGTAGAGTATTATTTTAATAAATGGCATCCTTGTTGGGGGATGCCATTAATAATTTACATCTTTTAGCTGAAGAAGATTATGTTATAGTAACTGAACGTCCAAACATGGTTTATAAAACCAGTGTCAACACCTTTTAATCCATTTTTAACCATCCCTGCTACAAACCAAATATTTTTGGCTTGTCTTACCGGTACATTTTAAACATTAACATGTGAACTAGAAGGTCTTTACAATAAATATATACAACAGTTCAATTTCAGCAACACGTTTACACTAGCTGAAAGGACCTGTGTACAACATTACCTTCATTCTAGAAATATCTTAGACATTCTCGTCCCCAGATCCGCCTGTTCCTCTTGGCCAGCTAAGCCTGTGCACGAGAAACAAGTGGCTCTGGGGACACATGATTTGATTGGCTGGATGTTAACAAAAGGAGCAGCTAATCACATGAATCGATTAAAAATCCATTTTTATACAAGTTTAAAACGGTTGATTTGATTCGCTAGATTTGAAATTCCCTTTGTTAAAATGTAGCCAATCAAATCGCGTCCCCAGAGCTATTGTTTCTCGTGCACAGGCTCAACCGGCTCAGAGGGACAAGCGGCTCTGGGGATGAGAATGTATCTCAGAATAATAGTTGAGTAAGGTAGAAAAACATCAGAGGTTATAAACACCGCAAATTTGATAAAATAATGTTAAAACTTATGCTAACTTCTTAAAGTTAATTGCCATCCGGTACACAACTCCTAAAGGTGACTCATAATTGTTTAAACATTCCCGTCTTTGACATTCAAACTCAGCTACACTTATGACGCTAAGGATTAACTTTACAAAGAAATTTTAAGGTATTATCAATGAACATATTGAGGATGCCTTGACATTACGATTTGCTGTCATTTACTATATCAAACACTTGAGACAGTGTTTCATCAGGATATCCAAACACCAAGAAGAGGGTTGAAAATAGCACGTGCAGCGAAGTATTTTTGACAAAATTCGAGGTGTTTGGATAGCCAATGAAACACTGTCTCTGCAAGTATTTGATATAATTATCTTCTCACTTGAAACAAAAACTAGAGTAAACGGAGAAATACAATCGTAAAAAATCTATGCTAATTAAGACCAGGTATCCAAACCTTCTTCATGGTTATATGATTTTCTTTGTTTTAGCTTGATGAATTATTGAGTTTGAGAAGGCAATTAATCAAAAAGGTCAATGATAACCTTTTTCTGACCTTCTGAGACTAATATCAGCCACAGTAAATATATATCATAGATTTTTGCCAGCATCCCAAAGGGGCGAGGAGGGTTGGCTGAAGTTCAGGAGCCCCAAAGTTTTTGCTGTGGAGCCTAGAGCCCCATCATTTTGTTGCTTGGAGGTCTTAGCTGCAGAGCATGAAAACCTAAGCACTACTGATATGAACAGAGCTCAGAGCCTCATTTTTTTTTTTTTTTTTTTTTTTGGAGGGGGGGGGGGGGGGAGGGCTGAAGCCCTGGAGCCTGGCTTTTTAGGTCCTGAAGCCTAGTACAGTGCATGGTCCTTTCAACCCGGCCTTTGGGACCCTGTTATGGTGATTAGACAAAAATGGATCAAAAACACTGATTAGTTTTTTTTTTTAAGTTATTAGCCTCAAAAGGTCCAAAATAGGGTATCTTTGATTTCTTTTGATGCCAATTGGAACTGAGCATGTTAACTGATGATGTCTTAAATGGTTTACAGTGACATTTTTCTGCCACACCATTGAGCTTGCTGCAATAGAATGCCAAAGATAAGAAAGTCCAAACTATTATGGGCCATTAGTTGAGCTGCTGAGTTACGTAACCAGCAACTCAATATGTACACTTACAATACAGTGACCTTTTGCCACTTAGTATTTGCAAAACGATTTTCGCAATTAGTGAAAGGTAAAGAACTGAAGTGGTAACCACATCATGACATTCAAACAAATTAATTTATCAGGGTGTAAAGAAACTGGGTATTTCTTTGGGCAAGTTAGAACCATCGTGTGCAAGCCCCAAAGCCTTTCTCAGTTGCCTTACTTTATCTACCAACTAAAAAGTCCAAATATGTCACTTGCCGATCAGCAAATTCACTAGTCCCAGGCTATCGATCACACTTGATTTTCTTTGCACACCCTTGATTGGTTACTTCTGTTTACATTAATACTATACTCCAAATAACTATAATTAATATTTGAAAACTTCAGTACTTCGGAAACTGCATAAAGCTATAGCTAATGGGGTTTATATATATTTTTTCAACTTATAGTTCATTAAGATTCGTTATTTTGGCTGTTAGCGCACACTATGTGTACCTCATGTCAGTGAATCACTGTGTTTAAAGGAGAAGTTCATTCCAAAACGGCACCTTTTTTCTTCACGCCAATGAAAAGGTAATACATTAAGATATGTTACTCGCCAAAATTTCAGCTTCCAAAGAGTATTCAAAACCTATGAAATCCTTGTCTGAAGTGGTCTGAAAATTGATAACCGGCTGCTGCCATCTTGGAGTTAAAATTAGCAGCCAGCTGGCAATGTATGCGTGACATTAAGAGCTCAACTTTTACTCTCTTAGAGCTCAGTTTGCGCAAAATGATGCTGCAATAAACGGGCATTTCGAAAAACAAGCCAATACAAAATTAACAAGGAATGTCAAGTATTTAAACAATATTTAAACTTCCCGCTAAACTTCAGGTTGAGCTCTTTGACGTTACATATACATTGCCAGGCCGCCTAGTTACTCCAAGATGGCGGGGGCCAGTTCTCGATTTTCGGACTACCTCAGACAAGGGATTTCATAGGGTTTGAATACTCTTTGGACATACCTTTTAGTTAGCTTGAAGTAAAAGTGTCATTTAAAATGAGCTTCTCCTTTAATTGGCTGCTTAAACCTTTGTGTCACTAGTCCAAGGCAAATAAGTGGGGTGTTCTTCTTTACAGCCCTCTTCTCTGCAGTTGTCCATGGTTTTGCTTGTTGATAAGCAGGCAGGATGAGGAGCAAGGTCATCATTAAGACCACTAGAGTCCCCGTCTTCGGCCATGTCTAAAGGAAAAGTATGGATGGTTAGAACCTTGGAGAAACAATGCCAGTTACTGCATTAGCTGCTAAATGTCAGGAGTAAGCGACCGGAGAAGATGACTGAAATTCAGGCTAATAAAATCCCTTATTAGGAGACCAATCTGGTCGTGACTTTTTACCTGGTAGTTTAATATACATATGCATACGTACAGTACTAATATTTTTTAAACTATGCTTGCAGATAAAACTAGTACATATTAATGAATAATTATAAACCCACCTTTCACAACAGTACCATTGCATTCCTCAGTGGATGAAACATTCAAAGAACCGACTTGTATTGCTGTTTTGCTACCAGATTGTTCCATGTGCTTGTCGTTTAGCTCTGTCTCTACTGCTGGGTTAGTGTTGCCTTCCTTCATTTCGGCAACTCCGACATCACTGTCACGCAATTCAGCACTGCTGCTTGCATGAGTGAACAAGGTGAGCTTGTGGAAAACTGACAGGTAGACTGGCAGAAAGCAAAGCCCATGAAGAAGGCCAAGAAAGACCATGCTAAAGAACATCTTGAAAAAGATTTGAAATATCTCAGACTTGGATAAGGCTGTCATTCCAATTCCAACCAGAGTGCTGGCACCTAAACAAGATTTAATTTCAATATTAATAATAATTATAATGATAATGATAATGATAACGATAATAATAAAATGAATAATATTACTGACAAAAACAAGGGGCTTATTCATTCAAGGCATGATGGCCTAGATTATGGTTAGTACACCGGATTCTGGATGGAGTGAGTAGTCAGGGTTCGATAACTGGCAACCTGTCGTAAGACACAAAATTTACTCTCATAGCGCCTCTCTCCACCCAGGTATATAAATGGGTACTGGAAAATTAAATGCTGAAAGGTAGCCTGTTATGGACTGGCATCCCATCCAGGGGGAGTAAGGATGCTCACTGTACAGAAACTGGAGTTTTGCTTATACTTAGTTATATTACTACATGTTTATTTTATTGCTAAATTATCAGGGTACAGGGGGGTCACCACTGGAGGGAATTTTTTAAAGTCAGGCTGTGGGCTGTGGTGTGCTTTGAATAGGATTTTGCACATAAGTAAAAAAAAAAGGCATAATTAGATGTCTATTGGTAAATTAAAACAATGACTTGTCAACTGAAAGTCAAAATTCTTGAAACATGCCATACAGTGCACAATGGAAGGGTTCTTTATTGTGCTGTTCCAGAAAATACCCATACCCCAACCATGGAAGACTTTTTGGTTGTAACCTCTCAACCCTTTGGACATTCCATTTCAGCTTCATATCTTCTTTTAAAATATTTGGCTTGTGAGACCTCCCCTAAATTTTTAGTGATCTTCCATGGGGTGTGGATATGGATGTTATCTGGAACCACACATTCAAAGAGCTATGGACTCATAATTACTAGAGAATAACCAACTTATTTTTTGCAGTTCACTTGCATCTGAGATTTTAATGGGTGGCTTAGTTAAAAGGGTGGTAAATGGTCCATCAAAAAGGACGCATCTCACAAAATTTTAGACAAAATTCACGGTCTCACCATCTTAAATTTTTTTGCAACACCACCTCAGAGTCTTGATTGCTCAGTTAGCAAGACTAAAAAATCCCGCCACCTCAAAAACTTTTGAATTAACCACTAGCCAGCCCTTATTAGTTAATGTTGCTGTTGTTGTTGTTGTTTGAGTCTTACGAATGTGCGAGGCAGCGAGCAGCAAGGCATGCGAGGGGAGGCAGTGAGGCATGCGAGGCATAAATCCCTACTCCAAATAAAAAGGCTAACTGCAAGCTACCTAAGCTAACAGTAGGCTAACCGGAGTGCCATTTAGGCTAACCAAAGTGCTATTTAGGCTAACCGACATGGATCGCATGCCTTGCTGCCTCACACTTTGTGATGCATGACCCTTGGTTTTTTGTTGTTGTTGGCGTTGCTGCATACTGATTTACAACATCTTCTCAATACGCTTACCTCCTAATAGAACACTGGCTCCAACATGAGCAAGTGCTTGAATCACTCTCTTCTCAGCTGAGTTGCCTGGAGCAACCACAAAAGCATGAGCCACGTGCGCACTGTAGTCAACAGCAAAACCAATAGCCATGACCAGATTTATCATAGAAATTGAGTTAAGAGAGACACCCCACAACCACATCATGCCAAACAACTCAAAAATCAAAGACACAAAACCGAAGAAGACCAAGAAGGAAACACTTAGATTGACCAGGAAAGGCGCAGTAACAATGAGAATGGCCAGTGCGGCAATGGTCAGATTACGAATTGTTTCAGAGGCTATGACTGCATACTGTTCAAGGAAAATGAAGGACGCCGATGCAACATAAACAGGAAGCTTGGACTTGCTGGCAAGATCTTTACGTATGGATAACATGGCATCCTTTCTAAACACCGAGCTGGAGGAGCTTTTCATGAAACCAACCATGCGTGTGGCTTCGATATCACTCTCATTCTGTCCAAATTTGATGTCTTCTTTAAAATAACTGTATTGAGATGTGCTCAGGAAACTTTTCAAGCTGCTTGTGAAGCTATGACCATTGCAAGTTTTGTTTTGCTCTCTACAGTACTTTGAGAATGCGCCCATCCATGTAATTGTATCCCTCTCATAGTATTTGTTCTCTGCCACAATTTTAGAAAGCTTGTTAACTTCATTTTGGATAGACAACTCCTGGTACTCCGCATTTCCACTCAAAACAACACTGATTTCTGTGGGAAGTGTGAAATATTTACGTTCCATTTTGATGAAGGCTTTGTAGTAAGAATCTTCTTTGGCTAACAAAGATCGGTCAAATTCTTGATCTAGATGAATAGTAGCATATATACCTGCTGCTAATAAGCCAAGTGAGATAAACACGACCATTGCCTTTGTTCTGGGACGCATAAGGAACTTTCCCCACCTTTCCATCAATTTGTTTGACACCTGAGGGTGTGGCTCATCCCACGGAGGCTGCCCCTCTTTTGGGTCAGGTGCGTAACACACTGGAAGACAGTTACGCCGATTTGCTTTTATTCTTCGCACATCAAAGGATAGTAAAGCTACAAATACAGTCACAATCATGAGAAATGCAAAGCTGATTGTTAAAGCAGCATAAGTGCAGAAGTAACTGATGGATGGAAACTGAGAAAACGTACTCACAGCAAAGGCTACCAGATCAGTTAACGTTGTCATGGTAATAGTTACACCAGTACCAGACATAACCTTCTGCAATGTCACAGGCACTTTCAAATGACGCTCTTGGCGATCCAAATAATCAACAATGATAAACATATCATCAAGACCAATGCCAATAACAAGGAAGGGTAGGACACCCACAATACTTATAAAAGGAGTTTGTATCATCATTGCTAGAGAAAACCCAGCTAGGATACCAAGACCAACAGAAAAGGTACCACCAAGTGCAAGCAAAGAGTGTCCGGTTAGTGGGTTACGAAAAAGTTTTCCAACCATGAAACTTGCAAACTGCAACATGACAGTAAAAGTAAGCGCAAACCAACGAATGTCAGATGAGCTGCTTGCAGCAATTGCATCATCTAAGCTTTTCTCTGCAGAAATGTAAAGTGTCACACTTGTCAAGTCATCCCGGAGAGTTAAAAGTTTTTTGAGAAATAAATCTTCCCAGGCTTCAACTTGTTTCCTTTCTTCATCACTGTTTGGCTCATTGACAAAGTATGTTACCTTTAATGCATTTGCACTCAAGACTTCATTGGTGGACATGTTTTTGCTTATGGCAGCAAACATTTTATGCATGTTAAGGCAAGATGGACGACCATTACTCATTACAAGCCCTGGACAGGTGAAAGCCTTAGTGATTTTTCCCGTGATATTAACAAAGTTTGCCTCACTGAACTTAAAAAGTTCTAAAGGATTAACAGCCATGCAGTCCTCTTTTGATTTTGCCTTAGATCCTGACCTTGTTGAACAGATGTCAGTGTAACCTGTCAAATTTTCAATAGCCTTGTGTACCTGTAGTGCTTCTTTGAGGTACTTAACACCAAGGACATCTTCTCCATGTTTAGGAGCCATGATGACCTGCTCTTGGCGAAGTTTCAATGAAAAGAATTTATTTGCTTTATTCAGGTCTTGAATAGCTTTGCTGTTCTGGGGCACAAAAAGCTTAGCTGCTCGGTTTTCAGGGCTTATCCATAAGAATCCAATCGAACACACCCCAACAATCAAAATGGCAACTGCTATGGTGGTAAAAGGACGATTGCTTATTATCTGTCCCATTGCACCAAAGAGTTTTTCCAGAATGTTGTGGACCCAGTTGCAGAAAGACAACCATGTTGAATAAACGCTATGACAGCTGAGGTTAGAAGACCTAAATAAACAAGGGGAGAAAACAAAAACAAAAACAAAAACACTTCATTAGACATACGAAAGAGCTACTATCCATCGTTGAGACACTGTTTATCAGTAGAGTACCCGGTACCCGGTACATCGCAGCTACAATATTTTGTATGAATCACTGTTTTCAAACAAAATGATTTACAATGCAATGTTGCATGTAGAAAAGTAAATGTATATAAAGAACAATTCTGAAAACATCTAAGATGAATAATGCATTGATGTTTATTTAGTATTGCGTACACAAACTATCATCACCTGATCACCGTCAGTGTCGGCTGTAATAAAGAGGTTAGTTTGTACGAATTTGCTTCCTGGGGCCAACCCTGGTAAAAATTTGACCGCAATCGCGATCACACCGTGATGGCCGCAATTGCGTCGCGATTTTGATGCAACCGCAGTGCAATCATGCGCGACGCGATTGTAAGTGAGTGCAATCGGGCCGCTAAGTGGTAATCGCGGCGGCCAAAAACGTGGCGCAAATCGTACTGCGATTGTAGCGCAATCGCACCGCGAAGTGGGAATCGCGGCAGCCAAAAACGCGGCGCAAATCGTACCGCAAAGTGGGAATCGCGGCAGCCAAAAACGCAGCGCGATCGTGGTAAAATTTTTTACAAGGGAATTTTAGACTTAGTGTCCATTGTCCGTATTAGAAAGGGTCCGTATTATAGAGGGTTTTGAAAGAAAATATAGGAGAATTTTGTCAGGACATCGGAAATGATCTGTAATAGGGAGGTGTCCGTATTAGAGAGGTGTCTGTAATTTGAATGTACTCTTGGTTCAGTGAACCAAATTACAGAGACAGCTTCCGATCTTGGACCCAAACAACCCCGCCTTCCCCTGCTTCTAAGCCCCTAGGTTATAAGCCTTATATTTGTCTGCTACCAAAAAAAATACCTGTTACAAGCTTTCCTGGATAAAAGTCATCCCCTACCCAACTTTTTTCATATTGTGTAGTTCCAGAAAATATCCATAACCCCGCCACGGAAGGCTTTTTGTTTTGCACCCCCCTCCCCCCCCCAGGAATTTCCGTTCCAGAGGGTCTGTGAGGCCCCCCCCCCCCCAGAAATTTCCAATATTTTTAAACACCCTTTAAAATTCGAAATTGCTTTGTAGTTTAAAATGTAGGACGATTGTAACAATCTAGTTGTATCCTTAGCATTGGGACACTAAATAAAGTCGGCAGAAACGTTTAATACGTGCGTGATTATCACTTGTAAATCAGAAATCAGTATGTAAACATGTAGCTTCAAAACTTCATTCACACCGCTAGAATATTTTTTTAATTAGTTTAAAGCCTGGGCCTTTTTATTTCTTTCACTGTTAGTCATTAATTTACTAGAAGATATGTTACAATTTCTGCGAACATTTCCTGGCACAAAAGTTGGCAAAATTTGCATATATGTCAAAAGTAATTTGAAACCTTTCGAATAAACTCCATCGTAAATAAACGTAACACAACGCCGCACGCAAGTATCCAATTTAGGTTCTTTCATACACATTTAACTGCGCTTTTCAAAAGAAAATTAAATGACAGAGTGAACTTTAAGGTTTAATATTTGCGTTCTAAATCATAACACAAACAATCGTACGCGTGACACACATGCTTCATGATCGTTTGATCGCAGGTTATGCTTCAATGTTTGTCCATGTTGATTTGGCAGGACCGCGCTATAAACTCCAACTCGGCTACCTCTAGTTCGATTGCAGGGCTAGCTAACTTAAAGAGAAAACAGAAAAAAATAAAGCTTATGTATAACCTCATCTCAATATTCGGGAGCAATGATTTTTGTTTGAAAACAACGTAGGTAAGTATGTTTTTCTACTTCAGATCGATAGCACGTTGCTTTTAGTACTTTATAAGTGGTTCGTCACCCTTTGGAAGAACTAGCTTCACAAGAACCCCCCTCTCCCTCGGAAATTACGGCCTTTGAACCCCCCCTCCCCCTCGGAATTTCCAGTGGCCTTCCATGGGGGGGTCATGGATATTTTCTGGAACTACACATTAACTCCTACATCATCTCAGAACATTGTATTTAGTACTGAAACAGGCAGCAATTGCGGATAGTGCGTATTAAAACATTAAAGACAGTTTCTGCTAAACATTCTAGCAATATAAAAGGCACGACTAACTGGTTAATTACCAAAAAGAATTCATAGCAATATGGTAACATTTTGAATACAAAGATCTCTTCGAGATACCGACTATTTTGCATCAAGTATGAGTAGAAGGTTTATCCTGTGCATTGTTCTTCGAACATATCATGGATGAATTGAATTGTCTTTTAAAGAATTAATAAACTAACAGTTTCTTTGCAGTTCAGTTCAAGCATTTTTTTTTTTATCTTCGCGGGGGAAATGCTATATTTGTCAGTAGCGACGGCTGGCGCTTTGCGACTCATATACACTGTACTGTGGCTTGGTTAAAAATAGTAAACTTTGTCGATTGCCTTTTATCGAAAATTATAGTTGTTTCCTTTCGAGTTGGAAAGATTTCTACTCGGCCTAATGCAGGGTTCCTGCACGACAGAAAGTTCACGAAGATGTGCAAATGTCCCTGAGTCTCGGACATTCTGGAATGTCTGATGCTCAAAACAATAAAATAATAGTAATTGTAAGCATTTTTATGAGGCTTGAAATTAAGTTTCTCAGGAGTGCTTCAGAATTTAATCACAGGGTCACTTAGCAGACCTCTCAAGTCTCATGACTTTGCCGTGAGACTCGTGCTTTTTAGTTCAATCTCACAGTCTCATGATGAGACACAAAAATCACAAGATAAACAGAGTCACAAGCTGTTCCTTGTGTAATGTCATTTTTTGGCTTACTAAGGCGATTCTCTTGTGCCAATTCTGTGTAAATCCGTAGTCAGTAAAAGTACTTATTAGTTTGTTCCCTATAAGACGCACAATCGATGACCATATATATAGGAGACACATTAAGCTGTAAAAATAACGTTAATTTTTGTGTTGCTAAAACAGGAAACAAACACTTTCCCTTGATAAGCACCTGGTTTTGGTTATTTTTGGTCATCAGTTGATCATTCTCCCGGTTTTTACTAAAATCTCCCGATTTTTTGACCTCAATCTCCAGATTTCTGGTTCATTGAGGTTAAGAGGTCTGACTTAGGGAATCCATCTTAATCAGAGTGGCTTCCTTACAACCATTACAGCTCATTTTCCCCTCCCACCCAGGGATGTCGCTAAGGGCCAGCTGCCAGCTAATTTCACCGACTAAAAGAGAACTAAAATCCAGCTGAAATTTCACATGAAAACAAAGACTTAGGTAAACATTTAGAGCTTCCAAAGCCAGATGGGCTTGTTGATGAGCCGGCTTAGTGTTTTCTTAGCTACATCCTCGCCCACCCAACCCAGTATTAGCTACCTACCCCAAACTCCTTACAAAACCTACACAGAATTATAATTATACCAACCCTGAAGCAGATGTAGAGGCAGCTTCTTTTATATCACTTTCATTTGTTATCTGAGTGTTCTTTTTCACAGCTGATCCCATCATGTTCAGATACTGACTGTTTAAGGCTTCTAACTGTGATGACAAAAGACAAAAAAAAACACATTTCATTTGCTTTTGCTTGTATAGTACCTGACTCTCAACTTAGGTGAATAAACGGATAATTATACTGGTGAATTTATCCTGAGTGGGGCCCTCTGATGGACTAGCCTTCCATCTAGGAGGGAGTAAAAATACTCCTAACTCTTAATGTTATGGGAACCAGGATAAGTTTTAGGTTGATGAGCCCTAAGCTCGACACAGACTTTCCCCATTTAGCGTCCCCATCTCAGACTACAAGGACAAAATTGGAACCCCATAAATACTGACCGATTAGCTATATAGCTTCAACAGCTGACCAGTTAGCTCTGTTGGTAGAGCTCCAGACTTTGCAGGAGGTCTCAGGTTTGAGTCCTGCATCAGACCAACACTGGGCCTTAAAATAGCTGAGGAGAATATGCTGCCTTTGCAATATTGACAACTACAAATGGTTAGATTTTCAAGTCTTCTCATATATAAGGATGGTGTTCTCCTACATCTTCAGTGTTATGGTCAGCAGGGGACATTAAAGAACCCACACTCTCATCATAAAGAGTAGGGCACTGCGATCGGAGTGTTGGTCTTAAAATACCCGTTGTACCATTGTACAATTACAAGTGACTAAAGCAACTACATATACATGACCAATGCATAATGCAAGTATGCATCTAAAATGCAAGAAATATTTTACTGCAACCAAATGCAGACTAAGTAATAAACAAGTGCTTAAACCAGCACGCCCAGACCTTCATTAACATAGCTAAAAGAACTCACAGCTAAAAACTAACATCTATACATGCTAAAAATTATACTGAAATCATTAAACCATAAACAGCTTATAACTACAGATGGTGTAGTGTATGCATCAAAAATTGCAAGAGCTGATGCATTAAATAGCTGACTTTCTGGATAGGGAATAGAAAATATGTAATGGTCTCCAAAAGCTGCTTATCACCTGAGAAATAAAATCACCGCAAAAACCCCATGAAATTAAAGTGCATGAACAATAGGTGTCCCAAACATAACATGACATAAAATTAAGTGACTCACATTATGTTAACAATCATTACCACTGAGCAAGTGGATAGTGGAGTTTACTTTGAAGATGTGATAGACTCATTGCCATGCAGGGCTGCAAATATTTTTTTTCACAGGACATTTGTCCTAGAAAGACACCATCTTGGTCAGACAAAACAAAATTTTGGTCAGACATCACCAAAACAAAAGGTTGAATTTTGCCCATTGTTGCCGTAAAATGATTTACGATCAAAAAATTTTATCCGGACATCATGTCCGATCACACTTGGGATTTTGTCGGACATGAGCAAATTGTGGTCAACCAATGTCCGATGACTGACTGTTATTTGCAGCCCTGCCATGGTAACACGACTGGCTGTACATATGCGTTTAAAAGATATTATTTCTTCATTTCTTCTGTTTGTTACCGGGGGTAGTTTGATCGAACTCCATGCTAGCCAATTCAACAATCATTGTTAGCGGAGCTTCACAGCGGCCCAAAGGGCCGCAGAGCAGAGACCCATAACCATAGAAAGTCCACAGAAATAGGAAAATCATGGATTTGAGTTTCCATGGTCATGACATGGCTAACAGCTTAGCTCGCGAGCATATACGTACATGTACATCTGCACGTACGTCGTGCACTCTAGATATATATTAACCCTAACCTCTTTGATACTGGGCATCCAAGTTATGGTCAATTGACAGCTGTCAATAAAGGGGTCCACTGACCAGTATCACATGACCATATCACAGGCTCAGGTGTATAACTCATCGAGGTCACGTGTTTTTTAAAGTTGACCACTGACCAAAAAATGGTTTTTTTATTGGATCGTGGGTTCAAGTCCTAATTTTTTTCCCTATCTATGGTTGGTGAATTCAGATATTTAGATAAAGGGCAAAGTAAATTACCGGGGAGCTCCACTTTTAGGCTTGGTTAAATCTATTTAATACACTTTTCAGTAAAACCACAATATGCCTTGAATATTTAAATTTGCTGTGATGCTTTGAACTGTTCATACCCACCCCCCTCCTCCCAACCCCTAAAAGGGAATATCTGGGTGAATGTTCCCTTTGCGGGGATATATCATAAACTGTTCTAGTATAGGCACCACAGCAAATTTATGAAATCTTCAAGGGGTATTGTGGTTTCACTAAAAACCGTAAAAACAATAACAACAAAAATCGATCCGTGACATTGACATGTTTTAGCAAAAAAACAATTAAGCTTATAAAGCTTAAGTTTTTGATAGAAATATGCTAATATTTTACCTGGCACTGAAGAAAACTTCGGTACAGTGATCAAAGAGTCGTCAAACACTGATTAGCATGCACTGGTGAAACCAACATTATGTTTTCTGTGTTTTCAAGATGTATAAAGAACTGTAGGCGTCTTTCTTAACCACTCCATGGGCATGCTGTACGTAAGCATTTACGATATAAATTAACGTCTTGTTTTTTTGCGTCCATCGGGGAATCATCAAGTTTTGTTTCCCATTTTTTAACTTTGAGTGCAATCCTGCTGTATACTTTGATGAACATGAGCTTTCCCAAACGACGCACAACATTTCTGTTAACAACGAGGACGATGGAGGCCCAATATGAAATTGTCGACATTTGCCGTCGCCATTTTCAATTCCATGCGAAATGAAATTAAAGACGGCTGCACGCACACGTCGCTGGCTTAAGCCTGGTTCACACTAGCAACATGCAAAAAACACCTCACGTTGACGTTTTATGTCACCAGTGTGAACAACATAACATAAAGACATAGTTGGAACATAATGACATAAGCATAACGACATAAGGAAAGAACTGAACTTTTCTTTATGTCGTTATGTCCATGTCGTTATGTCGTTATATCCGGCTAGTGTGAACCAGGCCTTACAGATCCAATCAGATTGCAGAATTGATCAAGACATGACATATTGCTACGAGTTGGTTTCATTTGGGTCATTCAATTTCACTCTCATACATCCCAGGTGTAGTAGAAAATTATGTATAATATTCTTCAATTGTTCCTGATTATGGCTCCTCTAATGCCGATTACAAAAAGAAACTATTCTTGCTTCCAGATGTGCATCTCAGAAATATTTTTTCGCAGTTTACTACGTGCTGTTTGAACAACTAAAAGCAAATTTTCGAAAGACTTCACCATTTGAATGAAAAATAAACATATGTACCAATTTGGATGAATTTGCAAGTACAATCAGAGAATCCTGACGTATGTTTTTAGCGGTCGGTATAAAACGCAGACCATGCAGACTGCAGACTGCAGACTGCAGACCGTGCACACGGTGCAGAACTTCGAACTGAACTTTAGGGGGAGTTTCATTAAGTAGTTGTCAATCAAATTATGAACTTCGAAACGAAATTGTAAATATCACGTGACGCGAAGTTGAAAGGTTGAGGAGTTCGCAAGTTAAGAAGAAGTTCGTCCAGTTTGTTTAATTTGGTGAAATGAATCCGTTCACGGTACATTAAGGAAAGGCAATTTCAAGTCCAGGAAGGCAGGAAATCATCTAAAGTTGGCTTCAAGGTCAAAGATTATTTTATTTAGCTTCCAGCTTGTTGAGTTTTCTTCTACTGTCAGAGAGCGCGTTACACTGTAAACATTGGAACATTTTAAGTTACAGGTAAAACAAACTGGTCGGATATAGCAGTCTATTTAATTTGTTAAGTTCAGGTTTCTAGTTCAATTTTATAACGTAAACAAATGCTTCGGTTGGTAGTTATGCTTTGGGAATACAGGGTTTTCTTGAGAAATCCCCCCAAATTTTTTACACTGTCCTTAATAATAAAATATAAGTAATTCGTAAATAAATACACATTTCAATTGTTCCAAAGCAAGTGTTGTTTTTTAGTAAAAAAAATTTAACCAAAGCTTATTTTTTTGCAAATACAAATTATTTCAGAGGAACAGAGTTTATTACCAACAGACAGATGGCGTGACTTGCGTGGTGTGTAAACACAGAAGTATAACGACACGGAATTGAAAAGTTCTGGTTTTCACAGATTTTCCAAACTGATGTGGCGAGTATTCAAGAAGGAAAACGTTTTTTTCTCTTTAGAAGACTTTTACGGCACACACAAACAGTTTTTTTATATGTAAACTGGTTTATCTGTTGAAATTTTTCCCTTTGAAACTGTACACAGTAGAACTTGTAATCTATTTTTAGTCGGTTGTCGGGTGACATTGGGAAAACTGGTTGTTAGTAATCCGCGTAACGGCGGAACGCGGAACGGCGGAACGGCGTAACGGCGTAACGAGAAACGGCGGAACGAGATTTTTTTTCTGTTTTTTTTTCTTCTTTTTTTAACAAACAAGCCAACAAACAAACAGTAAATATATCTCACAAAATAAAGGGCATGCATATCTTTTTTATGCTTCGAGGTCGATCTAGAGCCAGGATGTCAAGTTTATTTCGAGTGAGGATATCAAGGAGAAGCGCGACTGCTCTTCGGACATGCTCGCCCCAATCGAGACACTGGAAACGTACAAAGTCCAAGCAAGTCAACAAAGCCTTTGACACAAAAAAATAGAAGTGCCTGATAAGTTACTAATTTTGTAAGACAAAAAAAAAAGAACAGAAATGAAAAGCCCACAACAAGGTTTTTTTTCAGTTGGTCACCCAGCCAAGTACTAACCCCGCCCAACAGGGCTTAACTTCGGCGATCGGACAAGAACCGTTGTTTTCCATGTGGTATCAGAACGAGCGCGTAAATCAGTTCATAAAAGTTAAGTCCAGTTTTAGCAGGAAAGTGCCAAATTGTCCATAAGATCCATTTAAACTAGGTATTCCTTTTTTTCTCTATTTGCAAGACTCTTTATAACCCTTTGTCTCGTCTGAAACTGATACCACAAGGAAAGCATTGGTTTTCGTCCGATCGCCGAAGTTAAGCCCTGTTGTGCGGGGTTAGTACTTGGATGGGTGACCAACTGAAAATACCCCTTATTGCGGGCATTTCATTTTCTTTCTTTCGTTTTCTTACGAAATCAGCAATTTTTCAGGCCCTTGTATTTTTTCCAACGGGTTCGTTGACTTGATTCGACTTTGTACGTTTCATTGTCTCGATTGGGGCGAGAAAGCCCGAAGGGCAGTCGCGCTTTTTGAAATCCTCACTCGAAATAAACTCGAAATCCTGGCTCTAGATCGACCTCGAAAGAAAAAGAAGATATGCATGCCCTTTATTTTGTGACATATATTTACTGTTTGTTTGTTGATTTGTTTGTTTAAAAAAAAAAAAAAAAAAAAAAAAAAAAAACAGAAAAAAAATCTCGTTCCGCCGTTTCTCGTTACGCCGTTCCGCGTTCCGCCGTTACGCGGATTACTAACAACCGGGAAAACTCAGTTGTAACACTCACAAACCATTTTCAGGGCAGCCTTGCTTTTTAGTCCGTTGATGTCCTGCCTTACTGCATGGACTTGGGATTGTTTTTAGCCTTTTTGCTGTACTGGGAACGGATTCATTTCACCAAATTAAACAAACTGGACAAACTTCTTCTCAACTTGCGAACTCCTCGACCTTTCAACTTCGCTGCACGTGAAATTCACAATTTCGTTTCGAAGTTCGTAATTTGATTGACAACTACTTAATGAAATTCCCCCTAAAGTTCGAAGCGAACTTCGCGAATTTCAAACAAACTTCGGAAACCGTTTGTGAAAAGTTTTGTGAAACACAATGTAAAAAAAGAAGAAAAAAAAATTACTCAGTCTGCACGGGCTGCTCAACAGAAATTGTTGTTGTTGTTGTGTTGTTCTCTCTGTATCTCTCCAGCTACGCAACCGTTGCAGTGCTCGGTAGACGCAGAGGTCGCCTGAATTTTAGCTTCCTTCCATTTTATATCAGAAAAAAAGAAAGACAAATGTACTTGTACCATTCTAAAATAACCACGACATAAAATTCTTCACAAGAGGTCCAGAAAGGCGCGGAAATATATATCTAAAAGTCTCGCATAATTTGCTGCTTTCGCTATATTTCCGACAGTAAACAGACACTACCTCACTCGCTCGTTTTGTCCTTTTTTACTTACCTTTCTTGTTTTTTTTTTCTTTTCAGTAAAAGTTTCATCAAGGGGCAGTGCAGCGATGAACCACAGCCATGCGCGTCGGCAAAAAAGCGCTCATCTATGCGTTTTCAGCAACAGGCATTTCTCTTATAATCTCGACTACAGTTGACCAGCGGCTGAAGTTCGTTTACTTCCTGATTGTCGAGAACGTGCACAGTAGCATTCGTTAGTCGACGATAAGTAAACATGTCAATCGCCAGTTTGAATCGATTCCAAAAGGGCCTTTGGGATGACCTTGTCAGTTCAGGGGTTGCTTCCAGACACACATAAAAGCACGCGCTTCTTCTCCGTTTACTAGGCGGGTTCATTGACAGCTGTCAGTAAAGAGCGAAATGACAGAAACTTATCAAGGATCCGGCAGCTAAGTTTTAATGGGAAGTTACACAATTAAATTTTTCAGAATTGAAAGGCAAAATGCGGCGAAGTGATGGCAGTCTGCTAGTAATCAATTATTTGACTTGAAAAACAAAAAGAGAAAGAAAATTAAAAGGGAAAATCACCTCTTGAAGGTATTCCGGAAATGCGACCTATAAAACCGGGTCATTATTAAAATATGAATGGAATGCAGCATGTTTCTCCAGAGAATTTGTTTGCATAAACAGACGCAAGCAAGCTCGCTACCTCTTCCCTCTAAACAGTGTTGTCTAAAGTGGGATTTTTGAAAGACATCTAGGGGTGTGGGAGGATGGAAAATGGAGAGAGAGAAGGCTTTTCTGACATTTTTTTTTTCGGTTTGAAAGAGGCCCTGTTAAGGGGGGGGAGGGGGGGGGGTGGGTTCTTTACGTCCCCCGTCTGAATTTCAAACCTTTTAACGTCGCAATTGTAGAAGGTTTGCATGTCGCTGTCAGAATTTCGTCTATAGCCACTGATAATATAGAAAAATGTTTGAGTCCGGAGTGCATACCATAAAATAATGCTTTCTCGTAATTCGGTCACTGCTGACATAACACAAAAACATATCAATCATATGACAACTTAGTTGCGATGGAAAAAAACACAATTAAATTTAGACAACTCAGGTTACCAAATGCGCGCGCTACATGGCACGTCTTTTCCAGAAAAATCACTTGAAGAAACGAACTTCCTTCCGCATTTTTGGATAAAACGTGAACGACTGCATGCAAAAAGAGGATTTGAATCTGTAGCGCTGAAACAGCCTGATTGGCTATCAGCCCGCTCCGAGATATAAAAATCTCATCACTTTCATTTCGCGACTGTCCGAGAGAGAACTTAGACGGGCTGAGAAGAGCGAATAAGGAGCTAGAGGCATTGCGTGTCAAAGAAGTGAACTAAGCTTTGAACTAGCAGGGGAAACATTCAGGAAGGAAATCTTCAAGTTCATCTTCAGGTAGGAAAACATTTCGACCTCAACTTTACAGTTTGTTAGCTTAAAGATGAAAAACTTAAATTTGGGATATACAGTAATGGCGAGAGTTTTTAGTAGATAGAGCCCTTCGGCTCTGTCCCTGCAAAAAAAAAACCAAGAAGTCCTCTAGTAGTTTTGAAATAACTGGATTAGCTATAAGTAGGAGGGCTCTCGAGAGATATAACTCAACCTCTTCAACTGTAAAAATAGCTTTTTATTTTGTTAAAGTGATACTGTTGCTACTTTAACCGTTATTCAATTCGCCTACTCCGAATAAAAACACTACACGAAAACGTTTTTAATGAGAGCAACTTAGCGCACGCTATTTTATTGGACAAACTCGTCTACTAAACAAGATAAACAAAAAGACATCTTTTATAAATTCGTTTGCAGCGGATACTCTACATTTTCTCATATAAAAGGAAAAGCTGCCTGGTTTTCTTAAATAGCTTTATTGATACTAGCGTTATTTTGGTTATGATACAGTTTCTCGCACATCCTGACCTTGAAATAATCTGTGCAAAAGCTAATTTTCTCTAAGGAGATTCTTTCAATGTTAACCGTGTTAGCTTTATTTAAGGTCGCGGGGGATACCTACAGCATGAATAAATTCATGAAGGGAAATTTTGCTTGACCTGCATCTTTTAAAACGCTTATTTCTCAGCTGTTATGGGTGCGATTAAGCTCAAATTTTACAGAAACATAAAGAAACGATGAAAGATTGTGAATGTCATCTTTTATTTGGTACATTGCATTTAACGGCGATGTTATAGCCTCGTGAGTGCCAAATTGGGAAAAACATGATTTTGTGGCAGAGTTTGCGAAACGAGTAGGATACAGCAGACTGTGATCTTGTCAAAAACTAATCAGTCAATACCTCTAGAGTGTCATAACAGAAGCAGATTTTTTAATTTAAAGTTTGCCAGCAAGTTATGGCGGTTTAAGTGCGCAAATTTGAATTTAATGTCTTCTACCTCTTTCTAAAAGCGCTCTTTTAAAATTCCGCTTTTGTTGTGACACACTACAGTATTCATAGTTTACCTATCTGCAGTGGCAAGTCATGAAGTTCTGTATCCGTGCTGTATTCTCTGCCACAAAATTGTCGGAAAAGTCCAAACTTTGAGATTTCCGAAGGTGTCCCGACCCAAATACGATCATTTTGCCAAGGAGAGATGTAATTATGGTAATTATATTCCACTCTTTTATGGTGAGAACAATGCGTTTTTAAAAAGTACACGATTGTTTATGCAAAATATTTTTGTGATTACTCTGAGTTGCAGAAATATTCAAATTTAAATGAAAACAAGCTCAAAGACTTCCTACAATCTATATGAACGTATATCGCTAAGTGTTGTTTTAAATTGGTTAAAATATCAAAGAAACAGGAATTTTTTACAAATCACGCGCACGCGCCCATATTTTTGTCCAGTCATAAATATCTCGTAAAGTTGTCGATGTCAGTCGTTGTACTTCGTGCATACGCTTTAAATAAATGCATAATGATGAGCCTAAGGTGTCCCCCGAGACCTTAAGTTACCTTTTTTGTCTTTCCCAGCAAGCACGCAAAGTTCACTAGCCAATCAAAGAACAGCATAAGTACTTGAGAGAGCCCCGAAAGTGGTCACGCATCATAGCGTGACGGACTCAGCAATTCGCGCGGTAAGTTTAATTCTATTTATATAATCTTAAAGTTCTCTTGATTAATAGTATCTTCGTAGGTAAATAGGAGAATTATCTCAACTTTCATTATATATTCTTACGGGCTCAAAAGTTAGCCTAATTGCTTTTTGCTCCTTTTCCTTAGACTTGGACTGACAGACATCATCAAAGCGGCATCCGATTTGACAAGGATGGAGGCTTCTGAAATTGAGTCTAAAGGCCAAAGCTACCGGTAATTACTATTTGCGCACACACCACTACTTTAGCTAAGGTAACCGTTGCTGAGCTGTTCTAATACTGAGGGTTCTACTTTTTTGACTTCCTTTGCAAAACATAGCTTTAGAGCGATATTCACTAGAGTGTTGAAAGTAATTCGAATTTGCTTTGGTTTTGCAGTACTACGCTTATGGATGGATTAAAACAAAAACAAAAACAAAAAAACTTGCGCCCGCCCACGTTTTCCGCGCTTCATACCGGCTACATGTATTCGGTGCGAGTTTAATTGGCTCACTGGATTGTTTGCATCCTTTGTAATCAATTTAATCGGCTAGAGTGATTATTTGGTTTTGGTTTTACGACAATCAGTTGTGAACAGCTCTAACTACACTATAAATAACCTCTCTATTTGTGACAAACTTCATTTCTTTGTACTAGTATCTGTATAAGACTTTGGAGCGGAATAGATTTAACTTTAAAAGCTTTGTTATTTCCACTTTTAATACAATAAAATGTCACGACAACTTGGTCATAAATATTCTCAGTAACAAGCTTTTAAAATCAAAAGTTGACAAGGAGTCTACAGAAAAAACAGAAATGCTTGATGTAGTAGATCCCCTTCAACGGCCAATACCGGTTAAAAAAGGACACTGTCACCAGTTAACTTCAAAAACTCAAGAGCCTAAAGACATATGGAAACTACGAATAGTGGTGCAATTTTGTTAAAAACCATCACGCAAGTGTATTGAAGCGAAAAACGAATGGTATTATTGTGATGCCATCAAGAACTTTAGATCTCAATTTGAAAAAGTCAGGCTGTTTTTATCAAGTTTAGTCCTTGTGGACTGAAAAAACACCTAAAAATTATTATGGCCCCCTTCTTCCTTCAACAACAATTTCCTTTATATCTACATCTTGATGTACTAGGTGCATTTCATGTACGAGAAGATCTATTCGCCAATTTTAGTACGTTTTACCGAAAAGCATTTAAATCCCCGTGACAGTGTCCCTTAAATTGAATGCTTGTTTTACAATATTCGACGGCTTTTCACAGTGTTTACCTTCTTCAATATCTCGCGGTTTTTTTTATTAGATTCTTGGTTAATTGGGAAGCAGTTGCGACCTCTTGCTGTTCAGTTTTTTAAGCTTGAAATCATCCCGTCGTTTGCTTTTGTTTGATTGTTGGCCATGTTCAGGGCCATGTTGGCTGTCGAAACAAAAGCAGCAACTCTGAGATCTTCTAATTCGTCAAGTTCCTAAAGTAAAAACGTACCAAGGAGATCAGAATACACGATTATCGACTTTTAAGCGTACCTTTAATATTGAAAAAATTGAATGGTATGGTTTCTGACCCAAGAATCTCGAAAACCGAAAGTCGTTAAAATTTCTTAATTTTATTTAGTGAGACTGATATTTGTTTCACAGAATGGATTTTCCACTTTTTGTTAAGTTTTGCGCTTCTTTTGCCGCTATTAATATGAATACGAAAATTAGTTCGTTTTCTCAGAAACGTCAACCTGAATTCTCGGAAAAGCGGACGTGTGTAAGAGCCTCCGACGCAGACATTCTTTTGGCTTGTCACGCAATCTTTCCGTCAATGTGACATGTTACACAAAGATAGAAAAACAAACGGAATCTTTAAGACCAAACGGTGAGATTGATATCTGTTTAACAGAATCGATTTTGCCGCTTCCTTTATCGCAAGAAATATTAATGCAAACATCAGTTCGTTTTCTCAGAAACGTCAACCTGAATTCTCGGAAAAGCGGACGTGTGTAAAGAGCCTCCGACGCAGACATTCTTTTGGCTGGTCACGCAATCTTTCCGTCAATGTGACATGTTACAGAAAGATAGAAAAACAAAAGGAATATTAAAGACCAAATGGTGAGATTGATATCTGTTTTACAGAACAGAATTTTCCACTTGCTCTTAAGTTTTGCCGCTTATTTTGTCGCTAAATATATGAATGCAAAAATCAGTTCGTTTTCTCACAACATCAACCTGAATTCTCGGAAACCGGACGTGTGCAAGAGCATCCGATGCAGACATTCTTTTGGCTTGTCACGTAATCTTTCCGTCAATGTGACAACAACAACAACAACAACAGTTAAATTTTGTTAAGGTGGCAAATAACCGAAAAATGCGATAAGATTTTATCGAAGTGAATTGAAAAACAGATGCTGTTTGAACTTGGTTGAAGCTGTAGGGTATTGGTTTTCTACTAGTTGGAATAGACTACAGACCACACGGGGTAGCAACACATCAACTACACTGAAGACTGTAAAAACTCAAAATAAAGATTAGACCAATCCGCGAATAATAACGCAAATAAGTGAACGCAAATAAGCATAGGGCTGTTCACGCTAATGAAGTTCGAATTCGTTATTGTTTCATGCGGACCGTATCAAAGTAAACGCCATTTAAAAGCCACCGATTACTTTATTTGTATCTGCTAAAAAATGGTGGTTTTTCTCTGACAAATTTATACGATATCGAGCCTACGTAAAGAATACCTATTGTCATATCCTTTCTCGATTAAAACCTACTGGAATCGCTTCAAAACGCCCCCAAACGGCATAGAAACACAAGATTTACATAGAAGAGGATAGGTAAGTCGATTTTATCGGATATTTTTCCTTTATTTTGAATTATTTTTTACGATCGTTATATTCCCATACAAACCCTTATAATAACGTTATTACGCAATGTCATATGTAGTCTACATGTTGACGGCTCCTTTAGGAGCTTGGGCTACCTGTGTGCAAACTCGGCAAAATGAAATACAAATGAAATGCAAATGAAATTTTCGCGATCGCTTCTGCATCGGAAAACTGTGCCGTGTGAAAAACCTAACTGCTTATGAGATCTTTATTTTACCTCTGCGACGTTTTTTTTTTGACAATAACAATTCTAGTCAAAAGAACTTAAGAAAGGGTGACAAAAAAACATTTGACTCGAACTTGACTCGTGACTCGAACTTGACTCCTGCTATAAACAAGCTCGCACATAAAGAGCTGCAAATTTCGCCGATAATTAAGTTTCACAAGCTCTTTAAATATATGGAGTCACTTTGTATATAGCATGATGCCTTCTCTACGTAGAGTTGTATGCTAATGAGGCAAAATGTAAACAGTGACGTCAGCAAAGATCGCTCTATTACTAGACTAACTAAGAAGCCGATGTTCAACATAAGCTTTTTGTTTGCAACTTCAACAGGGTTTCTGGTAAGAAACGAGGACCAAAAACGAAGAAAATAAGGAGACTTACAGCAGGTTTTATGATATGCCTCCATTTTGTCCTCATCAAATACCAGATGGTCCTGGAAAAGATTGGCCAACTGGTAGTTAAACACCCAAGGAAGCTTATTGTCACAGCGTTCCTTCCTCTAGCAGCAGTTAGCTGTGTTGGATTCCTGTTCATGTCTCCTTCAAACCTAAAGGATGAATTCTTTATCTCAGATAAAGGTAACCTGGTAAGGAATTTCACGACAGCGGGACGATATTTCCCAAAAATTAACTCTAGGCAGGAAGAGGTGATCTTGACTCCAATGGCAAAAAAAGGCAATAATGTGCTCTCGAGTGCTTGTTTAAAAGATGCGCTACTCGTTTATCAGACAGTCGTGAGCCTAGCAAACTTTCAAAATGTCTGCATGGTAGCGACGGAAAAAGGGCAACTGCAGAATACCTCATGCATGATGACCAACCCTTTAGAACTGTGTAATGTGTATGAGAAGAACTCCGAGCTTTGTTTAGAGGCTATTGAAAGAGAATGGAAAAATTCTAGTAAGACCCTATCAGATGGCCGGACATTTAAGTTTGATCAACAACTATTTGTTAGTGACCTTCAAATTAATGAAGACAAAAACAGCCCCAAGGGAGAAAAAATCTCTGCAAGAGCTATCAGACTAATCTTCTACCTGAAAAACCCTCTGGAACGCGATCCATCGCAGAAGACAATTCTAACATGGGAGGAATCGTTCATTCAAAAGATGGAAGACCTTCGCTCAAAGATGACATGCGCATCACTGTATTTCACGTCTTTTCAGGATCGCCCTAGTGTTGCTACTCATCTCTTTTCTTTCGACGCTATGACCATTGTCTTTACCTTTGCGGTGCTCTTTTGCATTTCTACTCTAATGATCGCGAACATAATGGCGTCAATACGCCCTGTAGTTCTCATCCTCGGATGCTTGGTTACAATGTGTGTTGCCATTGGTTTGGTTTCAACACTGGGTATAAGCTATTTGGTCAGTGTTAACATTTGGCAGTCCAACTGGATGATCATTATCTTTATGTATTGCAAAGGCGCCACAGATGCATTAATCCTAATTCAGGATATGCACAAACAAAGGCACATACCATCCATTGAACACAGAATTACAAGTTGTATGACAAAATCTGGTATGGCCCTATCAACATCTAACCTTATTTCCCTTGTGGTATTTGGTCTTGCACAGATGTCTTCTTTTCCGGTTTTTAGGGAATTATCCTTCGTGGCATTGGTCATCATTCTTTTCTATTACATTATCTTCCTTGTTCTTCTCATGGCATGTTTATCTCTTTGTCTAAGGAAATTCAAATATGAGGAAATGTCTTGTTGTCGCCGTGCAGTCAAGTCTATGAATTACGACAATGAACAGCCAAGAGATGACACCCAAGACGATACATCGGCCTGTTGTCAGCCCATGCAGATTTATGCAAAAATCGTTTGTAGTAAATCAGGTTCTGCCTTCCTCTTGATGATCTTCATTGGCATTGTTGCTGGCAGCTCATATCTAGCATTTAGACAAAACCAAGCATTTGACAGTCCATTAATAATAAACCCAAGAGATGACGCAGCAAAATTCCTAAACATGAAGAGAAAATTCTTTGACGAGAAACGTGTTAAAATATTGTTTTCTAGCAACCTCAACTACAGTAACAGCGATCTACGAAAGAAGCTGCAAACATTTGGCGAAACGTTAAGCAATGCCTACTACAGTGACCGCCCAGTCGACAGCTGGATTGACCGTTTTGAAGAATGGGCTAAGCTGCAAGGCTTGAGATGCACAGGACTTGAATTTAACAGCTGCTTAACAAACTTCCTTGGAGACCCTAAAAATGCTTTCATTCGTGAGGATCTAAACGTCACAGTGCGTAAAGACACTTTGAATTTGGTTGCGAGTTATTTTCATCTCTACATGACTACGTCCAAAGAATTTTCTTTCAACAAGAGATCATTAAAATCCCTCCAAAGCGACATAGCCAACTTCCAAGAAAAGCAGTCCATACAAGTTTTAGTTGCTTCACATCTCCTTGAAGAGACAGAGCAATTAATGCATGTGGAACGCGAATTCATCTGGTTAGCTTTTGCAGCAGGAATAACAGCCACAGTTCTCTCTTTAGTTTTCTCAGCCAATCCTCGTATTGCCGCGGTCTTGGCAGCTGGGTTTTTTGTTCAGGTCCTCGAATTAATGGTTCTTCTTCATGTATGGGACGTGCCTTTAAACTACATAAGCGCAATCTGCATCTCTCTTGGCTTCATAATTTCAATAAACCTTAGCATTCAAATGAGCCAAATTCGAGCCTTATCAGTTGATAACACTGTTAGAAAGCGAACAATGGCTGCATTGAACTCTGGAGGAACGGCAATATTGTTTGGAGGTGTACTAGCAATTGTGAGCTCCGCAGGACTTGGCTTCATTTATCCAAACTTGGCAGTAATCTTCCACAGGGTGCTCCCTATTCATTTTGCACTGAGCCTATTTCATTCACTTGGCTACATTCCTTCAGCACTGCTTGTCACAAGTAAACCAATGGAGGCCTGTGCCCGAGCTATGGCACCGTCCTTTCAACAGTCCCAACAACTATTTGAACTAAGGGAGCAACAAGCCTTAAACCGAGATTTCCCCTACAAAGCCAACTTCCGGAAGTCAAGACCATCAGACCATGGTGTTGCTATTTTAGGAATAAGCTGTAGATTTCCAAATGCCGAAAAAAAGGATTTCTTTTGGGACATGCTCGTGAAAGGGAAATGCGGTTTTCAGCATGAGTATCCAGTAAATCGACCTGGCGAGCACAAAGAGTACCACATGCTGTACAACCCAAAACGCTTTACCCAAGGACGACTTTGCGCTCTTGGAGGTTCATATCTCAACAACATTCGTGATTTTGATGCTGAGTTTTTTAACATATCTTCCCAGGAGGCTAGAGCCATGGATCCTCAGCAAAGAATTCTCCTTCAAGTAGCTTATGAAGCCATAGAAGATGCAGGTTTACGCTTGGAAGATCTTCAGAAGGGCAAAACTGGCGTGTTTGTTGGAGCCATGAACTTGGACTATGCAAGTCGTGTGATGAAGCCTGAAAACCGCAAGAACCTCAACCAGTTTCATTCTACAGGCGTCACTTCTTCTATTTTGGCAAACAGGGTATCCTTTTGTCTCAATCTAACAGGGCCCAGTCTGACCGTGGACACAGCGTGTTCTTCTTCCCTTGTTGCTCTTAAGATAGCATCGCAGTGCCTCAAAAGTGGAGAATGTGATGTGGCAATTGTCTGTGCACCAAACATCATCCTAGACCCTTCTGTGCAGATCATCTTTAGCGCAGGTGGACTGCTAGCACCTGACGGACGATGCAAATCTTTTGATGCATCAGGAGATGGATATGGAAGGGGAGAAGGTTTCGCAGCTGTACTACTCAAGGTCACAGACGCTGCCATTATGGACAAAGATGACATATACTGTGAGATCATTGCATGTAGTATGAACAATGATGGTCAAAGTGCAGTGCCTATCACAGCTCCTAGCTCAGAAACACAGGCGGAACTCTCTCAAAGGGTCTTAGAGGAATCTGGCCTAGACGCTGATGACATAGAATACCTTGAAGCCCATGGAACAGGAACTGCCATTGGAGATGTAGTTGAAGTTAAGTCTATTTCCAAGACATACTGCAGCAAAGTATCTGGAAATAGCCGAGTTCTCCGAATTGGCTCCGTGAAATCAAATTTGAACCACACAGAATCCGCATCCGGGTTGGCTGGGCTCATAAAGGTGGCATTGATGCTCAAAAATAAGGAGTTTGTTCCTACTGTGAACATCACTTCTCTGAACCCAAAATTGAAACTTGAAGAGAAAGGAATAAAAGTGCAAGATGTCTGTGAACCCTGGATAAAGCAAGGTGCCAATCCTCGAACTGCAGCCCTTAATTCATTTGGATATGGCGGATCAAACGTTCATGTCATACTTCAAGAGTTCCCAGAAAAAGAGTGCAATTTAGAGAAACAATCCGCTCGTGAAACTCTTGTTCTCACCCTCGCTGCACACTCCGAAAGCGCCCTTCATGATATGGCTAAACAACATGCCAAATGGCTCAAAGAAAACCCTGAACATGAGAAGGTAAAGAGTTCCATCTGTTGGTCTCTTAATACACGACGCAGTCAGTATAAACATCGCTTGGCAGTGGTGTTTGAGACGTTGCAGGATGCAGCTAACTTGCTGGAACTATTTGGACAGAACAAGACAGGATGGGAAGACCATGTCACAGCAGGTAAAGCCACGACCCAACACTCAAGAGCAGTATTTGTTTTTGGAGGTCAAGGAGCAAACTGGTATGGCATGGGAAGGCAGCTTATCAAATGCGAACCCCTCTTTCGGCAGATCATTACCAAGATAAGCATTATGTTTCAAGGTCTTGGAGAAACATGGTCACTAGAGGATGAGTTGTTCTGCCAGGAAAATGATTCAAAGCTAACAGGAAATATCATCGGTCAGCCTGCAACGTTTTCCATTCAGTATGCCACAGCTAAGTTACTGGAAAGCTGGGGAATTGTCCCTGCAGCTGTTGTTGGTCATAGCATTGGAGAGCTTGCTGCAAGTTGTGTGGCAGGGGCATTGACACTCGAAGAAGCACTCAGGATCATCTTAGTCCGCTCCAGGTGTCACGAGCTCTGTCCAAGTCATGGTTCTATGGCAGCTTTAGGAATGTCAGAAGAAGGTGCATCACAACTGATTATTGAACTCAAATTAGAAAACAGCATCAACATTGCAGCCATTAACGATGGAAATAGCGTTACCATTTCAGGCGATGGGCAGTCACTAGAATGTGTGAAAACTCACCTCCAGTTAAACAACATACAGGTCTTTTGGAAGGATCTTCCCACTTCACGAGCATTCCATAGCTGTCACGTAGAAATGGTCAAAGACTACTTCCAGTCACAAATTAAAACTCTGCATCTCCATCCTCAAGCAACAACAATTCCCTTGTATTCGACAGTAACTGGTGATATTATCTCTGGCAAAACAATGGACGAAGATTACTGGTGGTGCAACTTTCGTCAGCCAGTTCAATTTTCCAAAGCTGTACAAAACATCCTAAGGGATAATTACCGGGTGGCAGTTGAGATAAGTGCGCAACCTACACTTGGTCATTACATTAGCAGGGTAGCTGAGCAAGAGAGTAACTCACTGCAGTCTAGTAATGTTGCGTATGTGGCCACCCATCCTCGCAAGTCAGTAAAGGCCCAACATAAAGCATTCCTTCACAACACTGTTGGTCGACTGTACACTATGGGATACTCCATAGACTGGGACCTTATACAAGGAGAAGAAGGCAATGTCTGCTACATTCGCACACCAACATACCCTTGGCAAAAGAAAGACTACTGGCACATACAAGACGAGCAACTCAAGCATGAGGAAAGTGTTGAAGCTTGCCACCACGCATTTCTCACCAACGTAAAACCAACTGCAAGTTTCACTGGTTTGCAGTGTTGGGAAGTAGAAGTAGATCTCTATCAATTTCCTTATTTGAAAGACCATGCTCTAACTCAAGGTGGCCCTGTATTCCCAGGTGCTGCGTGCGTTGAAATGGCAATTGCTATGGCAGTGGAAAGGTTCTGTTGCGATGAAGTTGAAGTTAAAAATACAGAGTTCACTAATGTCCTTACCATTCCTGAGAATCAAGTTCGATTGTTACAACTGCAGCTTAAAGATGGCAAAGATGCTAGCACTGCTGACTTCATGGTCAAAACAATTCCTGGAGATGGCTCAGAAATAGTTCTTGCAAGAGGGGAGGTCACTGTCATTCTTGGTGAAGGAAAAATGAGGAAACATCCCAGACGTGCTCAGAAAGGTAAATACAGTAAATTTAAAACGAGTGCATGTTAAACTAAGTAATGTAATCACTGAACCACAGCCTCTATAGGGCATATGGTATTTTTGTAATTATACCCGCTTTCAGTGTTACGTGCATAGCGGCTATCTTTCGACGGCACTATGTAAAACGCAGATGCGGATGGCGGAAAAATAAGATGAAAAATAAAATATCAAAAATAACATCGTTATTAGTCGAAACATCTTCGGATCACTGTCGGAAACTCATCGGAAAATGCTCGGAAAGTTTCAAAAATTGCAAAAATGTTTCAATTTCATTCTCCGTGCACTCACGTATTTATCTCTTTATCTATCTTATTCTTGAACTTATATACGAGTTTATCACTAAAGACATTGTTCGGATAATTTTCATAAATTTTCGGAAATTACAGAAATACTATTCACGCACTCATGCATTATCTCCGTAGCCACTATCAAGAATGATCCGTCTTGCTTGTTTAGGATGTCGAATATAAAAAAGATGGTTGTCGAAAGAAAGGCGCTATGTGGGTACGGGTGTAAAACCTTTCATGTAATTTGGGTGCAGTATCTTAAGTATTTCGAAAGTGTTGCGTCTTGGAAATCGTGACTCTACCTTTCCGTCATAGGCTCCGTGAAATCGATTCAAGCTAAAATTAAAACAGACAACTTCAAAGATATTATCAACGGAATGACGCCAGTAGCACTATCAGAGTTTAAACACTTGACGAAGAAGTATGGCTTTAACTTTGGCCCTTCCTTCTCCTTGATAAAGATGATTTGGAGAGGCATCGAAGAAGCATTTTGCTGTATTGAAATTGACAGGGACGAGATCAAATCTGAAATGGACAGATACATTGTGCACCCTGCTATTTTGGATGCCTGCTTGCAGACGTCAGTAGCAGTTGAAGAAGACACAGATGGTGAAACAAAACCAACCACATTCCCAGTTCGCATCAAGAAACTGTTGCTTTTGGATAAAAACATTCCAGAAAGAACCTTCTGTTACGTCTCAAAGCACACACGGGGAAACTGGGTAACCTACACCATCAATCTGATGGATTGTGACGGAAACGTTTTAATCGCAGTACAGGGATTTCAGTCAGCAGAGATCAACACCCTTATTCGGTCACAGAAGCTTGAAAATGTAGCTTACGAGACGAAATGGGTGGAGTCGGCGATTGAAGCCCTAGAACAACCCCAGGCAAGGACGGGACCAGATGTGAAGATTGTCTTAAACGATTCTCAGGGAACTGGACAATCGTTTTCAGATCTGCTAAAGAGGAAAATCCCAGCTGCCCATGTTGTAACTGTGGAAGTTCCTGCTAGTAATGGAAATTTGCAGGAGGCCTTGCCACGAGCAATTACGTCAGCAATAGCCTCTGCACCAACACACCACAGCAAAGTCCAGCTCATCAACTTCCTTCCTGTAGATGCAGGACTTCTGCCAGCATCAAATGAAGCCAATGACCACTCACAAACACTGTCCTTCGTCAGCTCCGTGCAAATCTTGCAGGCCATTCCCAGTGCGAATCTGAAAAACCCCCACTTAGTCATAGTAACAAGAAACTCCCAAGTAGTCACTTCAGATGAAGAGATGTGCTGCTTTCCATGGGCTACGTCTGTTTTGGGACTACGTAGGACAGCATCCCTTGAATATACAAACATCAGATGTACCACGGTTGACCTTAGCAATGAATCTACTGATCTTGGTTTGCTAGTACAAGAAGTGCAAGCTGAAACGTCGGAGGATGAGATCGCATTCCGTGGAGGAAAACGTTTTGTCAATCGCATCACCGGGCTGGAAAAGTTGTCTACGTCTACAAGATGTACTACTGGGCTGCGCAAAATTGACGCTAGCCCATCAATTTGCATCACGTTGCATCCCACAACACACAAAGTTTGTATCAAGAAAAACACCTGGCCGCGTCTCTCTCCAGACAAAATTCAAGTGAATGTGGCTTGCACTTGGATTGTTGATGGAAACATGAGCAACCTCTTCAGTGATTCCCAAGTTGTCGGCTTTAGTGGACAAGTTTGTCTAGCTGGTACAGGTAAAGCAGGTTCTCAGATTGGAGATGAAGTTTGTGGGATGGTGAATATTTCTAAAGTCGGAAACAAAATTCAAGTGGATGCAGATCACGTTATTCACAAACCCAAAGGTATGACTGATCCGCAAGCAGCAACTCTCCCTGTTTGCATGGTAATCGCATTCTATGTAATCAAAAGGACTTTGGATGAACATCAAAATATGTGTCTCTTTGTAGATGACACAAACAGTGGTCTTGGGGTAGTAACAGTCCTAGTCGCCAAAGCTTTAGGCCACAACGTGCTCAGTGATTCACAGGGGGGACCAAAGAAATTTTCTTGCCCTGGAAGGACCTCAGCCCATGCGTCAGTGTGCGAGAAACACTCTGCAGCTGAGAAACAAGCGTCTGAAGTCGATGCTGCCATATTTTTCACGAAACCCAAATCCAAGGTCATACAGAACACTTGCCAACTCCTAAAAGCCGGAGGGAAGATGGTAATTCTCAAAGAAGATGTCAATGGCTGCATTACAATTCCCACAAATAAGAAGATCACATGTGAAAGTATCAGCTTTACAGAGATTCTCCAAAAACCTCACACGTTCTCCAAGCTATGGACACCTGTTCTTGAGCTGATGCTTTCTACTGGCCTCATGAATGAAGTATTGCAAATAACCCAACACACATTGGATGCCTTTCAATACGTGAATGAAGCTAAAGAGAAAGACCCACAGATCATGTCCAACTACTTGAAAATGACTACCCAAGCCTTTGCCTCCCTTTCGTATAAAAACCTGGGATACTGGACAAAAGGTTCCATTGAAATTCTGCCTCCTGGTATTGACCAACAGGGATTAAAAGGTGACCGTTCATACCTGGTAGTGGGTGGCATTCGCGGTTTTGGTTTTGAAGTTGCAAAGTGGATGGCTTACTCTGGTGCCAAGACCGTTGTCCTTGTTGCTCGCTCAAAACCATCAGAATCAAAACTAAGTGAAGTTTCCCAACTGATGAGTTTGACTGGAGCCAACATTATTCTGCACCAGGCAGATGCTTCAAGTCCAGAATGTATGAAAGCCTTAGAACAAAGACTTCAGACTCTTCCAAGCGTTGCGGGGATTGTGCACACAGCAATGGTCCTAAAAGATGAGCTGATACCAACTCTGGACATAAACAACTTTCGAGTTGTTGCCGCACCCAAAATCAAAGGTAGCGTATACTGAAGTAATCTCTGGTAATTTGCTTCTGTGATATACACGCTTGCCAACAGTTGACACATGCAAGTACGCTTTATATGTAATAAATTAACATACTTTCTTACCTTACCTTTCTTACCTTTCCACAGGAGCATTTTTGTTGCATGAGATGAGCTTGCATATGGACCTGGACTTTTTTGTTCTGTTCTCATCGATTGCATCGCTGCTGGGAAATCCAGGTCAAGCTTCCTATGCAGCAGCCAACGCTTTCCTTGATGGTCTGGCACAGTATCGCCAGCACATGCTTGGTCTTCCTGCGGTATCCATTAACTGGGGACCTATCAAAGGAGCTGGTGTTCTACAGCGTGAGGAGGCCATTGCTGAGCATCTTTCGCGCGCAGGTTACTTTCTGTTGCCTGCAGCACAAGGTAAAAATCAAACAATGAAGTCACAATATTGACAATTTACAAGACGAGTTTCATACTCTCCTAACCCTTAAATCCTTAAAGATTGCACAAAATGTATTTTGAAGCAGACAGGTGGCAATATATCAACAAGACACCAACTAGGGACACACACTTCTTGTTACCTTGATGTGTAACCAAATTCTTAGCTTGCAACACGAACAAACACATAAAGCATTAGAGGAAGTATTCATATTTTGTGCTGAAAATGTTTAACACACACATTATCTGTGGTGTCAGTAAAGGGAATAAATGATGCAACTCTATAACACAACACCTTTATTTTTTTTAATGCCAGCAATACAATACATGGAACAAGTTCTGCTTGAGGAAACGGATCGAGCACAGCTTGGATTGTTTGATGTTGACTGGCAGAAAATTCAAAACAGCACACCTGGATTGGCAAAGTCAACTCGCTTAGCCCGCATAAGAAATGAAAAAGATTCGACTGAGAACACGCAAGACATGCAGCAGCTTGCTTCCAGATTACTCATGGAAAAGGACGCAAGGAAACAGGCAGAAATGGTCCAACAGTATGTCACCGACCTGCTTTGTTCATGGACGGGGAATACACCTTCTGAGCTGGATTTCAATTCAAGTTTGTACAATTATGGAATGGACTCATTTTCTGGATTGACATTTAAAATGCAGTTGGAGTCTTCACTTCAACTTTCGTTTGAGGTACGTTTTGGAAAAACTGCAAAAACGCATTGATAAGTGCAACTGGGTACAAATCGACAGAGAATACTGTTAAGTTGCATGGTAAACTTTCTTAATTAGACAGAGGTTTAAAGAGGCAGTCTCAACAAGGTTTAGTGCATCTTGAAAATCCAATGAAGGTGTTGGTATTAAATGGAAATCCACTAATAGTTGCCTGGCCTTTATAAAACATACTGTACTTGACATGAAAATTATAAACAAAGTGGTGTAGCTACGGACCCGGTAGGAAAGAAGTGGCTTGAAACTTAAAAACATCGGCCCGACGTTTTCAAGTTTGACCGATGATACTTGGAAAAAAAATCACTTAAGAAAACATTGATTACGGCTTGTTCACGTCTTGGAGAATAAATTATACCTCTTTCTTTTGTCATTCAAAGGCTATGAATCAGTTCTAGCTCAGTAACAAATTTAGAGGTTTTCTCGTGATACTGCCCCTTGAAGTATAGTTGGAAGAAGTTTTATCTTTCTCTAAGAGCTAAATCAACACAAGCCCATGGGCTGATATTCGGGGAGGGAAGCAGACTAATAATATTGGAAGAACTGGTATTTTCGGAGTTGTAAGGTTTAACTGAGAGCTAGCAGGACTTGCAACTGTCATGTACTGATGGGGTGAACAACTGAAATGTATAGACATTCATTTTATTCCCAGTTTATGTATTAAGGTATTACGGAAGGAAAATTGGCGTTTGCGTTCTAAGTGAAATTGTGTGCAAACCATAAATGCTAACCCCAATAAAGTATATATTTTCTGAAAGCTTATAAAATATAGATTCCAGTTTTGGATTTTGTCAATAAGCGACGTCAGCAATTTGGTTTGCAAATATGATGTTGCGCAACATTAGGTTTATTTGAGAACACGTTAACATGAGCGCCTAAACTTTTATGTGAAATTTGAGCTACATATTGGTCTAAAAAAGGTGTTTCAGATTTTTTCTTTCCATTGAAGGTTTGCACACAATTTCAGTTGGAACGCAAACGCCAATTTTCCTTCCATGATACCTTAATGAACCGTACAACAGGACAGTAGTAATGTTTTACTAGTTACATGGTTGAGTTTTGATCAACAGGTGTTCTACTTCACTCAACCTGACACAACTCCTGCTAAGATGGTACAGGACATCATTGGAAGGCTCAGGAACACCCCTGTGCCTGTACAAAGCGAGGTCAAACGGGAAACGGCAAAACCAGCGCCTGATGACGTCACACAAAGGAAGGTTGCCACGGAGGAATCCGTTCATCCAACAGATGAAGCGTCCGATTCTGCAACATATCACCTAATTCCTCTTTTTAAGCCTGAACAAGCTGAGGTCAAGTTGTTTTGCATTCATCCAGCCGGACGGTATGCCATGAATCTTGCACCCATCTCTAATGGATTTACACAACAGGTAAGGATAGGCTATGTTGCTTTCCTAATAACAATAAATCGACTGTGTTTCGCCAAATGGTGAAGAAATGGTTAATTTACAAAACCACTAAACGTGGGGCTCTAATGGTATCTACGGAATGAATGAACAAAATACTTTATTTTTAAAGTGTCAATGGTATTAAGCTTAAAAAAAGTAATTCGGGACACTATTTGTACATTAAAATATATCTTAGCTACATAAAGTTAAAATTATTTACAATTTAATTAAAGAAAACATACTACATATATAAATAAATAAATGAATGAGAATAAAATGTAAACTTTAAAATACAAGAGGTGTAAAATGTAAAATGTAAAATTTATAGTGGCCTAGCAGCATATGTCACATTTGTTAAACTTATCTATTAGGAGTGATAGGTCTTTGCTCTTAATACTGTTTAAAATTGGTGATGATTGCTGTTGAGCGTTAAGGTAAAACATCATTTCTGACTTATATTTCTGTGAAATATAAGCACTTAACCCCAAATATGGTTGCAAATGCGACGATTTGTGGAAGCAAGCAACGTTAATAGACAATCTGGCGAATGCACATATAGTTGGTCAGAAAATAACATCTGTCAATGATAATAATCATCATCACCGTCATTCAAAATTTGCACTCCAAAATGTTAAGTGACAGTACACTCCCAAGGTACTCAAAAAATGCGTCTTTCTTAATTTCGCCTCAGTCACTTGTTGCTTTCTATGCCATTGGATACACGGAGCCTTACATGAAGGCAGACAACAGAAGTGTACGCAAGTTGGCCCAAAGCTACATAAGGATGATCAGGGAGGTTCAAAGGCATGGGCCTTACTACCTAGCTGGACAGTCGTTTGGTGGTCTTGTGGCATATGAAATGGCAAATATTCTCACTGAGAAATATGAAGATGTGGCATTTGTGGCAATGATCGACACGTTTCCATGGTACCTACCAAACAGAACTGGTGCTGCCAGACTGGAGTTGCTGTTTAGTGGTACAAAGTTGGACAAACTAATGGACGGCCTATTTGAGGTATGGTGTGTAGTGTATAACAAGCTGACGTTGATCGTTGCACAATAAGTTCGCCTTTTTACTGACAAACCAGCCTGGTGCGCTCTGTAGTTTCATGTATTAAGTGGTGGATAGGACAGCTGACATTCTTATTAGCAAACTTTACATGTATTGGCATGTTTAAAGTGCCTATGAAGTAAAAATTAAGTGCTCCTTATTTAAAAGGCTTACAAAATAAAGAAGAATGGTGTTTTCCTTTTTGTAATATCTTGGCCCGATGTAGTTTTTCAGCCCTAGGGTTGGTGAGGATAAATCCTTAACAGGATTCGTTTGTCTAAATTTTTCCTCAAATTTTGTTATACTCATGATTAATTGGTAATAGGACCTCTTGTCATCTCATTCTCTCGTAATCATACTCGTGATTAAACAAATTGGACTCCTGCATTGCGGTCGTCCGGTTTCGTTCATCACTTGTATGATTACAGACCGAATTGGACTCCACTCAGTCCTATTACCATTATTAATTATTGCTGAATTTGCTCTGATCTTACAGGCAACATTTGAGCAGGTGCTTTCTAGACTGGCTTCCACCAGCCTCGGTATGACAACAGATGAGTATAAAGCACTGAGAGAAAAGGAGGGCTTGGACAACACAATCAAATTTCTTCAACAAAGAGCCTCTGATAACAACATCCCCCTGTATGATATAACTCTGCTTCAAGATTCTCTACACCATGACAACAGAATGGCTACTCAGAAACACAGGGAATGGAAGCCTCCACAGGTCAGAAAAATTTCAATTTCTACGTTAAGCAATAAAATCATGCACGCCTCCACAAATGCATAAAAACTTTCCTTGAAGTTTGAAAACATCTCCAACTGAAGAGTAAATTATTGCTCTGATCTTACAGGCAACATTTGAGCAGTACAAAGCTAGTAAGAGTTAATAAAATATACAATAATACATCATCATCGATCCTTGTCGCGCCATTGGACGCGTAAGGCCTCAATACAATAATACACTAAAATTTATATAGCGCTTATCCATTTAAGTGCTAAGCGCTTAAGGGGGGAGACCCTTAATTACGTAATGGTCACTATGGATGATGACTTCTTAATGTCATATCTTGGGCCCCCTGAGTATCCTAGGTTTAGTTCTTGGCCATGTTTGTTCTATTGGAGGTTGTCTTCACTTTTGATAGTCATGACCGTATTTGGTAAGTCGCATGAAGGTATCACGGAAGGAAAATTGGCGTTTTCGTTTCAAGTCAAATTGTGTCCAAACCATCAATGATAACCCCAATAAAGTATATATTTTCTGAAAGCATATTGAATAAAGATTGTAATTTTGGATTTTGTTTTGATCATATAGATCATAATAAGCAACGTCAGCATTTTGTTTGCAATTATGATGTTGCGCAACTTTAGGTTTATTTGAGAACACGTTTACATGAGAGCCAAAACTTTTATGTGGAATTTGATCTACATATATTGATCTAAAAAACGGTGTCTCAAATTTTTCTTTTCTTGCTCCATTAATTTTTTATGAATTTTTAAACTTTAAAATGTCATTTTTAGGGCTTCTTTAGGAAAATCCTTAAAACTCACTAGAAAGCAAGTATCAACCCTATGGGCTAGAGGTATCTGCATAGTAGCCTAAGCTTACAGAGGGATTTAATGTCTTTGCCTCCAAAGCATAATTCTTATTGACTTTTTCCCTTGCATTAAAAGGTTCGGTTCAAAGGTCCTCTCACCTATTTGAAGAGTGCAGATCAACGGTACACACCTACTCGCCCTCTTCAAGAAGATTCAGATGCTGCATGGTCTTTGTTGGTAGATGGTGAGTTCCCTATTCATTAAATGTCATCAATGTTGATGCTATCTCAATTTTCACTGGCTAAAAGCACTCTGCCAATTCTACAGGCAACATTATTTACAGTCAACTCTCTCTAAGACGGACACCGACGGACACTGGTCCCATTTGTCCGTCTTAGAGAGGTGTCTGCATTATAGAGAGTCAAGGTAACGTGACACCAGTAATTCTGAGATAGTAAAGCTGAAGGGCTATGCACAATGAATACACATGTCCATTTGAAGTCTGTTTAAAGTTGCTTACTTTATTAAAACCTACAATAAATAATACTAATACAAAAAATATACTAGAAAACTGACTTGTTTGTTCATTACAATCAAAACTTTACTTTTTCTGAAAAGTGACATCAAATACATGTTCCAAACTGTAACATTTTTTTATGTAGGAGATAACTAAAACGTCGACCTTGATAATGTTTACTATCTCAATGTATAATGCCAATAGGGCTGTACACGAAGAAATATAGAAATAAAAATTCTATTTTTAGTTTTTTGGTATCTTTAATTTTAGGGGTCAAGAAAAGCTTCAGCCACACCAAAATCGGTCTTTTAGGGGTTCTTTTTAAAATTTCCGATGACATCCCAGCCCCTTTCATAAAGGAGTACCCCCTCCAACTGCCAAACCTTTCCTGAATATGAAAAACCAAATTAGTGGTGGCTTACCCTTTCGATAAACACACCAGCTGAATTTTCTTCACTTCTTGTAGACAACATTGATGTTTACATCTGTCCAGGAGATCACCTTGCCCTTAGTGATCCAGACGATTCTGTAGTTGTTGGTGGAATTCTGGCCACAGCTGTTGGTATAAGATATAGAACCCTCTGTCCAAGCCTTCCTCGACTGCCCACATCCTTAAAACAAAGACGAGCTATTGGTAAATTTGAGGCTGGTGTCAATGTTCTACTGTATTCCAAGAAAGGTATATTTCTTTATAACCTTAAGACCACCAGTACGGGGATATGATTTTAGAAACTAATAAATGGCAGCTGCTGCACTCACCTAGTCCTATGAAGAACCTTTCATTCCTTATGTTAATAACTTTTCTTGCAAATACAAAAAACATTTGAACACTAACAGTTATTCAGGTCTTTAATTTAAGTAAAGAATGCCTTCAACCCAGCCAGTCTCATAACAGATGTAACAATATTAATGTCTATTATTGTTTGCTATTATTGATTAAATGATTAAGATGGAATCTGCCAGGACTTCAAGTATTTATTAGACAAAATTATGTATTAGAACTATTTACATCTTATCGCAAACTTCTCGTTACTGTTTCAAATATCTTATCAAAAGAAATCATTTCTAACAACACCAAAATCAACACCAACATCAAAACAAATTTCGAAATTCCACTGAATCGCTTCAAAATAGCTAAACAAAATAGCTTAACATGTGAGATTTTACCTATACTTTACATGGTTCTTGCGAATTCTTTTTTCTTAGGCTTTGATAAGAAATTTTTGTTGGTGTTATCATGGTTACAGTCAACTCTCGCCTTGTGGACACCCCGCTATTGCGGACACTCGCTATTACGGACAAAATCCAAATCCCCGGCGAAAGAGGTTTGACTGGAAATGACTCCCGCTATTACGGACTCTCGCTAAAACGGACACTAAATGCCGCCCCGAGCCTGTCCGCTGTAACGAGAGTTGACTATAATTAATTACATCTTTAGCTTTTAGAAAGGGTAAAAAAATGCATTAGTAAGGATTTAAAATACTCAATTTTTGTCCAACTAAAATTATTATTACTCGATTTCCTGGTAGATGCCTTTCTACTCCTAGGAGTATAGAAAATTGAATAAAAATTGATTAAAATAGGTAGCATTCTGCTTCATAACACACAATCCACCAGAAAGCTTATAGAATGTTCATCCTATTTAACAGCATCCACAAGCAAGCACACAGGAACTCTTTACCTTGAGGTCAGAAACCAAACATTGACATTTAAAACCATGCTCCGAAGGTCTAACAATTCAAATCAGAGAAGCGATGAAAAGAAGATACCTATGAAAGGTATGATTGCATGAAAGTCTTGAATCAGGTCAGGCATCGTCGGAGACCCAGGGGCAGTTAGTCGGGGCGACGGGTAGATCATCGGGACGACAGGATTTTCGGGTGACAGTTTACAACATAGAGCGTAACAGCCCCTGGGCACTTTGTCTTACCCAACCAGTTCCAGAAGCGTTTGAACTCCCTCTTTCTGATTGGCCAGAAAAACAGTTTATCTGGCCAATCAGCGAGATTGACCAGAAGAGCGACAAGGTACCTAAAGGCTCTTATGCAAGAAATCTTCCAAGGTGCCCAGCTATTAAAAGTTTTCATGTTAGCAAAGTTTTACAAGTCGCCAAAAGACAAAAGTAAATCGCCAGGCTCTGCTAGAGCACAGCTCTGATCATCATTAAGATCACTCCCCTGAAATTAAACCTGCACTGACATTTTTGTCAAACTTTGCCTATTAGTTGCTTATCTTATAGGAACTCAAATTTTGAAATTCTAAAAATAAGGGGGAAAGGGGGTCCCATACCTTAATTAAAAGCAACAGCACCATGCTTATATGCAATAATCTCAGAGTCCAGCCCCGGGGGGGGACTCCCATATTAAAGGGACGGGGATGCTCGTCGGAAATTTTGAAAAGAACCCCTAAAAGAGACCAATCTGGGCGTGGCTCAAGCTATTTTAGACCCCTAAAAGATACCAAAATTCTGAGAAAAAGTACTTATATTTGTATATTTCTTCGTGTGCAACCCTAAACGAGACCCTGACGGCTAAAAATATTGTCATTTTCTTACATTTTCCCTTGAACACCCTAAGCGAGACCCAAAGTCCGAAATTTATACCCCTAAGTGAGACGACAAGCATCCCCGTCACTCTCATATGGGAGTCCCCCCGGGGCCGGCACGTGAACCATTAAGACACCATGCCTCCCATGCTCCCATAATAAAGAGTTCTTTTCATTCCTTAGGATTAAGAAGTGTCCTTCCAGGAAAGTACGAGCCAAGTGCCATCAAGATTGCCTCAAAGGCACAAGAAACTACAGAACAACATACCATCAATTTTATGCTTGTAACCTCTGTTGTGACTCCAAAGAGGTCCTATAACTTTGAATGGCACAGCTTTGAAGACATGAGAGAGTTCTTTAGCATGGTTGAGGCTATCATGGGTGTGACCATCTACAAAATGTGATGCATCCGGAGAAGACGAGGTTATCATTTTTATCACTGCGGACATAAAAATTATTTATTAGCTGTATTTTTGAAAAGTGTTTGTAGAAGTTTTTAGTGAGAAATGCAAACATTTCCTTGATAACATAAGGTTCTGAAAGTAAGGACCGACCCTTGTTTAGAGGCTTTTTTTTATTTCAATAGGTCCCAACTTTCAGGGGTCACCATTTTCGGTGTGGAATGCTTCTTAAATAAATGGCACGCGATGCATGCAGAAGCGATGGCGTTTCACAAGGGGTCTTACATAATTTTGAGGAAAAGTAGCTGACACCTTGTGTGTGAAAAAACTGTTATCCAACTGCAGCTTACATTTTTTTAAACATAAGAAGCTCGTTAGTGATTTTATAGCTGTTATGAATTCACAGACCAAGGATGCAAATAATACATTTTCTTCGTAGATTTTCCCAATTGAACAAAAGTAATATTTTATTTTATATTTTTATACTTTTTTTTAGATTTCCCTATGTTGTCTCAACAAATATTGCGTTATACTGTAGTGTGATATCACGGATAAACGACATACGATACGCGCGAGCAAGCTTTGAAGCTGCGAGAAAGGTCAAACGGTCTCTTGCTCACAGTGTCCCTTTGTATTATAAGAATTAGAAATTTCTGTCAACTAAATCTAATAGACCCCATCATATATAATTAGTCTCTTTCGTTTATACATTGTAGTGTTCCATTCTAACTGCACGGAAGTATTTTGCTTTTGTGTTTACGCGGCGATTTCTTGTTAAGTTAAACTTGATTTTCTGTTCGATCGGGCCAAACAGACAAAACGAACCGATCGTTCGATGGCATATAAGCGATGTCACGCCATCGCTTAAAAATAATGAGTCTCGGCAAATGTCTGGTGAATCTTAATATCTTGGCTTTACAAACTAGTGTCTTAGAATCTCAACCTTCACAAGAATCGCAAGAATCTCAATTTAAGATGCAGCAAAAAGTTTAATCTGAATGAACTGTCATAAAACAACAGCAAAACAAAAAGAAATCACGATAAATGGCTCAGTACTGTATCAATCACTTCATTTTGATACAGTTTGCATACTACTTTCAGGGGTCATTTAACTTTTAGAATTTTACAGTATTAGTTTAGTTAACAGCTTTATCAAGTTATTATTCAATGCTTAGAGTTTCTAATAACTCAGGAAAAGGAGAGTAGTTTAGAACAGAAGGTGCTATGTAAGTTGACTTGACTAAACAAGAAAATAGAGGGTCCCAGGAGTATAAATGGATTTTACTTATACATGTACCAGCAATATATAAATTTATAATGTTCACTTACCCGGTATTTCATAACTTCACTAACTAACAAATTATATAAAGAGGTGATACTAAGGAATACTGACTTACTGATCATGATTGCAACACTGCCTACCTAAATCTCAGGTCAATAATCCCCAGTACCACCCTCACACTTTGTTATAAAGAAGTAATAATCATTGTTTACTTACTATCATAATGTTTTCGCAATTATTAAAAAATTATGCTTAAAGTAGATATGCCAACCACAGGGAGCAGAGGAGCCAAATTCAACCTTTGTGAACATTAAAATGTTCGATCTATTCCATGGCGCTTGTCATATGTTATGCGATCTTTTTGTTTATGCAGCAGTTAAGCAAGGGGGAAACTCTTTTCATAGTCTGTTGCATAATCTCAGCGGGCGTCCAGTCATTGAGCCTGTGGCTACGCCAAGCGCAACATGATACCAGGGCTTAACTGTCGCGTAAACAAAAATATTTCATATTTACAAAGGTCAAATTTGGCTTGTCTGCTCCCTGTGTGCCAAATTACAATAAAAGCCATATATAGGTTTTCTGTCACCATGGCAATTTAAGGTAAAGTTTAACATGTTATTTGAATACAAATAAACTGATTTGCACTAGTACCTGGACAGGTGTCATCTTGATGTCAGCCATACATGTATGCATGTAATAGCACACGCCCATTTTTTGCCTTCTCTGCTGAGCTATCTTGAAAAAAAATACCACAACATGGAATTTGTTGAAAATCCCAGGTGACTGTTAGGTCAGTGTGCAAAACTACAACAACTTTCAAACAAAAGTAAAAACCACATACATTTCTCTCTCTAACTTTCAAAACCTACCTTTTAAAAATTAAAATGGCTTGATGATTTTGCTTATTACTTTTTAAAGTGTCCATTTTTTTACCCACTTGAATATGAGACTAATACACTCACCCCATTTATTTGATTAACATATTTTATTTTAAAAATGAGCATTTAGTATCTTTCAAATAACTTCTATTATTTCACATCAGGTTTTGACTCGCAACCAAACATTTTTATTTATTTACATCTATCTTAAGGTCTGTAGAGAAAATCAAAATTTGACATCAAAACTACATTTTTTTGTGTGTTTCCTTTTCACAATATGCTATACATTCAGGAACAAGGAAACAAAAGAGCTGTTTTACAGGTAACAAAAACTCTCTATTGGTGCAACATTGTGTGCCAAAAAAACTGCAAAATAATTAAATTAATTTGATTTTGACAATGTATTGGTCACACAGAGTGTTTTTGGAAGCATGGCATTCTCTTTGTGAACCCAGTTTGACTAATGAACACATGCACAGTCCAGACCAGGCTTTTAGCCAAGTGGGAATCCAGGAGTCCAATGGATGGCCACTTTTCAGAGAAAATTAATATGAATAACTGTATAAAGAGATTTTTAGATACCTTTGCACTCATAACTGCAGAAAAAACACCTTGAATGCTCCTCGGGGCCTCCTATCTATGGTGACAAAGTCAGGCCTTATAAAAATTTTGGACTCCAACTTTTTAAATCCTGGCTAAAAGCCTGGTCCAGACATAATTTTATAAGATGTAGGCTAATTCTCAGTGTTTTTCTTGCGTTATTAATAACATCCCATTTACCTCTGGCTGCTGTATGTTCTGCATTATTGCTGAAGGGGGTTGCACTGTACCATTTTATATTTTTTAGGCTGTGACAACAAATTTTTAGTTTTCAAGGACCAGTATTACAATACTAAGACCTCAAAATTTCCTATCCTGAACAACATGTCAGACCGATTGATTTATGAGAACAGCAACAAAACAAGCTCAGAACCTGAAGAACTGCAACTAGTGAACTTTTGCTGCACATTCATGATATAATTCATCCCATCCCCTGCAAGACATTGACATTTGACTGCTATTGAAGCACTACCCAGATACCTAAGTGACTATTGGTTTCCGATTGGTTGTTTGAATTACACCATCAAAGACACTACCAGATGCTCTCTGTTTGAAACCCCACCCATCTGAGTTTCTTTTTTTTTTTTTTTAAAAAAAACCACCTCCACCTACACATCAACCACCTTTCCCCTAGTCTCTAAGAGTGTAGATTGTGAAAAAAAGGCAGCAATTTTTTTAAATACTAACTAGTCCACTGCAGAAAATCACAGTGCTTGATATCTTTTAGCAGTCTGTTCGGAGGTTTTAGTTCAAAATGACATTAATACTAAACTTAAATTAGCTATATTAAGCACTGGATCTTATGGAATCAAGTCTGTCCTTCATTAAAGTTTTGTAAATCAGCATCTAAAAGGTCATCATCTACAAGAGTTCTTTCATTCAAAGGATCTTCGGTGAGTAAGTTCTGAGACGGTAACAAACTGTTGTCGTCTGTCTTCTCCATTATTTTGTCAAATTCTTGATCCGTGTTGGCATCAGTTTGTTCTGTTTGTGGTTCCTGTGGTTCTTCGCTGCTTCCCTTCTTGGGGCCTTTTGTTTCCTTCTTTGCACGACGAAGACCTAAAATCTGTATATTGCCAAAAAGCAATGCATTACAACGAATAATAATTTCTCAAATTTGACACTAAGCATGAAGCTAACTCTCAAATTACCAAAGACTTATTAAATCACACAGCAAGACTAGTTGCCTTCAGAACTGCATGTACAGTGAAGTAACATTTGAAATTTCTTTCATGATATAGGATTGCTTCCTTCCAATATTTTTCCTCGGGAAGCTTCTGGTGGCTGTCTCTACCAGGTCGTTAACCCAAGGCCTGTCTCATGTCTGGATCATTAAGGTGTCCATCATTAATTTTATTTTATTTTATTTCATTTTTTTTATTTTTTATTTTTATTTTTATTTTTTTTTTTTTTTGGGGGGGGGGGGTACTAAATTAAGCGTCAGATGGGTCATTCTTTAGACAAACAATAGGACTTGAGCCAAGTTTGCCAAGACTTGAATCAAAATTCTGGTTGTTTGGGTAAAAGAATGCTCCCTAAAACATTGGTACATGTAGAACAAAAATCACTGATGACATCCCTTTGGCTAAGATTACCAAACAGAATTAACTAAATGAAACTACTAACCTTGACATAGTTTGCAGGAACAATCCCCTCACTACTGCCGTCAACTGTGCCCAAGAGCCAGCCCCTAATGCGAGGTTGTTTGCCCTTGGGAGCAAGCCGAAGAATGTCACCAGCACGGAATGACAGCTCTTCCTCACTTTCACCATCAAAGTCATATTCTGCTCTTGCAATAACGTGATCTCCTTCTCCTGAAAACAATCAAAGCATTTTAGTTACAAATTTCATACTGTCTAGTTCCATTAATTATCCATACCTCCCCCACAGAAGAGATTTCTTCTAAGACCCCACCCTCTGGAAATGGGCCTCTAGCATGATACTTTATAAAGCTAAACTAACCAGGTAGCTGCTGTTCACACAAAACGAACTTGCATCACACTCAACAGATTTAACGTGGGATACTATTAATATTTGCTGCTTAGGGTAAACGACTTTATAATGATATTCGAAAGGTGTGACGAACACAGTGAAAAAGTGATTTCCATCCTTTGCTTATGGGTAGGAATTTTACCCAATTCCAGATCACACAAACAGTAGGGTTATGTTGTGTTATGTCTTCAATTTTTAAGCCAGACGGCAAATCGATTTTCCTGTGAATCAAGTTAGCAGCCCACCTGGCCTTAAATAGAACACTATTTATTCTCAGATTTTGGTTGTAGCAATCAAGTTCTTTCTGTAAAACGAAAACAGATCAATTCCTATGCCTGAAAAATAAATAATCACTGGAAATGTGTACTTTGCCAGTACTCGCAAGGGAATTATTAAGGAAAAATGCGGTATATACAAGGTATTCCTGCTCCTAAACAAATATGGGGAACCCACTTTTTTATTTCAAACCTTAAGTCCCCTTAAGGTAATCAACAAGTGGGAAAAGTTTGGTTGAAAATCTATGTTCAGTTCTATTTCGGGGCAATGACCTTAAAAGAGCTTTTATGATAATGCATGTACAAGTGTTGGTACACCATACCTGTCTTCCAGTCCTTAGTGTTATTCTCATCATTCAAAAGAGATTGCAGCAGTTTCCAAATAATTAGCGGTGTACCAAGGACAACAGCGAAAAACAGCAAAATAGGCCACGACCTTGGCTTTTTAGAATCGCCTCCTTCCTTTGCTGAAGCAACGGCTGTTGTTGCACTATTCCACAGTTCTTCTTCAAGTGCTTGGTTTGGCGCAAAACCTAATAAAGCACGAACCTTTCTGAAGACATATCTTATGGCCTTGAACAAGGTAAAAGCGCCAAGCGCACTAACCAAATGGGTTCTAAGTCTGCTAAAATGATCCGCCATGCTCAAAACGGCAAGAAATGTATTATGCATGGCAAAGTGTGTGGATTCAAGCATCATCGCAACAGATCCAAATGCCTGGACAATTGATTCAATTGACTGAAATGCCGCTCGGCTACTCTCTTCTGCTCGCCCCACAAAGGAGCTTGTTCCCGATTGGTTCATGGGACTGCCAAAGCGGTTCATGCCCATTCCATAGCCACCATAACTACCGTACCCTCCATAGCCTCCCCCGTACATGCCATAACCTGTGCAAAATAAAAAATAGAAAAACTCTGTAAAAAAAATTAACCCAGGAAGGACTCAATTGTACCTATTCAGCTAATGTATATAGGCCAGTTCAAAGTCAAGTGAAAATAGTTACCAAAGGACAACAAGAGATCAATGTATTTCCCTAGTTTGCCTGAAATTTTAGTTGAATCGCTTAGGGTGTTCAGGCCAGAAAGCCAATCTTTTTATCTATTAAGGTATCCTTTATGGGTTGCATGCGAAGGAAAACAAAGATTTAGACTGATCTCAAATGAAATCTTTTATTTTAATAAAACTTTTCCATAGATGAAGCCATTCGCCGTCAATCTCTTAATCATCTTTAAAGTTATAATTAACAGCTCTTACATGTATTTGTGTGTCTGCTTTAGAGTGGTGTCCTTTAGTGGCCAAATAAAATTTGAGCAAAGCTAAGGCTAGTCTCCTTAGAACTCCTCACTTGGAGTACCCTCTCAGAGGCTTCCACTAACTGCTGTTGTTGTGGCAGTGCTCTCAAAAATTTGACATGCCAATGTCGACCTTGGCATATACTCAGCTTATTAGACCATGTACTGCTTATGGTCTTAAGCTGTGAGACAAGGGCCACTCAATTATTGATGCACTCTACAGCCCTTTAACTGTTTTTAACTTGGGGGGGGGGGGGACTTCCATATGAAAGAGACGGGAAGCTCATCGTCTCGCTTCAGGGTGTAAAATCCAGATTTTGGTCTCTCTTAGGGTGTTTCAGGCAAAAAGCCAGTATTTTTAGCCGTCAAGGTCTCGTTAAGGGTTGCTTGCGAAAAAATATAAGAATTATATCAGTTTCAAACTGTTTTAAAATGGTATCTTCTAGGGGCCAAAAAAGCATGAGTAATACCCAGATTGGTCTCCTTTAATATGGGAGTCCCCCCCCCCGGGGTTTTTAAGTGCACTTACCTCCCATTCCACCTCCATACATTCCACTGTAGCCTCCATACATACTCCCTCCATAACCTGAAATATAGTGTCTGAATCACAACTCTACTAGCTTGTATCCTAAGCTTATTAGTTTTAGAAAGGGAATTGTTTATATAGAACATGGGGTTATAAGTACCCTATAAGTACCCTGGGTTCCAGAGGGTTTTTTTTTTTTTGCGGTGACAAAGAGCGGCGAAGCCGCGATCGTCGAGAGAGTGGCGAAGCCACGATCGGAAAGAGCGAAAATTTACATAAACCCTTTAACTCCTAAGATCTGTACATTTCTTATAATGTTAGTTATGAGAATTCAGTTGTTACTTGAGTTTAACAGGTTTCCAGAACTTTTTCAGGACCCGTAGTCTTTAACCAGGACTTTCCATTCCTGGAAAGTGCCACAATAAAATTCCAGGACATTCCAGGTTTTCCAGGACCCACACCAACCCTGCCTACCTTTTCCTATACTTCAACTCTTGAAATCTCCCCCTTTCATAATTACACTTCCAGCCGAATAAAGGCATATGCACCCCTTTTGGGTGGAGGCTGTCCAATAGTCCACCACCAACTACAGGGAGTGTCCCCTTGTCTGGGCTCATTGATTGGTTATTTGCTTTCAAGAAAGTAAAACTAAGCAGCTACTATTCAGAGGGCCACATTACTGTTCAAGAAGTGCGACACTTATTCAAGGGTAGCACTTTTTTTTATTTTTTTTTTATTTTTTGTTGTCATGTTTAGCTCTTATGTGAGGGATGCACTAACTTGGGTAAATACAGTAAAATGGCAAATTTTGTGCACTCATCCTCGGTGTAAGAACCTGTGAACTTACCAGTGACGCAAAACAAAGAACAACCAAACAACAAAGAACCTTGAAACAGTATAGAGCAGGAAAATAATAGCTCCAGAACAAAAAAACAAAGAAAAGTTTTACAAGTTCTTACACCTATAAACTGTTCTGTGTGACTGTGTGCAAAATTATTGCATGTAAACTCTGTTGTTCTGTGTTTTACTGAAGATCTAAATACGTATTTGCCGTTTTTCTTATCAGGCAAAAAACAGAAGCAGAAATAACCATTTATATGCCAATAAGGAGAAAGTTTGAGGGCTATTGAAAAAAAAAATCACAAAATTGCTCATTATAAGTTTCTTGTAGCAACAAGTTTTTAAGTGTCTTAGATCAGCTTAGATGATCGCATGAGCCTATATAACGCTTTACAAAGATACAAAGGGAAGGAATCAAAGCTTAATTACCATATCTTGACCCTCCATACATCAATCCACTGCTTGAACTCTGTGCCTGAGGTCTGGGAGGCAACGGAGGTGGTTTTGAGCCAGAACTTGAAGAGGTAGCCATTTCGTTTGGATTGCAACAGCTACGAAGAGCATTCGGTCTTGGGCCGCCAGCCCCTAATGGGAGCCTAGATGGTGAATCAAATGAGAGAGACGTCGACCTTGCATTTATACCTACTCCTTCCCAAGGTTTTGGAGGAGCAGACATCACACAAACTTTGATTCTAAACCAAAACGTCAGAGCCACGAAGCCATATTTTCTGCTCCAAAATGGCGGCGTTTCACTAGTGCCCAGTCCTCCGGATCCGAGACAAAGCCAGGGTAAAGTCCAATTTCCAGACCAATTTCCAAAACATCACGGAACTTGCCTTGATAGGTCACACGCGTTTTACATCAAGTTTATACTTTGATTTTTGATTTTCTTCCACCTAGTGTTAATTTGCGCTTTAACTAGGGCTTATACAAATATTTTTATATGCAAAGTTCAAGGCTTTTCCCTACTTTTTCCAAACCATTTGTTGCTTTTTTCAGACTAATGCACCTATCAATGTTAAGCCCGAGGGGGGGGGGGGGGGGTTCGGGCAAGGGGTGGGGATTTTGACAGTTTCAATTAAAAAAAGTCAAATTCCCCACCAGGAGCAATGAAAGGTGGGGGACAAAATAATTGGTCAAAATCCCCACCCGGGAGCAATGAAAGGTGGTCAGATGTCCTTCAAACCTTGTTGCAGGGGATCATATACGACCAAAATCCCTACCCTGGAGACATCACATACGATCAAAATCCCAACCCTGAGGCCATCACATACGATCAAAATCCCTACCCTGGGGATATCACATACGATCAAAATCCCTACCCTGAGGCCATCACATACGATCAAAATCCCTACCCTGGGGACCGACCTCACGATCAAATTCCTGTGGTTAGCCCGACCCCCCCTCGGGCTTAACATTGATAGGTGCATAAGGTCCAGTTAAATCACAATTTTAGAAAATAATTACAAGTTACATGAACTGCAAACTCAGTACCCGCCACAATGCAATGCAGACATATGGTATCTATAAGCCCTCCCCAAAAAATGATTGTAAGGCCAGGGCTGATTTTCAAAATTTTATAGTAGCTCTTTTAATATCTATATCATGTATCAACCCAATATTATTTTTAAAATATTCCTTTCAGTAAGCCATTCCAAAGAAGTTGTTTTGGGGGATGGACCATTGATTTTTCTTGGCAGGGAAGGGCGGGCAGAGACAAGTTTTCAAAATAAGGTACTACACAACTCTGATAAAATACTAAATGTCACACAATTTTCAAGAAATAACAGGGTTGACACACATTTGAACCCAAAAGTTCCCTCTTTAAAACAATTTTCACTAACCTCGAATAAGGGGAATTAACAAATAGCCCAATTTCGATATTTTAAAATTCAGCCCAAAACAATAGACCTCAGGACGAGGCTCCAGGGACGAAACTATAGAGTTTGTGGGGTTTACTCCGCCTCGTAGTGATGTCTATTGTTTTTGACTGAGTTTTAAAATGGAAATTGGGCTATTAAGCCCAACCAGCTTCTTTTGCAGACCATCGATAGCCTTCTGTTCATTTTCAATGTTTTGTTTTTAAAGGGATTTTGAATTCATGGCATTTGGCTTCATCAACAAAACCATTTTGTTTCAGCCAAAATTCCCTGATCTTTTACTGACTTTGGCAAGAGCCTCTCTCCTCCGCAGTGGCTTCTTTAGTGGGGGGAGGAAGGCAAAAAACACTAAAAATGAAAAATGGGGAGGCGCAGGGGACAATGCCTTTACTTTTCCCTTCCGAGATTCCCCCGCACACTTTCGTTTTGATTCTCTCCGTGCTTACTTTTCACCTCTCATTTCCCACCTGGCCGTACGAAACACGAAAGAGGCTTCTGCAGAGGAGAGAAGGCAAGAGCTAAGATTTGTTGACTATTTGCAAAATTCTTCCAACCATCAATGCTATTAAATCAGGTGCTAAAATTTTCCGAATGCAAAAAATATTGACCTTTAGAATTTTATTTTCCCTGCTGTTGCAACCCTGTAAAAACACTAAAAATGTAAACAGCATGGTGGTTCTCAGTCAACTAGGGTAAAGCCCAAGGTTTATTATCAGAAAACACAGTTGAACCGTTATTGAGCAATTACTCTTGGGAAAATGATGGAATCCAGCTTCAATGATTCTTTTAAGACTTTTCCAACTTGTCAGTGTTTGCCCAAGGGGTTTCAGGCCTTTCCTTTGGGGAGGGGGGAGGGGGAGAAAGGGCCACACGCCCTAGAAAAGCCTGCTTCTCACCCAGTACCCAGAGAATACACAAGCCATTTTACAAAAATGTTTAATAATTTAACCTAACCAGTGGAAAAAAATAATAGCTGTACACTGATTAAAAATATATATAGAATTTACAATCAGTGAAAAAAACTCTGTCTGTACACTGTTGTTAAAAAATAATTTAAACAAACTGCTATATAAAAACATTCATTTGAGTGTAATTCATTAAGATCTAACTTCTAAAAGCATTCAAATCCTGAAAAGCAAACAGATGTTGACTATTTACAACTTTTATGTAAGCATGTGTCTCTTGAAAATATTGTCATTCGTGTTTAGGTTGATGAAAGTGTTTTCCTCTTTTTTTAGCATTAAAAGCAAGTTAAAAATCTTCGTCAAGTGTAAATTTGTTCTCCTCCTTTTTACTCATCACGCCTGCCTTCTGATATTCTGCGACTCTCTTCTCAAAGAAATTTGTCTTTCCCTCCAAAGAGATGTTCTCCATGAAGTTGAATGGGTTTTTAGCATTGTAAACCTGTGAGCGGAAAAAAAAAAAACAGAATAAGTTACATGCGTATTAAAGCAAAGTTTGCTCTCCGGGCAGAATAACTGTTGTATTGTACAGGCTGAATGTAAGAAAGGCAGATTTAAATGGGGCAGGGGGTAATTCAGACTTTGGAGCAAATACAGCGGACTTACAATTTCTCCAACACTCAATTCCTCAAAGTGAAACATTTTAAAACACTGTAGATTTCCCAGATTCCCTGGGATTTGATTCACTTAATCAAACACTGCAATTTTCACACCAATTTTTTGAATTCCAATTGTTTTATTTTAGCCTAGACTGAACAGTACAACATTCTTTAAAAATGTTCGGGTTGTAGCCAGGCATGTTAAAAAATTCGAATTAATAAGTTGACACTGGCTAAAAATATTGTTTTTGGACGTTTCGGCCACTACTGTTGCCTTCTTCAGCAAGATAAAAATGCATCTTTACCTTGGAGCAGTTGAGAGCAACCAACAGTCTGTCAGCGACAAATTCAATGTATTGCTTCATCAGCGTGTGATTCATGCCAATAAGTTTCACTGGGAGGGCTTCTGTGAGAAATTCTTGTTCAATAACTACGGCATCCTTGATTATTCCTTGGATTACTTTCTCTGATGGTTTGTTGACCAGATATGAGAACATCAAGCAGGCAAAGTCACAATGAAGACCCTGAAACAGAGAAGCAAACACATCAGGCCTCTACCATCTCCCTAGTTAGTCCACTTTCTATACTTATTTTAGGCTTTCTTGATCTTACCAATCCAACATGGCGACTAAAATACTTGATCAGAATATTCTGCACTTGCTTGCCAAAAAAAATACTATGCCTATGCGAGATATGGTTTGATTGTGCATTTCTAATAAGTAGTTGTATTTGATTAGACTTTAGATCAGGGTGCAACTTCTTGCCGAAGTGTTTTATTTTCATCAAGCCAAGGCAACTAAGGAAATGCTTAGAGAAACAAAGTGTTAACAAATATTTCTTACCTCATCGCGGCTGATGAGCTCATTTGAGAATGTGAGTCCTGGCATCTTGCCTCTCTTTTTCAGCCAGAAAATGGCAGCAAAAGAACCAGAGAAAAAGATTCCTTCCACAGCAGCAAAGGCCACTATCCTCTCACCATAAGATGCCTGTCAAAAAAAAAAAATATCAGTAGAGTTAATTTTTTTTGCATCCAAGGCTGACAAACTTATAGTGTAAAGAGTTCAATTTCAAGAAAGAACCTGCAAGAAAGAGGTTAATATTTAGAACCCAACTTACTCTCTGAGGGTTGATCCAGTTAAGGGCCCATTGTGCTTTTTTCATGACGCAAGGCATTGTGTCAATAGCATTGAACAGTCGCTGCCTGAAAACAAACAAGAAGCAAATTGATAACTGTAACAGTAGAGTCCCGCTCTGAAGTCCAGAAGGAAATTACCGGTATATGCACAAGTATGAAAGCTGCATGAACACATGTAACTTACTTTTCCGCAGAGTCCTCAATGTAAGTTTCAATCAACAGACTGTACATTTCAGAGTGGATATTCTGAAAGGAATAAAAAAGAACATTACTTTCCACTATAAGTAAGATTTTCAATTTATCCAAGTTGACTTTACATGTCTAGTTTTATTCAGACATACTGTTTATAGATTTTAAGAGTGTGTGTAAGGAGAACTTACCTCAATTGCAATTTGGAAACCATAGAAACATCTTGCCTCTGGGACCTGGACTTCCTGGCTAAAGCACTCGACCAAGTTTTCATTCACAATGCCATCACTGGCTGCAAAGAAGGCGAGGACGTGTTTGATGAAGTATCTTTCGTCATCCTAGGAAATGCAAGAAATCAATAAATAAGTGTTGAGTAAATAAGAAATTCCTGGGAAATTGCCAACAAACACGAAAACAAAAAACAAAAAAAGAAAAGGGACCAAACTATAGGATAATAATGCAAAGACCACTTCTTTGGAAACACAACAAAATGCTGTCTACATGTAAATGTGGTACACCACTGCCAAGCCCCAATATTAACAGGGTGGTAGAACTCTTACCGAAAGTTTAGCCCAGTCATCTTTGTCTTTGGAAAGATCTACTTCCTCTGCTGTCCAGAAGGACGCTGCAACAGAAGGACAAAAAAATATTTCAACAAATACTCTGGTAAAACAGTTTACTTTTGGTAAGATTCCTGTGAATGTAGGCAATTTTGTATCAGATCATAGAATTGTCTATAGTTTAACATCATGGGAAAATTTTTAAATTTCCTGGACACAATATCACCATGTCAACCCCCCCTTTCCAAACACATACAAAGAAATAAACAAGTGCTGGCTTTGTTTGGACGAAAAGTTATGCAACTGACTGTATGTTATGTAAGATTCAAACGAAAAAAGAAATCAACGAGCGCTTAGACCAAAAGTTATGCAACTGCCTGGACAAAATGTTATGTAACTTTCATGAATGCTTGAAGCTTTATGTAGAAAATTTATAACTTTTTTCAGTTAATTCGCCTCCTTACCTTCAGCCTTTTTGTACATTTGCCAGATATCTTTAAACTGTATGGGAAGGAGGACAAATCGGTGTGGATTTTCACGGAGAAGCGGTTCATCTTCGGTGTTAAACTTGGACTTCTCTTTGTAAACCGGTTTCTCTGGTCCACGATGCTGAAATAAAATAAAAAAAGGCACATTTATTTACACGTTTCATACTTTTAAGAAGTTAGAGCGTCGTTGGTTCTAAAGTAGAGAAGAAGAAAAGGTTTGAAGGGAACGCACGCTTAAAGAAAAATTTTCCGAGTTCTCGATTTACCGCCAAATACCGTTGTGGTCGAAAACCGAAACGAACTTCGTGCTTTGTTTGCGCCGATGTATGCGTTTGCCGAGAATACTTCAATTGCAAACGATAAGAAAATACTCTAACAACACTGAAAACCTTTAAAACCAAACCTCTAACGTTCAGACGCTTAGGAAACCATTCGGCGATGCGAAATCCTTTCAAACCGCACGATTCCAGAAGCTCGAAGTGGCAGCACTTTGCCACGAAGTCGTTTGCCGCGTTGTCGGTGAATTTGCTCGATTTATGAGGGCAAAAAATAAGGCCATGGGTCAAAAAATGGAACAGCGAGCTAACTTGCAAAGAAACTGTTGCTCCTATATAACCTTACGTGCGGATAAACGGGAGCAAGTTTGTCAAGAATGTTTTTCTCCCGCCAAAATCGAAGATATCGTTACGAACTCTTTGTCTTACCTCGTCGCTTTTCTCGTAGGATTTGTCTTCGTTCTCGTTAATATCGACGTCCTTGACGGCTTTTGAGAGCTTGCCAATGTCGTCGCTCTTGACTATATAGTTGTCTACACCAAGCATGATGAACTACGAAGGTATTACTTACTAAAAAGAAGGAGATAAAAGTGCAAGGAGATGCAATGTACAAAGAGGCTGAGGAAGGACTGATCAGCGAAGGACGCGACGCAAACTTGAATTTGCGCGCGGTGGAATCGAACAACCAATCAGCGAACGAGTTACAAAGGAATTTCACCTTTTCATTGGCTAGTTTTGTTCCCGGGAAATATCACCCCGACGCCATAAACCATATTTGGAAAACAAAGGCGGCAGAACAAAAGGAAAAGTGGCGCCACTCTGAGTTCTAGCGCCCGCGTGGGAAATGCAGCGGGTTCTTACTTGAAAAGATCCCGTATATATTCCAGCGCCATTTTGTTTTGTGTGCCAAGTAAACTGACACAAACTCTGGAAATATTGGTATGTTTTATGTTATTCTTAAAATTTACAGCTAGATTTTGCTTTTACAGTCATGATAAACAGTTCAAGTGTACCTCAATCTTTATCGTTTCGTTTTTCCAGTGTTTTTTCGAGGATGTTTGGGCCGGGACTCGACGGAAATAGACCGAGATGTGCTCCATTTTGGGACGACTTTTTCGCATGCGTGGTAAGAGTTGGCCGTAATGATCAGTGGGTACAATGTCAAAACTTCAGAGAAGATTACCTTGAATGTTTGCACCACAAGAAACTGGTAAGCTGATAGTTGAGTCTCTCTAACTCTCAAAACATAAAAGTAAAATCTATCTCTGCTGGGTTAATATAATCAGGATATAATATTCTAAATATTACATTAGGTGATCAAATACCCCCCCCCCCCCCCCCCCCCCCCCCCCCCCCACCCCCATGCTATAAACACCCAAGTTAGTTCGAGAGCGTTAAAATGCTACAGGGGGTTTAATCGCCTAATATTTATTTTCTCTGACAATTGGTGTCTCACCCAAGGTCATGTATACAGTGTATAGTATCCTGAGTCTCTACATTCCTACTATCAGCCCATAATTTCGTTGGGCTGGGCCTGCAAAATTTTGGCTTTCATTACTTTAAAGGGACTCGCGCTATATAGGGAAAACAACTGTCTAAATGCACGTGCAAAATGGCGTAAACAAAAGTAGTACTACGCTAGTGATATGGTTATCAATTTTTAAAAAAGTGCTGCTTTACTAATAAATAAAAGCTAACCGCGAGCAAACCGAAGTGGAACTAACCGCAAGAAAACCAGAGTAACCGCAAGCAAACTGGAGTGGAACTAACCGCAAGCAAACTGAAGAACAAACGTGATGCGTTTTTTCAATAAATGTCATTTTGCGTGTACATCGCCTTTACAGTTAATTGCGCCATTTTGCGCGAGCATTTAGACAGTTGTTAGGTATTAGCGCGAGTCCCTTAAAAGTAACGAAAGCCAAAATTTTTAACCCAGTCATATTTTTAGGCATTAACAGTATCACCTAATGCTGTGAGGCGATGGTGGATTATTGTGACATGTGATGCATGATTACTCCACTAATCAAACCAAAGAGAACTGGGAACTATAAGCACTCTTGTTTACTTTTGGTTTCACCATCCTTGATTGTCATGCGTGAGTCATCTTTCGCAGCTTAGAGCATCAGCAAAATGCGTTTGTTTTCTAGCAGTTAAACAGAGGTTTTGGGTCATCAGGAGAGTCAGGTGTACTTTACCAGACCTGGGATAAATTTGAGCTCACTAGCATGAGTCACCATTCTTCTCAGGATAAGATGTACAGTCAACTCTCTCTAAGAGAGATGTCCAATTTATAGGGAGTTTAGTTACAGTAAAATGACTGAAAAAACGGCAGGGACAGGACCGTTAAGAAAGAGTTGACTGTATAACAACAAGTTTTGGGAGACAATGTTATGAGGGGTGATTACCGCCAAATTTAAGTTTCGGATTTAGTTATGCTGTTAGCCAATGCGGTTTTTAATATTTTTGCTGGTGTTTTTGATGTTAGGAATTGTGTTTTTTGTGTTCTCAATTATGTTCGGCAAAACATCGATTGCTGTTGTTTTTGATGCCCTTGCATTCGCTTCTTTGTGTTTCGATTATGTTCTTGCATTATGTAATCGACTCGCAACCCATCCAAGGGGGGACAGAAATACTCCACCGGTGTTTGCAAGCATCTCGACTACAATCTAATTTTATTTTGGCCACCGCTGTCTTTTAAATGGTGACTGTGGTTATATAAAGGAATTACAAGGGTAGTTTGCAACATCTCAGGTAATAAGGTAATTATTGTCATATATAGTCACGTGATGCTTTTGTTTCCAACAGTATACAAGAGTTCAAAAGGTAAAGAGACAGAAAGATAAGCTTGTCAAGGAAGGAAAATGGCCACCCAAGGAATCAACAGAACAGTAAACTTGTCAGATATAGTTTGGTACAATTAATTTGTGAGTAATTGACTTAAGTTTATGCTTGGGTGTTTTAAGAGATTGTCTCAGAATAAGGAATCCCAAAAATGTACATTTCTTTATTTTGTTATCAAGATGTTGATGAGGTGTTTTCAGCTTTGTGATTAAGTGTCAGAGGTTTTAAATTGGAATGTAAAGTGAAGACTGTTTCAGAGTAAGGTTTCAGGCATTTTTGTATTGAACATTGTGAATTGACAAATGAGAAAATGCAATAAGGAATGATAGCCATGTAACAAGAACAAAAACAAGCGAAACAAGTCTGAAAAGCTGTCTAATAAATACTGTGTTTTCAATACTGTAGCTTCTTTGTTTATTTGTTTATTTTTCACACAGAATACAAAGGACATGTACAATAATTATGGTTTACTGTTAACCTGGGTAAAGCTCAGGCTGAAAACTGTTGTATTGCCAGCCAGGAATGAAATTATGTGTATGGCAAAAAAACACACCTGTAGCAATAGCTTAAAATGAAACTGTACAACCAGCTTTTTAACAACAAAGTAAAATGTCACTGTATACAGAATGACTGAATGAATTACAGTGAATACAGAAACTAAAAAATAAGTGTATTAAAAAATTTGCTGTTAAAAATAATACACGCTTGAAAATATAATATCCTACACGGGCAGATACACAAATTTCCATAATAATTATTATTACTACACAGTGCCAGTAGCAACATTAACTTATTCTACAAATTCTACAATGGAGTGACCAGCAGCTAACATCAGTACCTCTGTTTACATTTTCTTTGATGAAATTTCTATTTCTGCATGTAGTCAACTGGTTTTGTGGTTGGACTACTAAATTATATTATTTTGCTGTGTAATATAAAAATTAACTGTAATGAGGGTAACAAGTTGCACATTTAACTAGTGATCCTGATGGTTTTCTGACAATCTAGCAACTGAAGATAAACTTGTTTAGAATCCGAACTGCGTGAGGCAGACCAGTTGGCCATTTACACTATTTACATTAATGAGGGCTGGGGGGGGGGGGGGAGGGGTCTAGATCACGTTGCACCAAAAATTCAAATGGCCGTTTAACGTTTCATGCAAAATAAAAAAGCCATTTCACAAAACCAAGATAAAAGGTGTTCAGTTACCTATCAGAAAAGATTGACCTAGGGTCCAAAAAGAAGATCAGTCGTGGCCGTGCACTGGTCACGCAATTAGTGGATAATGTTTTGGAAGGGAGAAAGATCAGAGGCAGCACAAAAGAAACAAAGAACAGAAAAGAAAAAAAAAAACCCTTTGCCATGCTCATAATCAAGGAGCTGGACCTAGGAATGTGCTACAAATCCAACTGAAAGGTGAATGAAAGATTTTAATCCAGGATATTTAGTGTCTTAGCGACTTGTCCACACTGCCTCCAATCAAACACAAAGATCAGCCAGTTGCTTGTTTCACTACTAACTGTCACTTTGTACATCAAAGTAATACACAAGCTGTGTACATCTGGTTTAGTCTAGCTTATTAAGCTCCAGTGATGAGGAAAGCCAGTTTGTTCCATTAAGGTAGCCAGTCTTCTTTGATGCAGGGCTGTCTTTTAGCTGTTGCCCCTCTCCTTCATTGCACCTGATATAATTTTGATACAGAGAAGTTTGTTTACATAAAGTGTTAACTTATAATGGCACTAATTTTGCATATTGTCTAAAAATTTAAAATTGATCTTGGCATGCAAGAACATCAGCTACAACTCAATGTGGTGATCTACTTTAAGGAGTGGTTTTGTTCTTCAACTGATTAACTTTGATGCACAGTATATCAACAAGTTTATTAGCTTTACAGATAAAAGTGCAGACATTGTTGTAAGTTGTGCAGGGAATGAGCAAAAGTATTGTCTGTAAAACCATAGAAATTTAGGGAATAACCATTTCACTTCCCTTTTTTTCTTGTTTGTTTTTTTCAGTTCCAATGTAAGGCACTACAAAGTTATACTGCTATACAGAATATAATAGTGTATTGTAATTATGGTCATATTTTGCCTAGTTTTTGGTGCTTTTGTTGATTAGTGAAAGTAGCAAAAAAGCTGACTTACAACAGCAATCTCAACTCGGTGTCAAGTTTTGGGACAAAACACTTTTTTATTTCTTAATTTTTTTTGCTAGCCAGTAAACTTGAGAGTGAGTTTAGATTACTGTTTTTGACTGTTTTGTTCTATCTTCAACTGACCTGTAATATCTGACCAGCCCTTCTTCAGTGCCTTTCAAGTACTTGTCATAGAAAACTGACACATTGGCAGCAGTGTTCCAGATTTGGACCTGTAACAATGAAAACAAACTACATTAGAGAGAGGGCTTTTTTAAAACTAGGAAATTTGATCCAGTTCATTTCACACTTGTGCAATTGCATGCACTTTCAAAAGTTAGTTTTTAACAAGTAAAGCCTTGTTTGATCTTCCAAGGAAAAAACTTCCTGACTTTTTGGAAGAGACTCTCCCTGCAGGATAGTAAGATGACCTAATGCCCACTTATTGACATGATTTTTTTACCCTAAGGCCTAAGATGATAGACCTCTGGATAGGTTTGGCAATTAATAAGACAGAACTTTTTTTGCTGTTACCTCGTCTATCTGTCCAGCCATATGCTTAGCACCATTCATTCCCAAGAGGAGGTTTGTTGGCAACAAGGGGGCTGAAACATTGTTCATGACTTGATCCACCTTGCCATTAACAAACAGGACCTCAAAAAAATAAAATGGAAAGAAAAAAGATTAGCATCCTGTGTTGCAGTCGATTCTTGGAGAGGGAACCAGACAAATCCAGTGAACCAAAACATACAAAAGAGCGCATAAAACCAAAACAAAAGTATTTATGCTGGCCAATCAAAACTCAAAGCAAATACATGAAGCTGGCATTTAGCACAGTTAAATGCATCTTCAGGAACGAGTCACAAAATTTGAGTTTTACAATTTTCCTTCTGATTGGTTGAGAAATTGTTGCAATTTTTTAGCCAGTCACAAAGCATAGTCATTTGCAAAACCAAATTAAAGCAAATGTGAATTACTTTTGTCACTCAAGTGAAAATTGCTCTAAATTGTTTACTTGCATCGTGGGCACGCAATGTGTGCAGAGAGTAACATACATTGTAGCTTTTTGCATGCATTACATGCCTTTGATGGCCAATAATAAATTATTTATAATTATTTATTGTTCCCAAATTACTCTGGCCAATCACAAAAGACACAGACAATCCAGTAAACCAATCAATACTCAAAGCAAATACATGTACAGTCAACTCTCGTTATAGCGGACACGCTCGGGGCGTCGTTTAGTGTCCTATATAGCGAGAGTCCCTAATAGCGGGAGTCATTTCCAGTCAAATCTCTCTTGCTGGGGATCTGGATTTTGTCCGTAATAGCAAGTGTCCGCAATAGCGGGGTGTCCGCAAGGCGAGAGTTGACTGTAGCTGGCACGAAGCGTGAGAAAACGTGCGCAAGGGAGACACGATTGGTTTTGGTTTTAGTTCTGATTGACTGAGAAAGTGGCGCAAGATTATAAGCCTAGTAATGCAAAACAAAAGCAAATCCAAATTACTTTTGACACTCAAGTGAAAACCACTTTATTCTGCTTTCTGATTTATTGAATGGAAAGAGACCTTACTTGCTGTTTTGTCTGATCATTGTACTGCAAGGCCACATGAGTCCAGGTGTTGTATGTAAACGACAAGTTGCCTCTAATAGAATGATAAGCACTCACTCCACCCAGTATACTGCCACCACTCACAGACAAATGTACACCTGAACAAACACAATTCAGACAACTCAGGGATCAGTGAAGTGCTGGAAATAATTGTTGCGGGGGGGGGGGGGGGACAAGTGGGCAGGAGCCCAGGTAAATAGGAGTGGGAAGGATACGGGGGGCAGGAGAGGGGGAGAGAGGGCGGGAAGCGGGATTCCGGCAGGGTGGCAGGAACTGGAGAAATTGAGAAACATTTTACATTATGAAATATTTTCCGATAGAAATAGCACAAAGAGGCAGGAACTGCTAAAGAAAAGGGGGACGTGGGGAACTGGGAGAAAAAGGTACGGGAAGTGGGGGGTCAGACACCCCCTTTCCCCCCCCCATTATTGCTACAGGAGTGAAGCCCCATCTTACAACCACTTTGTTAAAACAGAGTTCACTATCTCCTGATTACCAACATGTACCCTGGTCTAATGCACTAACCTATAGAGACAAGTTAGCTGGGTACATACCTGTTCCTTCTTTGGTACCAAAGATGGGAACAACATCTGGACTGCTACAAGCTTTAGCAGAGCCACAGCTTGCACTATAAAATGACAATTAAGAAAGATGAACCTAGCTTATTATTAGCCTAAGGACCAGGCAAAATGGAGAAAATTAAGTAAGCTTGGACAAAAATAGCTTGACATTTTCTGTAACAATTTGATTCAGAACCCACAACACTAATACTAGTTTTTGGTTGCTCGAGGGAGAGGGGCTTATAGGGTGTTTCTTATGTGTTTTTTTACCTTGCTGATTTTTTAACCTTGGTAATTCTCTGTGGAATGCCCAGACTACAAGCCATGATCTTGGTTAAATCAGTTTAACTCATAACTTAACTAAGCATGTCATACTCAGTGGTGGATCCAGACCTTCAGATGGGGGGGGGGGGGGGGGGGGGCCATCATCCAAACCCTAGAATAAGGGGGGTGCTCTGAGAAAAAAGTTTCTCAGCTCTTCGGGCCTCTCCTCCCCTAAATCCGCCACTTATACTGAGCACTAATATTGATAGCTGGAAGCAAACTGCAAAGTACAGAACTTTATAGAACAGGTGGCATTCATTACAATATGGGGGGGCACTTATTAGTACAAATAGTGGTGCATGTTGGAATGGAGGTGTTTCTTACAAGAACATTTTTTTAAGTGACCAACATCAAATTTCTCCTCACAATATCAATACTTAATCAGGAGAAAAGGTTATGAGAATTAGTATAATGATCGCCAATGGAAAACTGCTTTAATCGTTCAACAAATTCTTCTAACTAACACTATAAGAAAATGTATGGAGATCGGTCAGGAGAATTTGTATGTGGATATTGGTAGCAAAACTATTCTTGAGTAAGTGCACCTATAATAATAATACATAATATTTTAAGAGGAGGCCTCCAAACACCTAGGGGTGGTTTTCAGGAGGGTCCTCTGAAAAAATAAATGTTTAACCTTAAAATACATTAAAATCTAAAATATAATAAAAAGATAAAACCTATGCGGTACGCTAACTAAGATTAAAAATTAGAACAAGAATTAAAATACTACTAACTAAGGTTAAAAATGATTTAATAAAAACTGTTTCAGTTTGTATTTAAAAATAGTTTTCGGCATCAGTTTCTTTAAAACACTAGGTAGTGTGGCCCAGTCATTAATGGCCCAGTCATTAACCTCTTAGCTTTACCTCTCTTACCTAAACACTATGTCATCCAAGGCAATGTCACTGTTTGCTGCTTTTCCTTTGGCTGCAATAAATTTTACAGCAACAAGTCCTTTGTAAACCTAAAAAGATTAGAAACAAAAAAATACTTTGAACTAGCAGCCATGTGAATTGGATACTGGTGACATCTTGCGCCGGAATTTGATTTTTCTTGTGAGTATCAAAATTGGGTTCCCAACACAGGTCCGCAGTAATTATTTTGCTGGCTGTATTCCTAAAAATCTAACATAAATCTACTTTGTCTGAGCTGGGTAAATACTTTACCAGAAGAAAAAAAAATTCATTTTGTCAATTAATAACATATGATTGTTCTACCAACTCATTTCAAATAAAAGATTAAGGGAAGATTTCCTAAACTTCTGGATAAATGTGTTCTGCTTAAAAATTATAAAGTTGCAGAAAACAAATTTTCATCACATGAAATAATATTTTTGTATATTTGGTACTTTTATTCAACGTTGCCAATTTTGCAAGTTTGATAACAAGTCAGAAATCCTTTTTTTACACAAAATTGCTACAATACAGAGATTTAATTTAGTACATTTTAAGCTGTCTGGAGTAAATAATATAATTGTAACACAATCATTCACATACATACATTTAAACCTCTGCGAATAAATTTTATACTTTGTAGTTTCGTTAAGTAAGAATGAGAATGCATAAAATATTTTGAATAAGTCATGATAACTAAAAATATGTTGATTTTTTTAAATTCTATCACTGAGTTTCAACATAATTTTTATGAGAAATTAAGAAAACTCTTACAACTTAAACCCAGGATGCAAAGTTTCAACACACATGAATATTTTATAACTAAAAATTACAACAATTTGACACCTGCTTGCTAAGCCCCCACTTAAATTCTCAGCGGACAAAATTACTAAATTCTCTTTCTAAAATGATATAAATATTCACAAAAAGTTAAAAGAAGTTATGTTCTGATCAAAGGTATAAAATGCTGAAATATTTTAAAACCATTTTAAGGTAGATTAACCAATGAAAAAGCATTCCTGTCAAAACATTTATTTCTTATAAATTAAAAATGTAGTGAATTTCCATGGTGATAAAATCCAACAATTCCCAAGTCCTGCTGTGTAGTTTAAGGTAAGTATATACAGTAATTTACTTTAAGTGTTTTGAAAAAAATTGATTCTTTACAGAAACTAAAACTAATCATAATTACAATTGTATTTTGGTATTTTGAAGTACTACTAGATTGTTAAAATGTATGCTTTAAAATTAGTATACAAATATTTCTGTGATCGATTAGGTGCATGCTGAATGTTTACACTGGTTACATTCATTTTAAAGTTATTCTCAAATATATCTATACAATTTTTCTTGTGATTTTCGTGAACATATTTAGTTCCAGAGTACATGCATGTAAAGAAATAATTTACAGGACTAACTACCTAAAGTTATACATATTTGTTTTCAATTCCTCAAGACACTATCTGTCTGTAGCTAATTTCAGAAACAACAGACACCAACAAAATAAGAATAATCATTCACAAACAGTTTATTTATACCTTTTAAACAAGAGAAACATTTTGGCAATTTGAAAACAAATATATAGTTCAAATAAATCATATGCATATATAGAAGTAGCTCAACAATTAATATTACAACTGGAATACCGTAATAATAATAATAATAATAATAATAATAATAACAATGATAATTATAATGATAATAAAAATGGTAATAATATTGAAAATAAAACAATGAAAAATGTATTTAACTTAATTAATTTAGTTGTCTACTGGATCATGTCGTCAAGAAGTCATTGTCACCCAAGTGGTGAAGTCTCTGATAAACAATCTGCAGCACGCAGTAACTCATGCTCAAGGACATCATACTGTGACAGTCAGTACAGAGACAAACGACGCAACCAAAGAAAAGCAGCTGATAGGAGCCCTGCCTCAAGGGGATACCCTGAGGAGTGCACAGGTAATAATTGTTCACTGTCTTTCCTTTTCACACCACTGATTGTCCTATACCTGCCAACTTTTCCTAAGTGGTCAAAAGCGTGAGATTGCCATCTCCACATTTTTCGAAGATGTTCCGACGATGTTCCGATGTTCCGATTTCTGAACATGTTCCGACGACTTCCGAGCATTACCAAAGAGGACCTAAGATGTTTTGATGACTTGAAGACTTGATGTGACTTGAGAAGTTGGTCTGTATGCGTGATATCGATATTTTGGATCCACAGGTATAGGTATTTTGGGGGAGTACCCCCCCCCCCCTCCCGGGAATTGAATGCATTGAAAGTCCAGCAACTGGACCAAAGAAAATTTAAGTCATACATGTAGGAGAGGAATGGGATATAGCAGAAAAGGGTCTTGGTCATTTTGATTTTTATCTGTCTTTTTGACAAGTCTCACAATCACATCAAATTATATAGAACTGCATCTGACAATGTTTAATAAAATATGTTCCAGACTTTGATGAGTTTTCAACCCAAGGAGACAACAGAGCAGTTAGATATAGGACAGCACATCTTCAGTGGCTGCTGGACAATGACGTATACTCACTTAACGACATGAATGAGTGGCAACCTGACCTACGTCGATGGACACCCAGTAGCAGTGCAAGATATCCACTGAGGATGAAGACACCAAAACCACCCATTGATCCAGAAACATGTAAGTTTTTTTAAGCCCTTCCATGTTTTTGGTAATTTCTCTTCAATAGCAAGCCTTCCATCACTGCACACCCCCCCCCCCCAATCCAAAAAAGAAAATAATAGTAAAAAACAACTTTCAATTTATAACAGTGACACCTACAGACCCTACATGGAGAAATTATAAAGCAATGATGATGGTGATGACAATGAAAATGAAAATGATAAAAATATTGATGATGATGATGATGATGATGATAATGATGGCGATGACAACAACGGCGATGAAAACAATGTGTTGTTCTATAAAAAAAACCAATTGCAACCCCCCTCTCATGCATGTTTGAACACCCCACCCCCCAAGATTCAGTCTAGCTTAAGCTTCATACTTTTGGCTTTTGACCCACCACCACCTTCCCCCTCAGAATTTCAAAGACCTTCTCGTGTGATGTATCTGGATATTTTGTGGGGCTGCACAACTGATTGGTTAATAAAAATCATAAGCCTGCATGTGGATGTGAAAGGAAAACCTATACATTTATAACAATTGACTTAAAGTGTGCTTCCTCTTGTCAGCTTTATCCTGAATGTACAAGTTTGTAGCTGTAATTAATTTTTATTTTTCTATCTGTAGTGCCAGAGGATTCTCAAGTTCACATCTTTCACAGCAAAAAGGATAGATTATGGGTAAAGAGATGGCTAAGTGGAATGATGGAAGCAAACAGATTTAACGTCACCACAAACAGAAAGGCATCAAGAAATGCTTCTAGGATGATTGTTGTTCTCACTCCAGAGCTTTTTGACGAGCCTTTCTGCCTCGAGATTCTTGACGCCATTGAAGGAAACACAGTGCTTGGTATAAAACTCAGAGACTGCGACATTCCAGAGGAGATTGCAAATGAATGCACCAGCTATATGGACCTGACAACAACCGACCTCACTGATTTGACCTTTCATATTACATTCATGTTCAGGATAAAAAGAGCTCTTAAGCTGCCTGTATCTATTTGCTCAGCATAAGGTGCCAATTAGCTTCCTATTGTAATGATAATATGTAAATGACCTCTGCTAAGTTGATTTGTTATATAATTTATAAGAGCAGACATTAACAAACAACACATGAATTTAGCATAGTAGGGGCCAGGAGGCATCCCTTAGCAACTTAAGCACAGGGTTTTGAAAAGAAGCCGGCACCCACCAAAGTTCCACCGGCTACTTGATTTTATATCACTGGTGACTTTGGCAATAGCAATCAGCTTGTGAGAAACAAGCTCAGCTTGTCACAGCCGCCTACTATTCCAGTTGCTGACACCTACCGGTACTTCAAAACTTTTTGAAATCCCTTACTAGCATGAAAGATTACTACATGGCATCACCTTTTTTAAAGTAACTTAAAGTGATTAAAATCAAAACAGGAGTTTTTTCACTGATCACTAACAAATGAGATTACATGTTACGGCTTGGGCAAAAATACCAAAATTTGAGATATATTTTCATCTTCTGAACTTTTACCAGAACTGAAAAAGTAGTGAGATGATTTCCATACTTTTTCCAGATAACCACGCATATACTACATATTGTGATTGCACAAAACTTAATAAAAATGTAAAAAGAGTTCTCTGGTTAAAAAAGTTTAAGAAAATATAAGCTTTCGGCTATCCTATAGCCTTTAACGAATGAAAAAGAGAGAGTAAGCGTGTGATTGGAAATATATATGCAGGGGAGGGTGAGAAAACCGCTACCAAGACAATATTCGATCTTATTGTAATTTTTATTTTTGTCTGTTTTGTCCATTTTTTAGCTTTTCACACTTCTATTGTATTTTAGTTTTTAATCTTTTCTCACCCTCCCCTGCATATATTTCCAATCACGCGTTTACTCTCTCTTTTTCATTCGTTAAAGGCTATAGTATAATAGCCGAAAGCTTAATTATATTTTCTTAAACTTTTTTAACCAGAGAATGCTTTTTACATTTTTATTATGTCACATCCGTGTTACAGTTCAATCTTTAATTGCACAAAACTTATTTAATATTTTTGTGAATGTGTTGCTTCAGAAAATATCCATACTTCTTCCACAGAGGGTTTGCTCTGGGAATTCTGTATTAGCTTCATACTTTCCTTTAAAAGTTCTGCCCTTTAACAACCCCGCCCTATCAGAATTCCAACGACCCTCCGTGGGGTGGGTATAGGTATTTCTGAAACCACACAATCAGAAAAAACGATGGTTCTTACCGAGAGATCAACAGTCCCTTGATGCCATGTGTTGCCTTGGTTTCCACGTTTCCCAAATACTATGAACCATGTTTTATCCACTGTTTTTACCTCCACACTCAGGGTCCCCATAGCATTACTACTTGAATTATCATACATATGGTAAAAGAAACTCATATTGCATCCATCACCAGCAGCAAACCAGGGGGTCTCAAAAGATGCCTGACAAAAAAAGAAAATGTTTTCAATTTAATGCAAAAAGAATTATTCAGTTAATGGTACAAGCTACTATAATATCAGAAAAAGAATTTGGTATATTTTTAATTAGTATATACACTAAAACAGTGGATAGCGTTTTTGGCGCGCGCTGATTGACTACTCATAATATCCTTTGCTATTCCCCTCCGAGCAACGCGTGCAAGAAAATTGTAATCTTTGACAATAATTAACTCTAGAGTCAAACATCATCATTTTCGGGCTATATTACCGGTATCTCCCAGTTTTAGTATATACTAACAACAACTATTTGCGGAAGTGGAGGTGGCTAGTGGTGGATATTTTCCTCGCCGCTTCGCAGCTCAGTAAATATCCACCGCTGGCCACCTCCATTTCGGCGAATAGTTGTTAATTATTACCATATTTTATTTCCCTCTTAAATTATAGCTACCAGCTAGTAATAATTAAAAGCATCAAATGTACTCCACTAATGTTTGATTACCAAGTAAATAAAATTACAGTATATAAAGGCGGGGGAAGCTGTAGTGAAAACTATTACTCAAGTTTAAGGCGGCTCACAACGGTTTCCAGCATTTTCCAGCTCTTATACTTTGACTGGTCAGTACTACAAATCTTTATCAGTTGCTACTACAATAATGATATCAAACAAATGTCCAATTATTGCTGAACAAGTTGTGGTCACTTTCATGACGTCACTGGCTACCATAGCAACAGTATCACCTGTTTAAAACACCCTTAGTTTTTTCTTTTAAGCACTTATAACTCAGAAACGAGTCCGGTGACCCCTATGTTTTATTATTGAATAATGATCAGTATGTTAAAATACAACCTTTTGCAAAGTGAAAAGAATTTCTCTGGAGCGGTTTCAGAGCCACCTTAATTTTTCGGAAATTTAACTCCAAACTTTACCTTGTGCGCATGCCCGAACAAAAATGTCATAAAATGTGATGCTAGTGGAAAGAAAAGCATGCTTTCATGTTGCAAGTGACATTTTGAGTAGGTTGGAGCTTAATAAATTAGCAAGCTCAAAAACATCCAAAAAAATACGGGTTTTTTCAAAAATCTCTAGGAGTTGATGGGTTTAATAAAGAATCACAAAGGTTGAAAGTTTGAGTGCAAGATGACCTCCATTATGCTATGTTCTTGGGCAGGAGACCTCTCACCACCTAGGAGTGCAAATGGACACTGAAAACTTCTTGGAAAAACTAAATAACTAAATGTTACTTGTCAGATGGTAACTGCAATGGAATGGCAGCCCATCAATTTGAAGGCTTTGAAATTCCACTCTACTATAAAAATAATTAAGTCCACATACTCTATTTCCAACTCTTATTCCTGACGCTTCCAAATAAGCATAATATCCTGAGCCTGAAGTGTGGTCAGCTGAAGGTCCAGTGGCTCCTGATGGGGTTCTCCCGTTGGTTAGTATCCAGTCCTCCTCGTCATCTGAAGACTGCTTGAGAATCCCCAATTCTGGGGCCCGGACCCCAAAATTAATTGAAGGCAAATTGCATGTGATTCTTCCACTACAAGTCAAATCAGAGTGACACAATTTTCTTCTAGTAACCCTAATTACTTACTCAATGCAGATTATTATAATCTGGTATAATGTTAAAATCAAGACATCTATTTAAATAATCAGGTGATCACACCTGATGAGAAGAAAGCAGCTTTATCAACCCTCCAAGCACTTAGTGGCCATTTTGCCACTGACTGCTCAAGTTTGGTCAAGAGTGAAAAATTTTAGTCGCTAAATTAAGCTCACGCTTTTAATCCTTCTTCTCAATTTTAGTCGCCAGGCTGGTGACTTAGGTTCCAAATCAGTCGCCAGCACAAAATTTTAGTTGCATGGTCTTAACTTGGAGGGTTGTTTATAGTGGAGGTTGGATACAAGGCACATGTCAACACTAACCTGAAAATTAATAATAAATAACAACTGCACAAAGAAGTGACCAAAAGTTATCTGAACATCATTTTAGTATCCACGATCAGAGCTTTCTGACATGAAGAGTCCGGAATTCGCACCAAAATTCTCAGCTAATCTGTAATCTATAATAAAAGTGTTGTTATTGATAAGTTAATACTCACTTGGCACCTGTTATCCACACCCAAGCAGCCACAGTGATACTGCTGGACCCTCCCAGGATGTCACCGAGGGCTCCTAAATCTGCATAATCACCAATTCCATTGAGGCTTAGAGCATAATCTCTGTTCTGTCAAAAAGAATAGACCACAAATGACTAAAGACAATTCCATAAAGTAAATTGTCCTTAATGCACACACCAGAATGAATGAAAGTTATTTCAAAATAATGTAAACAGCCCCTAAGATCTATCTATCTGTCTAAGATATATCCCATTCATACTTCTGGATGTACTTACAGGTGTTCTAGTTAAGACAACTGTAATTCTTACCTCAGGGGACCCCGCATATAATTTTGAATAGTAAACTGCTTCTTGCGAGAAGACATACATGCCAAGACGTCCACCTCTATAGCGTTTGTCAAGGATGTTCCCTGAGTCTGATAACAAGTTTCCACCCTGTGGGAAAAACAAGTTTTTATTTGACAATTATTCCACAAGCGTATGTTGGATATGAGATGGTAGATAGCCAACGAGGCACATAGCACCATTTGGCTATAATGGACAATTTTTCCAACAAGCGCGAGTGGAATAATTGCAATATTTGAGCTTCCCAGCTGTTTTCGTTGACACATATTGGCTACCATATTTGTGGACAATGGTATATGAGCTCATATACCATTGCCTGTTAACCAATCAAAATGCAGGAATTGCAATATACCATTGCTAGTTGTTTAATATTTAATGCTGCAGCATGTCAGCTTACCGTAAGTACCAGTATCTGAGGGGCACCACAGCTTTGTGGTTATCACATTAGGAATTTTTGCAGTAGACTAGCATTCAGGGGAAAGTTACATAGTCAGTTTATGCTATAGAAACATGAGTTAAAGTACAGTAGCATGGCAGGGCTCAAAATAACGGCCGGTCAACGGACAATGTCCGACCAAGATGACAATTTGTCCGGACAAAGCTTCAGTTTGCCGGTCATTTCGACCGGTCACCTACATGCAGTGGCTTTAAAAATAGTAACTGATGACCACGAGGGCATTAAAAAGCGACCTATTCATAAAAATTGTAGCCAAAAACAGTGAAGAAATAGCGGGGGGTCGAGGGGGGTTTTATGCCACGCAAACAGACTATCTAACGAACAGCAGAAATGAGTGGTAGTTTAAAAGTTCTATTTTTTTATATTTTGACCGGTCAGAAGCGACACATGACCGAGCTAAAATCAGTCTGGCCGGACAACATGACCGTTAACTGTCCGAAAATTATTTTGAGCCCTGCATGGTAAAGTGTTTAGCATGATATTGTGTGCAATTATGTTACTCTGTTATCGGCAGATGACTTACTTGGTACCAACGGACACGGATTCTTCCAGAGTCTGGGTCATGCTGGAGTCTCCAGCGATATGCCACGCCCGGAACCCACTGAGGTACAGGGTCATACCACAGAACATGTGACTGATTGATGGTGTTCCCAGTCTCCCATAAAGCATCACGTAACCTCTCACCAGGACCAGTGCTGGAATCGATGACCTAAAGGCATAAACCAGAAGATGCTTCAATGATGGCCAACTATCAAACATCTATGTAGTTGTCCCAACTGCAATGAAAGTTTTCTCTTTTCTTTTCATAAGTAAACGTTACTACAGTTGAAGCTCTCGTAAGCGGACACCGTCGGGAAGCGAAAAAAGTGTCCGTAACTGGAGCTGGCCGCTTACGATAATGGTTCTCGTAAACGGCCACTAGAGGTGTAGGAGATAAATGGCCGCTTATGGAAGCTTACCCAGCTAACAATAACCGGACGGACGTGGATGATGACAAAACAAGCACTGAAATATAGTACTGTATTAACTGTAAAACCATTGTGATGGACGGCGATGTGAAGTTGATTGATAAAAACAAGATACAGAGGTTGTTAACAGGATTTTCTTTGGGGTGTCTGCTTACAGGAGCTTAAAAACAAAGAAAAAGTCTAAGTCGTAATCTCTGAAAGTGTCCGTAGCCGCTTACGGGAATGTCTGCTTACGAGAATGTAAAAATACAGAGTTTGTATGTAAGTTAAAACCGCAAGCTGTCCGCTTGCGAGAGTGTCTGTTAAGAGAGCTTCGACTGTATGAAACAGAACTTACATGTAAGGCTTAACTTAACTCAGGGTCTGGAAGGGTATTTTCGGGATCCGGGATTTGACGAAAATATGGTGCGGGATTCGGAAAACGCAAAATATTTTGACGGGATTCGGGATTTGACCTCTCTCCAGGAAGTGGGATTCACCAAAATTTGGGCATGGGATGCAGGACACCTTACATTTATAAGCTTTTGGAGAAATAAGTATTTTTAATGTCTTTTTGGGAAAAGAAAAAACGTGATTCGGGATGGCAATTAAAAAAGTGCGGGATTCAGGATTTTGTAAAAATGGAGCGGGAATGCGGGATCAGGACCCCCCCCCCCCTTCCAGACCCTGTAAACTAGGTTCATGCATTAATGTTAAAAAATGTTTGAGAGACATTCCCCTGCCAAGCTCCCGTTTATTGGGAAACGGTTTATGCCAAATTGAAAATCTGGAAATACATCCATGGTGTGACTAAAAACATGTTTCAAAATCCTACATTTTTTGTGTCATACATGACAGTCAAAAGCAAACTGTAGGTTATTCTTAAGTGAAACCTGAAGGCCATGTTTGGTAGTAGAGAGATGGTCACTGCTTGTCTCAGAGCACAGTGCAGGGGCAGCTTACACTGATTGCGTGTGTAGTGTTCCTTAGTGTAAACTAGTTCACATTTTAAACTCACTGAAACCCATTTTTAATTAATATGTAAGTATTTTTTGAATATATAACCTTCAAGATGAGACTGGCATGTTCCGCCGCCTTGCATATTTTGAACCCATTTAATTTCACATACCATGAGATTTATGCCTTGTCTTGCAACAGATCTTGGATAAGGCAAATCTTTCTGTAGGTTATATGATTGGGTCTTTTGCTTCCAAGAGCAGACGTAAAAATGCCTAATTTAAATTAGAAAAAAATTACCACAATAAAATCACCACAAAAACTCTATTTCCAGAGGGGGGTGCCCTCTAAAACTTTGGGTTGGGGAAGGGGGGGGGGGGGTGGCACACCTGAATCCTATTTTAGACTATAATTATTATGCAATTTTGCCTACCCTATATCAGACCAGATTAAACCCAGAAACTGCTTCAGTTTGTGTAAACATTCGTGAAGGGCTTCAAATGTCCAACATATTTAAATTGCACTTCTTAAGGGATGCATATTAAATATAACACACAAAAAGTGGCTTTTCAACAAATATACCTTAATTAAAGCTGACCAGAGTGCACAAAGCATACGCTATTATAGACCAAACCAGTCCAAATTTACGCTATGTTACTGCAGACCAAACCAGCTTGAAAACCATACCCTTTGCCGCCAAACATGACTATAATATAGCTTTTATAAGGGAGTACCAGCACCTCCCCCCAGCTCTATTGAACCTCAGGTTGCTTATTTGGGGCAGCAGGGATGGCCCAGTGGTGAAAGTGCTCACCCTCCAACAAGTCTGGCCAACAGGTTAACAACAACTGTATATCTAAAACATCTCTCTGTTAGTACCTATTACTCTGGTAGCCAAAGACAATGCCAGCAAAGTCGTCATCTTTTGTGTCAGATATAAAGAATGTTCCACTGTAATCTACACGTCCAAATCTTGTGTAGCTCAACAGAAGGCCTGGGTTCCTAATCAAAAGGACATGGTTCATTGCAATGATGAAATCAAGATTTACCGAGAACTAAATGTATGACTTAATTCTGGATCCATTGATAGTTTTAAATTACAACTTACATTTCCTGCTCAAGTACTGATGCTACACTCTACCAGTCAACAATCTTGCTAATATTTCACATTTACTACACCATACCTGTGACCTGGGCCATTTCTTTACGGTGATCCCAAAACGTTTTTACACCCAGAAAGCCACAGCAAAATCTCAAACCTTATGATTGTACAGAGCAACTGTTGTTTCATTCACATATACAGTTTCAGGCCCTTCTTTGTTTTTAAGACACAGATAACTAAAAATGGTTTTGCAGGCCCAAAAGGTTTCAGGGACTTTCGAGAAATGGGCCCTTGACCTGTAAGCAAACTTAAAACCTGCGAAACACTGATGCCAATGACTTCTAATTTGCGTATGTAAGGAGAGCAAGACAGATACTTACCCATTAACAGTTTGCACAATCTCTCGTCCGTTGTCATAAACCATCCACTTTGGAGGCTTCTGAACTTTCCCCACACTATCCAAAATCACTTCCTGATACAAACTGAAGTCAGTTTTGTTTAAAAACTTATTGACTGGATAATCATCCTGCAAAGATCATAAATAAAAATCAACAGTTAAAGTCCTGGAGGGGTAGGAAGCTCTAGAAGTTGATGTTTTTGGCTGATTTTCTGTGGTGCCTGGAGCTGAGAGATTTTCTATTGTTATATTGTTGCTTCTTGGAGCCTTTATGCAATCAGGGTGCAAAATAAATCGATTTCCCAGTTGGAGTCATTGTGTTCTAGCCCAACGGCCTTTCTCAGTGGCGTTTCTTCAAGTGCCAACAAAAATAACCCAAAAATATTTCTTGGCCATCAGGCAAGTGATAAACAAAACCCACTAGCCAGACAAGAAAATCCACTAGCTAGTACTGAGTTATTGGACAGGACTTTCTTTACACCGGCAATGGAATGTAGTCATCAATCCCTTATTATACCCCTAATGGGCTCTGAACAGTCTAGGATGTAGTGCTACATGTATATCAACCTTGTTCCCTGGGTCTCTCTCTCTCTCCCGCCCCCATTTTCTTGGTGTCAGTTATTAGTGAAGTTTTATTTGATGGGAAAGAAAAGAATGGAAAGAAATAGGAGAAAAAAAAGAAAAAAAAAAAGGGAAGGAAGGAAAAAAGGGGGAAGAAAATGCCATTTTTAAACATTCTTATTTACACAATTATTGTTTATTGTTTTATAGCTATACCTGGTTATCAATCACTGAGTCACCATCAGTGTCACCAGAACAAGCATCACCAATACCATCACCATCATGGTCTGCCTGTGGAGAGAAAAAAATCACCAAATGTACTAAGAGTACTTAGTATTCTACTATAAATACATACATTCTTTATTCAAAACGCAAAGTTACAAAAGTATACAAATGAAAAAACTCCCTAAAATAATACGAGAAATACAGAAAATATATCAAAACAAAGATCCTTAACTAAACATTGAGGTACAATTTGAACTTGGATTTAAATAGCTGGAGGCTATCAGCTTCCACTAAGTCTCTTGGTAAATTATTCCATAGCTTAACTATTCTAATGAAAAAGAATGTTTATAACAATTGAGTCTAGCAGGTAACTTATACTGCCAGATATAATAGAGAAGACCTACAAATACATTTTAAAAATAAGGGTCTGTCATTTTATTTATTGTGATGGAGATCTTTGACTTAGCAATTATTTTTGAATTGTTCATTACTATTTTTTCACCAATGCAGCAAACTGTTAAAGGATCAGCAGCCAAAGCTTACCTGATCTGGATTGGATACAAGTGGACAGTTGTCGTTTACATTCAAAACGCTGTCTCCATCTTTATCATTATCACAGGCATCTCCAAGTTTGTCATTGTCACTGTTAAGCTGTAAATGTAACAGATTAGTTAATCGATTAAAAAGACATATTAAGTAAGTAGTGGGCATGTGGTATATTATTGAAAACAATATTTAACCAGAAGGCAGGGATGTTGCTAAGGGCCGGCTCCCGGGTTTTTTCACCGGCTGAACAAGAACTTAAATCTGGCTGAAATGTCACATGACAACAAAAACTTGGGTAAATTTTTAGAGCTGCCAAGACCAGAAAAGCCAGCTGGGCTTATAAATGAGCTGGCATAGTGTTTTCGTAGATACATCCCTGAGAAAGGTGCCTGGGTGTCCTGTGGTAAAAGGGGGTCTGGGTATCCTGTAGATACCCACTCTTTGACCAAAGTAATTTATTTGTGCCCATGTCATTGAAGTCTATATTATCTATGATCATTTCTATACAATTTAAAAGAAATTGACTGCAGCTGTTCAATCTACTGGCTGACTAACACACCCAAAGAACCTCCCACCAACTGACCAACCACAGATCATCCCCGACACACCCACCCCGCCCAACGACCTGTAAATTGGGTTCCCTGCCTGGTATGCAAAATACTGAAAGGGTCAATATGAATCTCGTATCTCACCTGGTCTCCATTAGGGACAGTTTTACAGTTGTCTATGCTATCACTTACACCATCGCGATCTTCATCAGCTATTTCATCACATGCATCACCAATGAGATTCTGATCTGTATCGTTCTGGTGAACATTAGAGACACTGACACAGTTATCACAGGCATCACCCACGCCGTCACCATCACTGTCTTCCTGGCCAGGGTTCGGCACAAGAGGGCAATTGTCCCCTTTCTCTACACCATCATTGTCTAAATCCCCAACCTGGCAAGCATCGCCAATACCATCACCATCACTATCTGCCTGGTCTGAATTAGCAACATCAATGCAGTTATCGCAGGCGTCACCAACACCATCTTTATCTCTGTCTTCTTGAAGTGGATTTGCCACAAACTGGCAGTTGTCGTAAGCATCTGTGACACTGTCATTGTCATCGTCAACATCACAAACATCCCCAAGCTGGTCGCCATCGTTGTTTTCTTGCCCGCTATTGGGTATTGACGGACAGTTGTCAGCCTTGCAATGCTTTTCACGACAAGTCAGATTGACATCAGGGTAGCCATCCAAATCGGAATCTTCCTGACAGTGAACACCATTACCAGCAAACCCCAAATTACACTGGCAGAATGACTGAGGGTTGTTTGGCATTTGAATGCATGAACCATTCACTTTGTTGCAAATTCTACAAATGTCACTTATGAAACAAGCTGCCAAAAAATAGCGAGAAATCATTTCAGAAGTGAAGCTTTGCAGTTATTAAACTTAATACATTCTAGTTTGTTTAGGATGATTGTTTGAGTGAGAATAGTCTTGAGTTTAACTGCTGTCAGTAATCACTATTGACTACCTTACTAGTAGTCTTGTAAAGTAGTAGTAAAGTCTGTCTCCGAGCCATAAGGCCCATACAGCCGGAGCTTATCCCAGTTTCCGTAGCATTAAGCGACTAGGAGTATTGCTACTCCCCCCTGGATGGGATGCTAGTCCATCGCAGGGTTATCCCCCAGCAGTAAATTCGCCGGTACCCATTTATACACCTGGGTGGAAAGAGGCACTGTGAGAGTAAAGTGTCTTGCCCAAGAACACAACGCAGCGCCCCAGTCAGGCCAGGCCTCGAACCCGGGCCGTTCGACTCGGAGGTGAGCGCGCTAACCATTAGGCCACCGCGCCTCCCACAATAGTAGTCTTGCCTCGTCTATAATTAGTCACTTGACTCTTAGAATGGAACTACTTACTACCCAGTATGTGCTAAGTACTACTATATACTAATGGCCTGGGTTATCAACTCTTGCACATTATGTACAAGTCTACTTACTCCTGCATGTTGTAAACCATAGTATCACAAATGCAGACCAATTTCTCACCATTAAAGTGACCATGATCAGTCATTGTCCTATTGATTGAGCTTTCTACATTTAATGCCAATGTTTTAACAACTGTATATAAAGCACTTGCCACATGCATAGACAACAAGTAAACCAAGTAAAAGGCAGTGTAACATGGGAGACTGCAGATGCATGCATCAAGTTTCACTATATTAGGAATGTGCTGCTCTAGGAAATACCCACCTTATGGAAGGTCATTGGAAATTCCAAGGGGGTGCGATTCTCAAAAGCCAATATTTTTAAAGGAAAGTATGAATCTTGACTGGACTTTCCAAAGTGAGTTGGGAGATTCAAACCAAAAGCCCTTCCATGGGAGGGGTATGGATATTTTCTGGAACAACACAGTTCATGGCAATGTGGTCAAGATTATCTGAATTTTATTTTCAAGTTTACTTGGTTACTTAGAACAGTCACGTTTACCAGGACACTCATCAGAAAGACTTTGCTTCAATGACATAAACATACTTACCTCCAGTTAGATTCTTCCATTGGCCATCTGATCCACACTGTACATAAGAGACAGTTTTATTAAAGCCTTCATCGCACCTCACTTCACAGGTATCTTTGTATTTCGTACCAGTGCAGCTGTACAATTCCACAAATGGCACCTGAAAAAAGATTAGAGTTAGCCCTCAGTGGGCAATACTGTCCCTTGCATCTAAGCATAAACATGTGCCACCGAAACATGATCTAATTGGGATTAAACATGGCATGATTGGTCGTTAAACATTTGAAGTTTAGCAGACTGTAACACTAACTGTCACACTAAAAATGCTCAAAGTAAACACTGAGTACGGGCAAACCTTTACACTAGAAGAGATTCAAGTGAACCTGCAAATACATATCGACACAGATCAGGATCATATTTTTGGAAAAAGACTCTATATCCAACCTTTTCGCCATTTTGAAACCGGAATGTGTTGAACTTTTGGCACGAGTGTGTCCGTTACATCTGCCAAACTTCAAACGTTTGACGACCAATCGTGCCACGTTCAATATCCAATTAGATCATGTTTCGGCAGCATGTATTCACGCTTAGATGCAAGTGACGGTATGACCTTTTCAGATGATAAGCTCCCTGCGCTATGGAGCTTGTTGTACATGTTATATTTTAACAATAAATTTAGAACTTATTACAATTACATTCTAATATGTTCCTGACCTTTTGCAGACAAAATATATTTCAAATATTTTGAAACTTTTGAAAACACAAAATTCCTTCTGACAGCTAGTATACAAACCCCTTCTTCTCCCAAAAGAGTAATTATAACAATAAATAATTTAGCCCATGAAAATAAAAAACCTTTTGAGCAAAAATATGAACAGAGCATATAATTTTCAAAAATCTACAGTTCTTTTTCTCTCAATCAGATTTTCAAAATATTACAGAACTAAATTATATTAAAAATGCTAAAATTGCAGACAGGATAGGCATAACAAAGTTTTTCAACTGGTCTGACACTGACTGAAATGCTGAACATTATATACAGTTAGTGTCAAACCAGTCAGTTGACAGTCAGTGTCAGACTAGACCCACTTGACTCTGAAGATGACTTCTGCTCAGGTTGACGAAAAATTATGTCTGTCACTAACAACAGTTCTTCTCAGAACTTACTCCTCTCACCCAGACAATCACACTATATGACCTATTAAAAAAACTTTGTTAAATAACATTACTTTTCTCTTTACTACCTGGCGTGGTGCTCCGCAGTCTGTTGGAATGCAACTTGTTTCCTCTCCACTCCACTTTCCATCATCTTCACATGCATAACTTCCAGTCAAAGCATTCTTCTTTTCATATCCCTCAATACACTTCACTTCACATGTGTCTCTGTATTTTGTATCTGTGCATTCCTGTAGAGCATTGGGCACCTAGAGAAATGAAAAAAAACAGGTAGGTCAACATATGGAGTACTGTAGTTTCATTCGATCTCTTAAAGGAGCAGTGTCACAATATTTTAAGTCATTTTTTATTTTTATGACATTTGTTTCCAACAGTTTAGCGTAGCAAAGCCCTTTTTGATAACATAATTACAGAAGGTTTTAATAAATTCGGGCCGAAGTTGGGAACTTTGTTCGCAATTTGATTTGCAAATTCGCAACATAATTGGCAACTTGGTAACAACGTTTCCAATTTCCCAACGAACTTTGCAAAGTGGGCGGCCAAAGTAAACTGAAATCAACTGTAAGACGAATTACGAATGACAAACTTGAAAAAACTTGCTAATTTTTTCAAGTTGTGTGTTCCGATGCTTATTTCCAGTCAACAGGTTGTGATACACAACATTTTTAAGGAGATTATAGAAATTAATAAAATCTATTTTATTTTTTAAATACTTTTTTCAATACACCCTAGTTTCATCTGATTGTAACTTTGTACACATTAAGTTACATAGTGTTTTAATAATTCATGCCCAGAACATTCTAAACTTAATCCCAATCTAATTTAAATATTTTAATTTATTATTTTTATTTTTATTTCATTTAGTTCAATTCAATTTTGTTTAATTTTATTTTACTCTAATTTAATTTATTTCATTTTATTTAATCTATTTCATTCTATAAAATTTAATTATTATTATTTTATTTAAATTTGAAAATATGCAACAAATGTTCAACTCACTTCTCAGTCTCTGATCTTTTGTATGTGACTCAATTAATAAATACATTCTGAGGAATATAATTTTGTTAATTTGTTTACAGAATTTTGGTCTGCACCTTACAATAAGAAGTTAAACTCTACTGTCAGATAATTCTTACTCTGAAAAATAAAATTCTAAGTTTTTCACAACCTGTTCAAGAGGTCCGCAGTCTTTTTGAATGCATGTAGTTCTCTCTCCGTTCCATTCTCCATTTTCCTCACATTCAAAACTTCCAGTCAAAGCATTCTCCTTTTCATAACCCTCAATACACACAGTCCAGCATGTGGAGTTGACGCCTTCTCCATCACAAACCAGGTGCCCATCTGTCAGCGTATGATTCAATCGCCCACATTTCAGCTCTTCTCCGATTGCTTTTTTTGAACCTCCGCCATCCTGTAAATCCTTGTCTGTCGACTTGGATCCTGAAAAAAGAAATAGGATTAACTCCGTTGCAATACTGAAGAAAACAGCTCACTGGTTCTGGTGCTTAGCTAAAGTTTCTGTAGCATGAAGTGACTAGAGGTATTGCTTCTTCCCCTGGATGGGATGCTAATTCATCACAAGTTAGCCCCAGAAGGGGAGGAAAGAGCCACTGCAAGTGTAAACAGTGACTCTGGCCAGCACTTAAACTCAAACACCTCATTCCTTAGTTCAGGACCTTAAGGGAAGTGGTCATAACAAGTGTACTTGATGAAGACCCACTTTGCGTAGGGGTAGGGGGGTTATGCAAGATACCACCTGTCTGATTAGCCAAATGGACAAAATTTATTGGCTTCAAAATTTGAGTTAAGACTTTCATATTAGGTGTGCATGAAGCTTGCATTGCTAGAGAAATGACACAAGGATATTTGAATCTTTTTCTTAGTTTCTACTCCTGATAGAGTGGGGGCTATACAAACAAGACCTCATCTTTTAAGGTGGGGAGGGGACCACCTGTCTTTTTGCAGAGTGGTGGGTCCTGTCTGAGTACAATAGTTTTGACCATTTCCCTAATTTCTGTTAGTATTACCCCAAATTCTGGATCCTGTCCAGACATAGTTGGCTTTCTCTTTTCTGCAAACTGTATTTTGATCTTAATTTGCAACGTAAAATCCTATGGGTATATTGTTTATGCTATTTACAGTTCGGGCCTGCTTTCAGATGTTCCACATCTGACATATCAACTCTGTACGATTTCAGCCAAAAGCATTCAATGTTGAAATAAAATTTGTTCTAGTTGTCGCCACCATATCCAGGGGGCAAATACAGTGAAGATCTAAGGGAGGGGCCTGTAGCAGGATTTCATGACAACTTGATGAAAATTTAGTATTGATTACTCATAGGGAAATTCTGTCCCTTTTTCCTTACTAGGATCAAACTTTGTTTATAGGAATTAATCCCTGCCACAGATTACCTACCAAGCAAGAAAGGGATGGTTGCCACCAGCACTAGAAGGACTGTAGTTACCAAAGCTACAACAAGAATAAAGATTAGCCTTCTCCTTCTCTGCCTCTCCGCTTCTTTGTCATGAGTAGAACCCTCAGTGTCAGTAGGCAACAGATCTTGTTGAGAGTCACTTTTGATAAATGCATCCTGTGGAAGAAAAACATGCAAGTTTTACAGAAGACGTGACAAACTTTGACTATGTAAATTACCAATGCAAGAAAGATCCTGGGAATGACGTTGATGACTATGTTTACATGTTTTAATGAACTTTATCCCACATTACTATTATATGTATTTGAAGAATTTATTAGTTAATGTTTGTCACTGACTGTTGTATTATGGTTGTCAAGACATTTTAGCCAACTCTTAAGCATTCTGGCATCAGTTGGAAGTTTGCTTGATGTTACGTGCGATTTAAAACTTTTTCAAAAATAAAGCATTGCTTTGTAAATTATGCAAAGGAAACAATTTTCTTTGGTCACACGCAGAATGGAACACTACTGACAATGTATAAACGAAAGAGATTAATTATATATGGTGGGATCTATTAGATTTAGAAGACAGAAATTTCTTATTCTTATAATATAAAGGGCCGCTATGAGCAAGAGACCGTTTGACCTTTCTCGCAGCTTAAAAGCTTGCTCGCACGTATCGTATTTCGTTTATCAGATGTCACACTAAAATATAACGCAATCTTTGTTGAGACAACATAGGGAACCCTAGAAAAAAAATTAGAAATATAAATAAAATATAACTGTTGTTCATTTGAGCAAATCAAGGAAGAAAATGTATTATTTGCATCCTTAGCCAATGAATTCATAAGTACTGTATTTATTTGAATTCCATCGGATCCTAACTATGCTATTTACACAATCACTAACATTGCTTCTTATGTTTTAAAAATGTAAGCTGCAGTTGGATAACAGTCTTTTCACATACAAGGTGTCAGCTCCTTTTATTTACGTTAAGTTTTTGACAAATTTCCTCAAAATTATGTAAGACCCCTTGTCAAACCTCATCGCTTCTACATGCATTGCGTGCCATATGTTATAAGAAGGATTTGGCACTTGAGATTGAAATGGATCAAGAAAAGACTGAACAAAATTCCTAAGATCTTATCTGACCTTCACCTTTGATGTCCATAACTAATCACGTCCCAACTAATTAACTAACTTAATTAACTGGGACGTAAACACGTGTGCAATCCAGCACGTAGAGGATTAAATGAGAATCAACAAAACAGTTTGATAAATTACTTTGTTGTACACTTGTTAACAGTCTATAACAGCCCAGGATTAGGCAATATTTAGATACCTCTCAGAATGAACTTACACCTTTCACCCATTTAAATTAGCCTATCAGAGCTTACAACTTTGGCCATGAGCAAGTAAAAACTGGATTCACTTTGGCAGGAAATATTAGCTGTGAAAGACTAAATAAATTTAATAGAAAATAGAAAATGTGCCCATAATTCGGCCATTTTTTGGTAATCAGTTGAGAAGTACAGACATATACAAATTCAACCCAGCACATAGACGATTGAATGATAATCAACAAAAACGCTTGATAGAAACAAATTACTTTGCTAAGTTCAAACTTATTAACAATGAATTAAGCCCAGGATTAAACAATATTTAGATACTCCCCAAGATTGAACACACTTTTCACCCTTAATAAATTAGTCTGTCACAGATTATAATCTTCACCATAACCAAGCCAACAATTGGCTTGTAGCAAAGTTATGTGTTGTGACAGGCTTTTTTGAAAAGGTCAAAGGGTATCCATAACTCTGCAGTTTAAGGTAATTAGTTGGGATGCAAAATTGTAAAATCCAGCACAGAGGATTAAATGAAAATCAACAGAAGATTAGACAATATTTGGACTCTGTCACAACTTATAACCTTAGCCATAAATGTGTTGTTCCAGAAAATATCCATATAGGTTTACCTTCCTGACATAAAGTTTTTTGTTTGAATGCCCCACTCCTCTGGTAATTCCACCTTAGCTTCCCAGTTTCCTTAAAAACTTTGGCTTTTGAGACCCTCCAGCCACTAGGAATTTTCAATGACCTTCCCTGGGGTGAGTATGCATGGTATTTTGGCAAAAAAAAGCTTTCTCTTGGGAAGAGAAAAAAAAAAAAAAAAAAAAAAAAAAAATAATCGGTGTCCAATGATGGGAGGGGCCAGGGTTCCCAGAAACCCCTTTTTGATGAAATAATATAAAGCCCCATGCAATATAAGAGCTAGAAAAATCATGTACCCTCTCTTTTAAGCAAGAGAAATTTAGACCTGGGTTGCTGCAATTATGTAGATACCAAATAACCAAATAACCGTTTGTAACTTTTGGAACCACAATAACTTAAAACATCTTGCCTTATATATTCACACACTGTCACTTGTAAACAAGAAGGAAGAATTCAAAATTTCTAAATCACCTTAAACTGGTTAACACATATACTACCCCAGGGTTATTCCCTATGGGTGGTAAATTGTAACAATGATATAAATAATAATATATATACTGGTATTTTATTATACCTGCTAAAGGGGCAATAATCAGACTAATAGGTTGCTTAGTAGAAAAATAATTATACTTTACAAGTCACCATATTGTAAACTAATTAACTTTTAATTACACGAAACATAATCTCTTCTCTCATGTGTGTAAACTTGCATCAAAACTTGACACCTAATTGATCAAAAGTAATTACTTTTCTTAAAAGCAATTTAGCCACTTCAATGGAACAAAGGTTAGGAACTTTGCCCAGCTTCCGGACCATCAGCCATTAAAAACCTGCAAACGTGGGGCTAGTCAGCCATTTGTGGTGTAAATCCTTAGCTATAATAACTATTAATTAAAATAAATTTTATTTTCTATCTCTCTATGAAAATAATTTTGTTGTTATAGCAAGATTTTGTTTTTGAGATATATGTTCACTTCAATATGAAGTAAGTAGAGAGATTCTAAGAAATCTGTAACCAAGATCAAAACAATCTCCAGAAACTAAATTTAACTTTAAAATTGTTTTGTCACATTTTCTAGGAATGAAAGGAAGATACTGATTAATAGTGTGTGGTATGTAAGAAGACATTGTGTTTTCACTTCACTTCAAGGGCCTTGATAAAAAAAAATACTAAAGCATTTTCCCTACTTTCCTGCTAACAGTAAAGCATGACATCTCGCTAAAACTAGGGGTGGCAAATGGTCCTTCAAAAAGGGGAGTCTCGCAGAATTTTAGCCAAATTTCAGGGCTCATCGTCTCGAATTTTTTTTTTTTGTCTTTTGCAAGGCTAAAAAGGTCTCAGGCTCATGAAAAGATATCAGTTTCGCCATCTTGCAAAGTCTTGCATTTACCACTAGAAAAATTTTGAAAAAAGGGTTTGGTAAGATATAGTGCTAAAGGAAAGGTTTCGTGGACATTGAAAGTGTAGCATTTCAAAGTTAAAGCCAGGCCAGGCCAGGATTTCCCTTGGAACATCAAGTATTTTACTGGGTATTTTACCCTGTAAACTTGTAATCTGTACATTGGCACAAGATCGTCTTTCCAAGCCTCTCCAAATCTTAAATCAAAGATTATCCCTATTACCTTTACGATCAGGATATTGTAATATGTTATTTGGGCTTATCTCTGCGATATGAGCATAAGAGTGAATGTTACACTAGAAAAAAATGGGTGGATCACTGTGATAGAAAGGATAGAAAAAAATGATTTCATTTATTCTGTCAAATCTAAGCTTAAGTTTGTTCAAAAGTGCATTATCAGTAGATGTTTTTTTCAGGTTTAAATAGCGATGATATTTTATGCAAGAACCTCTGTATTTTGTCTTCTAGCGTATTTTCTGAAACTAAGCCTAAATAAATGGTTAATATTCTTTACCCACGCGTTAATCAAATTAACACGTTACTATTAAGTTCTTTCTTCCCGGCCTCTTTTACTTTGTTAACAAATTAGCTTATAATAAGCTTAGCATGTACCTTGCTTGGGGCATCTACAGCGGGCATAGAATCCAATTCCACTTGAACAGCTCTCTGGCTTGCAACAGACACCACGCTGACTTTGTTTTTCCTGAACTTTTCCACTGAGCTACTGTTTGGTTTCGGATCCATGGATTTAACGTGATGGATAAAATCCGAACAGGAACAATCCACAAAGATTGACCTTCAATTCTTTGTAATTTGCTTCGACGTGATCTTGCAGGGCTAAAGCGTTCGCAATGTGTATTCAGTTATTCAACTGAACGTTCAATTTATACGTTCCACAAACTAATCTCTGATTATTAAAATGAACGCAAACAAAATTGTGGTCGACTGCATTTCAATGCAAGTAAGCCCACTGTTGACTTACACTGTCACAAGCTGCCATGCGGCATTTTCGTCCATTTAGCGGCTGACAAACGCACTTTCACTAGCTCCTCGTTAAATGAATTCCTCTAAAAACCATGTGACGCAGATGCTTTTTCCATTACAGAAAGCAATCTGATCTTTCTCTCCAAAGTCTTACGAGAATAACAAGTAATTTGGAAAACGTACGCTGAAAACATACATGTTTACCAGAATGTAGCGCGCTCTATTCCAAGTCCTGTGCTACGCCATTTGCAAGGAAGCGAAGTCTGTATCATATGTCGTTTTTCTTCCTTCCGCTTCGCTACGTTGAATTTACTTTCGTTTTGCTGGTTGCAAAATGCCACGAGACTCATTATAAGTCTACATGCTGCCAGCGAATAAATAAACCTGAGTTATAAAGAAAACACGCAAAAGCCTGCTTTCTAGATATGTCATCACAAGATGGTCACACATTCTTCGCGCGCACTGCGGTTTGCGAAAACTTCCTTGCGGGGTCAACCTGTTTTGACCCCAAGGGTTGCTATACTTCGCTCGGCTACTGGACCCCTCTAGGGAAATTCGCGGGGATTTTGGGACCCCTTCGGCGTTTCCTTGTGCCGTAAGGTTGCTGAAAGAGCAGCTCAAAGAGTCGTTGCCGTAAAATTCCAAAAATATTTTTCCGAAATATGCCTAAGCTAAAAGAAGTTAGAAATCAACTCCTGGTAAGCCACTCTCAAGGAGTGATAAACGATGAAGATTTTTTTTTCTATTTTACGATTTAAATAAGTCAAGAAAACTGGATCTTCCGTACGAATCCAATGAGAAAATTTTGATAAATTTCGCAGTATTCACCGTTTGTCCGTCTTGGTGCAAATTAACTTGGACGTCTTGGCAAGTCTTATTTTGAACAAGAAGGAAAAGCAAGTAATACACATTGAAAAATAACGGAAAACTCGCAAAACAGCTCGGAGTTTAAAGGAATTGACAGTGGCTGTGAAATTATTTCCGCCGCCAGATAATTTCTCCAGTTTGAATTTGTAAATATATTCAATTATCTCGCATAAATTGCGACAAAGAATACATGTCGACTATCTTTACAGTTTCTTAAATACCATTTGATATTAATTATTTCGTTTAAGAGCAAAGAACGGAATAAAATTTGTGAAATGGCAAACGTCAAGATTTTTCCCGCCAGACATGCGCAGAACGTTATTGGGGTTTTCCCTCGCGTTTCCACGTCCCCGTTGCGGTCCCCGTTGTCGGTGCTTGGGAAAAATACGAAAAAATTCTCTTGCGCATATTCAAATTTGAATACCTTAAGAAGTCGAACGTAATGGGCTTTCTTTATTTTCCGTTTTATAAATGGGCAGGCTTACATTTGGCTTCTGAGATAGTGTAGAAAGAGTTCGAGCCGCTGGCGAGGTTTCCATCTATAAGCCATTCGAGGGAGAAGTAACTCAAAAAAGTTGTCAAATGATACAAGGCGTAGCTTTTGAAAATTTACTCGTGTTTCTTTCAAATTGCATTCAAAATATTAAATTTGATAATCCATACTAATCATAGTATAGATCATTTATTTATTGTTTATGTTTTTTTATACCTCGCAATGGGCGCTGGACGAAAAACATTTCGCAAGCTCGACAATGCAATTTGACCTAAAAATGCTGCTTGTTCTGTGCTTACATTTTTATGTACGACGTGTTTCTACTGAAAACACTTTGCCAAGTAAACATACCTATTATGTCCAGTTTTTCTTCATGTTGTGTAATAAAGCAAACTTTTCTCCCTTGACAAAGCAAGGGATCATCTTGCGACTGGCTCAGTTCATTATGACATAAACAGAGGGAAAACACTCGTGCAAGCATTAGCCAATGAAATTTGTTCTTGGAAGCGCGCGCAGCACGCGCATTTGGCACTGTCACTTTTATTAGTTCTGCCACTCAGGGTGTTCGGTGATCTTGCGATTTTTGAAAACTAGACGGTTTCAGCTTCACTTCTTAGGAAGGCGGAGACATTCCCCCTCGGAAAAAGTTTTGAAAACTGAGTGCTGGAAAAGAATTTCTTGGCTTTTTTGGGTCCTAAAACTTTCAGAAATTGAGTATTTTTTAAATTGTCAAAATCATGTTGTTTTCAGACAATTTTTCAAAAGTCCATTGGATAGAAGGTTCTGAAAGGGGGGTATCAATCTCATTTCCCAGCCTACTAGCAGCATTTTGTTCGCGGCCCAGTGCATTTGTTCGTTATCCTTTTTCCAAATCCCACTTCCCAGTGTCAAAACCCATTCCCAATGACCCAAAGATTCACGAGGATTTACAAAAATGTTCTGAAGACGATAGGGTCCTTTTTGACTCAGTATTAAAACGGTGCAAGTAGGGAAGTTGCAGCACTTATTTAGGTGACATGTTCCTGCCACTTTACATTCCTGCCTGCAGGAAGTCTGCCGTTCGACTTGTAAGTGTTCCTAATTTTTTTCCAAGCCTAGTCGGACGGATCATGATCAGTAGTGCTCTCTTCATCAGAGTCACTGTCACTGGCGCTAAAGCTGTCTACATGTCCATTGTAAGGCGAGTTTGGTGATATACTGACGTCCTCATTTGAATTAGGTGTCTCATCATTTTCGCTTGGAACTCTTTCTATTGCTATCAGTGAATTTAAATTGACTGGTTTCAATACGGTTTCATTTTCATATAAATTACAAATACAAACACTTATCCCATTCTCATTTTGGCATATATTCCCATTGCCAGTGACCTAAATCCCAGTCCCAGTGATAAATCCCATTTTCCCATGGCAAAGGCAGACCAATCCCAGTACCCATTTTACCCCTTCAGGACCCTTTTCACGGTAGCCGACCACGAAACGAGTTAAAGAACACTCATTTCCCCATACCCTGGTGTCTTAGCCTTACACGCACCTGACCTTGCAAAATCGGTCTTAAGCTCGTCTTACATCTGCACTATATATTCTCAGAAACCTATAAGGGTTTCTGATATTATACTTCAGTCGAGACACGATTTTTTGAATTCCTTATTTTAAACTTTAGTCCGGTTGAAACCTAGCGGCTAAAAGGCCAATAAAAAAAATAGAGAGGTATTAAAGTAAAGGGAAGACGTTAAGTATAACAAAATAATTTCAGGGAAATTATAGGTAAGAAAAATATGCAAATATTATGCGATACACAAAGGCGAAAAGAAAAGAGTGGAATTTTCATTTTCTACCAGACTCGCCTTCAAATGCTGCAAAATGCATTTTTCCAATTTAGTGAAGTTTTTCGTTGTCGAGAAAACAGTGGTTTCTAGGATGAACTTAACACTGCTAACACTGCACTTATAACTGGTACTGGCGCTTATAAATAGTATTTTTAAATCCATACATGTAGATTTGAAGATATTTTTCCCTTTTTTAAGTGTAAATGTGTTATTTGTTTTTATTAATTTTAAAACTTATACTACTATATTTATTTTTTAGTGTCACCAATTAGTATATCAAGTGCTAGAAGTTTTGACACTTTAATAAAGTTACTTTATACATAACTTACCTAATTATAGAAAATTACGCTACATGAAATTAACGCGAATTTCAAAAATTCGCGTTAATTTAAGTCGCGTTAATTTTTGTTAACGTTAATTTCCGCGCCGTTAATTAAATGGAGCGTTAATTTCCATGACCTTAATTTCCATTATTTTGGCTCCAATTTCTCGATACTGCTAAGGCGTTCTTGACTCCTAGGAAAAGGCGTAATGTCATCAGGGTAGACATCTGTCAGTATCACTAAAACTATGAAGAACGCTGGAGGCGGATTATACGCCTAGTGTTGGGAAAAATTTGTCCCTGTTGTCCCAATAAGTTTTTTTTCTTTGTGTTCGTCGCGTTAATTTCCTTTATTTTGAAATGTAACCCCCTCTTTCTCGTTAATTTCCTTTACTGGGAAGTAATTTTTTCTACAATTCGCGTTAATTTAAGTCGCGTTAATTTCAAAAACTTTAATTAACACAAGCGTTAATTTCCTATAATAAGGCACTTTCCTCTTCCCTCCTTCCCTCCTTCCTTCCTTCCTTCCTTCCTTCCTTCCTTCCTTCCTTTCTTGCTTGCTTACTTTCTGTTTTCACCTTGCTGAAAGAAGAACAGTGGGTTCGTCAATGTATTTTGTATAAAAAGTGCCACATCTCCCTTCTGAAAAACCGCTTTAAAAACTGACATCACTTACATGTTCAAGTTTTTTTTTTTCTCGTTTAGTGAAATGTAATAAACTATCCTCTTTTGCAAAAAAAGCGTCTGAAACGAACGACTTCATCTCGCGACGGAAATCCTTCCTGTATGACATAAACAGAGGAGATTCGAAACGCGCGTGCGAGCATCGGCCAATGGCATTCGCTCTCGTGTGCCGTGACGTAAGCGCGTGCGGTGCGTGCGCGCAGTCCCTTGAATGGTTTGTGGACTTCTTTTCTGCGATTTTGTACTCGACCGGAAATAGAGAGGCGGTGAAAACGGTCGAAGAAGCCGACAAGAGCATGTTTGATTTGTTGACGCAACCTTGTGCAAGTTGGTGAAAGCGAGCTGCATGTGAGCTGTGTCTTGTAAATATCTATATTAATTGACAAATTGTTACCGTTGTTACTGTTTACCGCGCTGGAATTCGTATGCTCGATGTTTTTTTTAACGGTGTTTTTGTGCAATATTGCCTTTTTGACATGTTTGAGATGATATTTGATTGTTATATGTTTGAGCTTTTGTATACCATTATTCCTACTGAAAACATCTGGTAAAGTTGACTTCAGTACCTTCCACGTTCATTTTTTCCCTTCTCTTCCTTCTTTCTCGTTTTGTGTAATACAGAAAACTTTTCTCTCTTGGCAAAGGAGCGTCTGAAACAAACGTTCTCAACTTGCGATCGCCACCGAAATGTTTCCACTGTGACGTAAACAGAGGAGAAGAAACGCGCGTGCAAGCATCAGCCAATGAGATTCGTTCTTCGGTGGATTCGGCGGATTTTTCGGCGGATGGAAGCGTGAACAGCGCGTGCGTAAACTGCGGACGGTGTCACAGCCGAACGTGTCACAAACGACGGTGTAGACTGTTTGTGATGTAGACTATACTGCCTCGTCCCCCAGTCGCTCGCTTGGGGGAAATGCTAGTTAATTATGCGTGTACGAGTGAAGTGGTTCAAATTTCAGCATTGCTTGTTTAGTCCCTCAACCCCTTTTCCTCTTTTCTACTCCACGGAAAGAAGGAAAGTGGGGTAATGGGTTGCGGAACTGAACTAGAGCATTGCTGATTTGTTGACCGGACGCAAGCATGGAAAGCATAAAATTAATTAAACTAGAAGCTACATCTTGGAAAGGACAAAGACCGCCCACTCACGGCGCATACTCGTTCACTTCAGCTATCTTGGTAGAATTAATATCGTAAAGCTTCCATTATTTTAAAGTTTGCTTTTGTTCTTAATTCTTCGTTAACTAAGTATTGATCACGGCCAAGAACGGGAAAATGAGGCTGCCTTCAATATAAATAGAGATGTGGTATTGTAACACGAAGACGAGCGCAATGCAAAAGACATAACAGACCGGCGGATGCGGCAAGCAGGGCTTCTCCTTGCGGTGGATGGCATAGCCTTAAACAGACTATTTAGAACAACATGTACCCATCGATATTGCTTCGATTCACCAAGTTCAAAGGTACGGCAAGTCAGGATGCAAAATTGTTGAACAAGATGTAAGAGCTGAAGAGTTAAAGAAAAAGCTCCGCTTTCTCCAACTTACATTCAACATTTACACATATGACGCCGGGTCGGGGATTCCTGGGCCACATTACGAAAAACGCAGAACTTTCCCCTGTTTTCTTAATTCCCTGCAGCTTATGTCTCAGTTAACTTCATCTTGCTCTAATTTTCTCATTTCCCACACAGAGTTATTGTTCATAGTTAACTTCCGCTTACTCGGCGTTATGGCGTTGAAAACCAAATAACAAGAGAGAAAACATCGTTTGTCCGAAAACGATTTTACCATATTGGATCTAATTGTGCTATCTAGCGCGTAAACTACAAAGGCAAAAAGTCGGCAACCGAAAGGTATAGCGGTTTTTGTCACAATAAGATTGAGCACAGCTCAGATGAAAAAGCTCAAATGAATCCCTCGTAGATGAAGCCAGTCTGTTGAGCGCGATAAGGAAAACACCATCCACGCTGATTCTCTTTCGCCGCATTTTTCGTTTTTTGGGAGAAATTGCACGCAGTCTAGTTTTTAAAACAATCCCTTGGTAACTTGGAAAGCCTGAAATAGCCTGCCTCCAAACATCAAACTATTGCTACTTCTTTTGCAAATTTAAAATTAAAGCGCGACGTCACATTAATCAACAATGGATAAGGAAGCTTTCCTTCATCATGAATAAGTTTGTATTTTCTTTCGCTTGACATAAGATTAACTAAATCTGATTTGAAATTCTATAGGGGAAAGCTCATTACCCTCGGCTAGAATGTAAATTTGCCTTGTAAGTATTTACTTACTGTAAACGCTGTATGCAAGCTGAGAAATTATTATGTCTCTTTTTCCACAAGTTTCGTGTGCAAACAATGCCTTTAAATGGGGCTTGTAGTCGCACGAAGTTCACTAGCTAACATCGAGGTTTGGCGTTTTGCGCCACAATTTTCCGCAAGGAAAGACAGGCTAGCGCGCTGAGCGAATAGCAGAATTTTTGGAATACTCTAGAAGTTTCCCTGGAGCGTTTAAAAGGCTGAATAATAGGAGTCTTCGCTGCATCACATACTTAAAAATATAAAAGGGAGAAGGTCACTCTTATGCAAAATGCACCTGTAGACAGCTTGTATTGCGTGACATAAAAAGAACGCATTTGTCGGTTGCCACAAAACGAGAGAAATCGAAATACTTCACACAATATAAACGCACGGAATTTTTATTGGGGGCTGGAATGTTTATTGTGGTGCTTGCAATAAATTAGTCCAATAGAGGGCTCAATAATTTCCGGTTTGGGAGTACCAATTTGTTCTGTGATATTTCTATTTTATTTTTCATGTGCACATTTTCTGAAAGATTACCTCATTTTCTGTAAAACGCTATAAATAGATTTTCTTTGTGGACAGCCCATAATTTCTAGGCGATCGCACTGAACTCTGGGATAACACCGGGCGCGCTAACTTGTAAATTTTATGCGAATCTCATTTAGCTTTGCGTTGGATATTCTTTCTCAGTTCCCTCACCAACACCCTCTCGCGTCTTCTCTGCGAAATGTGGAAGTTTTAAAACGCGGAATGAGAGAATTGTTGTGTTGTGATGGCGCTCAATTCAACAGTGAAGAAGCGGTGAGAAGATTTCGCTCGACAGCGAGTTTCCGCACCGAAGTTTCCGTGTTTCGGTTTTGTGACGTCGCTTTCTAATAACGCTAAAATATTTTGTATTTTTTCATGTTTTCCAGAACCAACCTTCTGAGCATCGTAGACCGACTCGTTAAAAAGAATGAAACGAAAAATGATGCCATCGTTTCGAAAAAACAGGTATGTAGAAGAAGGTTTGATTTGGCGCACGGCGCAAGCTGCAGAACTGGATTACAGAGCGATTTTTTAAGAATTTAGAGGTCGTTTGCGACGCGCTTTCCGCTTTCTTCTCGCTTTTTTCGCTATAAACAACTTGCGCACTCACAGATTTCATCAAAATTGATTCCCTTGTTCCTGTTAGACGTTTACGCATCGATTTTTGTCGAAAAAAGGGAAGATTTACTTTGAATTGCGATGTGCGAACGCGATCGTGGCCATTTCGCGTTCTTCGTCTTCGCGTGGATCATGGATACCGTTCGCTGCGAGCAGAATTTAAGTCTTCGGTCGCTGTTTAAGGCGACTTTTAACTCACATTGTAGTCATTTTCACTATAAATCAACGTTTTTAGTTTGTGAGAATACTTTTTTGGTAGAAATTTTCGATGCGCACCGTCCAATAAGTGGCAGTGCTTTCGAGCTTGTTTGGACCCGCACAACGGCTCAAAGCCGGCTGTTTGCCGTTTGCAAAAGATGCGTATCGTCGAATGTAATCATGAACGACAAGATACGATAACTGTTTTGCCCTGACTGATAAGTATTTACTTTCTTTTCGGTGTGCGCAACCCCTTTGAACCGATATTTGAGTGAAAATCTCATTTCCTTGCGCGCATTATGGTAAAATTCTAGAACGCATTTCTTTCATGAACATGGCTGCCGGCGCCATTCACAAGGCAAAACGACCGCGTCGTGTGATCAGAAAAGCGCAAAAATCTTACAGTCAAAACACCGCATTCAGATATTTAGTCTCAGGAAATTTTCCTCACTCAGGCCAAACCGATTTTCGCGAAGGCGCAAAATAAATAAACGCAATAAAGTGTACTTAAATTTTGCGTGCGTCGCTTTTGTACTTAGGTGTCTAGATTGCGCTGTGTCGGATGCATAAAAGTTTCCGCTTCAATGGAGTGCGCCAGGATGTATATTGCGTACGAATCTTTTTTTACGATCAGAATTAAGGATTTCATCTAAACGTTTCGTTTTCTCAGCGCAGCGCACTGCTTTGAATTTCAAAGACGCGTCTAGAAACAGTTGCGAATCGATAAAATGTTAAATTTTGCATTTTAAGCGCTTGATTGCATGAAATGGTGTTTCGACGCAGTGGATAATTAGCAGGAGCACTAAAAAAGAAACTGCAATCGTGACGCGCACTTTGCGACTTGAAAAAATATCGTCGAACTATAATTTGCGCAAGACTTGTTTATGGGGGAGGTGGTTCCAATGTTGTTAGCACTGTTTACAGTTCTGCCCGGCGACAAAACTGTTGATTGGGGGCGTTCTTGAAACACAAGGACTTGAAATAACGCATATTTTCCTTAATCTCCCGAGTTAAGCCATGATGCAATGGCTTTAATCTTTGAGCTCTTATCTGACAAATTGCAACAATTGAAGGCAAAATTGAACGGAATTTGATAGTTGGTGGTTTGCCCCATGTTTATTTCTGGAGGTGTAGATTTCACAGTTTGCATTGTTAAAGTTGACAAAAGTCTTATGCTATTTTAAAATTTTAAAAGTTATTTTTGGTTGATCATCAATGCAGTTAGTGGACAACAGAAAATTTGTCAAATTTCACACCTTACTTCCCCTCCCCCCTCCCAAAAAACTATGGTTTACAGACATAAACTGATTGTGCAAAAGCTGTCTAGGGAGGGGAGGCTGCTCATGTAATGATGTTATTGCCTGTTGAAGCATTTATGTCCAGGGGTTACTCCAGATTTCACAGGGATGATTGAATGGGAGCCAAAATCAAGACCCCCAAAATCTCCAGGGCTTCCAACAAAATGCAAAAAAAATCCTTAGACCAAAAATAAACTCCCCAAAAATCAACAGCAAAACATGTTTGTTTGTACTTAAATTGCAGAACTATGCATCCAAGGCACAACCACAAGTCTTTAGATTGTTTTTATACTCCAAAAAAATCCCTACTTTAATCAAAAAAAATACTTGCCAAATTTCCCTATCCAAAAAATCCTGGAATCAAAAATTTCAAACCCTGAAAAATCATTCTTTTCATCATCTCATCACTTGAAATTCCTGTGTACCCCTTCATGTAGCCATAAAAATTACAGTGACACATGTCATTGTCAATAAATGTGTTTTAGGTATCCCCATTTCACACATTTGTATGATTGCACTGGTTTATAAATGACAACGGCAAAATAAGAGATCTTGAAATTTTTGATGCACCACTAAATTGTCCTTACTCTTATTGAAAGCAAAGCATGGCAGTAAGTTAAGAGAATAATATTTTTTATTGGTTTTCAGAACTTTAGGCTGAAATTGGGTCAATCATCTTGCCCCTTTTTTACTGGAAGAATGAAAACTGGACATAAGAGAGTTGTAGAAATTCAGCCTTGAACCTCTCTTAGGTGTTGACCACTCTAAATGCCAAGATGTTAGACCACAAGGGGATCTTAATTCTGTAGTAATCTTAGGCTAGAGACCTAATCCATGCATAAATACATCTCTTAACCAAAAAACACTTTATTCAAGAATACAGCTGGTAATTTAAAGAGATTTCAGTGCATCCAACGCAATTTCCAAGTTGCAATACTAGCATTGTGGTTGCAAGTGGCTGCATATGTTGTGGTTTAATTTTTTCTTTGGTTTAAAATTTTTCATTGTCTTATGTTCATTAACATAATCTGAAACAAAGGGAAATAAAAATCAAACTGGTTTGAAAAATTTTAAACCAAAGAAAAAATTAAACCACAACACATACAAGAGGTGGTGGCACAGAAATGTTTGACTGTATAGAATGGAAGGTGACTTCGTTTTTTCTCATAATTTCTTGGCAGGAAGAAGAACCGTTGTCTTCTCCAAGACCAGCTGTTTCTATAAGGTAACCAAAGGCTTTGCCATGATATTTCCTCTTAAATAATTGTTATACAGCAAAATAATCAATTTAATCATCCAAGCTAGGCATTAATGTAAGGTAAGGCCTGCTGTCGAGCCAAGTGGCTCATCAGGCCCGAGCTTATCCTGGTTTCTGTAGCATCAAGCGGCTAGTCATGCTGACTATTCAATCATAGAAAACTTGGGCTTGTAGTGTAGTTGCTAATTATTTCTCAATATAACAGGCCATATCTATTGCCGCCCACACCATCTTCGGGCCCGGCGTCACCTGCCATAAGTGACCAGGAGAGTATCAGTGAAGAAGAACAATCAAGTGACAAAGGAGACGTCACACAAGATGAAAAGGAAGAAATTAAGAAAGGTTAGTAGCGTACCTTTTGCCTTTGATCTAAATGTAACAAAATGTATTATTAAGGCTAAGTTAAACACAAGTAAACTACTGACCAGCAGAGTCCCTTTATTGATATACCGTAAAATTTCAGTTACAAGATCCCCAATTATAAGCTCCTCCGGTTTAATAGGCCCATCTACCTGGAAACAAAAAAATACATCCGATTATAAGCCCCCCCGGATATAAGTCCCCTCTGCTGGATGACAGTACTGAACAGGGCTAAATTTTGCTTTAATATGCGTTTTTAACCAAAAAACGTAGTTTGATCCACACTCCCGTGGCTCGTTTCAAGACATTTTTTTTATTCCGTTTATAAGCCCTCCCGGATATAAGCCCCTCTGCTTATAAGCCCAAACAAAACCCCTTACAAAGTTGTATAAGCCCAGGGCTTATAACCTGAATTTTACGGTAGGCAGTCAGATTGCTTTAGCAGGAGGGGGGGCTGTGTTGTATTCTTGGCTAAGACACTCTCAGTACCTCAGTACCTCTTTTCACCCAGGTGTATAAATGGGTACCACTGAATTTAATGCTGGGGGTAATGCTGTCAGAGATGGACTAAGGTCTTGGTCAGGGTTTGAACCTGGACCACTTGATCTGTAGTCTAATCAACTATATGTCTAACCATTAGGGAGGCACTGCCAGGGGGGGTTCCTGTGTCGCTTGTCTAAATTTAAAATGTGCCGTGTCGTTGCTTTATCGCTCTTCATGTCGCTGTCATTAATTAAAATTAAGGAAAATTGCTTGTCCTTGTCGGAATTTAAGTTTTTCCATAAAGGCTGTCGTTTGTCGTGATTTTATTAATATGCTGTTGCTACTTTTTGGGCCATGTCGCTTGTCGGAATTTACCCTGGCAGGGCCTCATTAGGCCACCACACCAGTCCCATGTATTATTGTTGGTAGAAATCTACAAAATGCTGGTGGGGCAGTTGGCCGATATACCATTAGATAATACCGGTAATTAAAATGACTTTATTACTGTGTCAATTAAATCTAGCAGTGGGAAATCCCCACTGCTAATAGGGGACGCCTTAATGAATATAAAATCGAAATCGAAATGGATAATAAATAGTAAACATAATTCTGAAAAAAAATTACAAAATGATATACAGAAAAATCCTGTAAGAAAAATTAAAATTATTAATATTGCAAAGCTAGCAGCTACTACATCCGTCTGATGGCCAACCTTTCTTTCCATTCTCTTATTGCTACCTTACATGAATGCTTTAATTTGCATTTTGTTAGATGCTGTCCCCAAGGTGCCATTGAGGTGTGATGTTTGTGGACTAAGAGCATTTAAATCTTATCGTTTTGTCAACCGAACCAGTGCACCTGTACACTTGAAGAGCTTTGTTACTCCAGACAATGACCGTATCAGGGTTTGCAAGAGGTGCTTTAGCTCTCGAGAGCGCTGCCGGCAAAATCTGGCGCTCATACTGCTCCGCTCCAAAACAAGCCAAATGGTTCACCTGCGAACACCTCTTGGAGTTACCTACAATCGAGCCACGAAAGGCATTGAGTACATTGCACGTGACCTAAGGAAAGGGCTTAAAAGGCCTTATGAAGACCTTCTGTGCGACGAGACTATGGCAGATGAAGATGAAATGGAGAATGACAGTGAGAAGTTCTTGTTGAATAGCGATGAAACAAAAAGCAAAGAGGCTCAAAGTCCTAAACGTTTTGGAACAGAAAATGAAAATGTTAAACAAGATAAAGTGCCAGTGTCACCCATTAAGAATATCGGAATTGTTACAGTGGTGAGACATCGCAGTGGAAAGTACAGCTCCACGCCAAATTGTTTTACACTTTATGGCGAAGACAGCAACTTGAAGGACAATGAGAATGTGACTGAGAAAGCCGAGAAACAAAAAGAAAATGGGCTTGCAATAGATGTCACAGAAAATCTTAGAAAACTTGTGGAACACAGTATCTCATTACCACCAACTGTGAATAAAACCACAACTTCTGAGATCAACACTATAAACAACAAACTGACATTTTTGGACCATGCTTATGCCCTACCACCCCCGAAAGGAAAGACACCATCATCTCCCAGAGCTGTCACAAAGCCTGTGAAGCCATCTGTTCCAAAGGAAGCCAAAGTACCAAACAACACAAAACAAGACCCACAGAAGAAGACAGGTAATGTTGAGACAATGATATTACTTTTTATTAACTGAGTGTGAGGGCTGAGCTGGGAGAATATCACCCAAGGCTGTGCAAGCTGAAGACTGACGGCAATATTCTACCAGTAGGATCCCAGGTTTAACCTGATAATGTGGTACTTTGCTGTGCCGTTGCCCATACGGCAGGTATTTTTTGCTGGTTGCAGGTTGCAAGTTGAAAAAACCTCAATACAGTCAACTCTCTCATAACAGACACTCTATAAGATGGACACCTCCATAAGACTGACACCTGGTGTTGGTCTCATTCCCGCCTTTTTCAGTCATTTTACTGTCAGTAATAAAACTCCCTACATGTGTATACGACGGACACCCCTTTAAGACAGACAGTTGGAGACACTCCCAACGGTGTCTGTCTTAGAAAGAGTTGACTGTGTAAGGCTTGAATGGCTGCAAACAACCTCAGCTAATCTAGGCCAATCAAAGTGCTATATTCAGACTAACCGAAGTGCTAAGTACAATGTAAACTCAAAAGTAGATTTTTCAACCTGCAACCGGAAAAAAATACCTGACTATGCCCATATATAATTTGCCAGTCAACTAGGCATAATGAAGGGATGTAATTAAGCTCAAGGTCAAAACGTTTGTTGTTGTTGTTCTTTTTATTATTTCTAACATAGGGGTAGATAAAAAGTTGGGACTGCTCCATTAACCAATCAGATTATGTGAGCTAGCTCATCATGACTGATGGAGTCCCGGGGAGGGTACTTGGGTCAATTTTTGTTGGGTATGTGCCGCTGGCCTCTCAGAAACCCTACCCCATTATAGTCATATTCTATGGCCAAGTATAGACCCCATCTTAGTCACTTTTGAGTAAATGTAATTTTCACGACCCCAACGTAGTCACTTTCTGCTTTTGCGTCTACCGAATAAATCCTTTTAACTAAGTCATTCTAAAATGAATTGACACATTTCATAAACTGAATGAAGAACACTTTACTTTACACCAACACTATAAACATTCTGGTACATTTGCTTACCATAAATAATTTTCTTACTCTCAAAATCCTGGACTGTGTGACCCCATTCTAGTCACCCTATAAAAAATGCTTGAAAAGGCGACCCCATTATAGTCAGTCCAGTCGTGAAAATGCGACCCCATCCAGAGGCACATCCCCATTAGCCCATTTATAGGGGATGGAGTGCAGAAAACAAAGCCTCAATTATTTGACAACAATTCTTTTTCTTGATTGCAGTAACTACAGATGGACAAACAACTACTTCAGAGAGAACCTGTGGGATAGTCTGCTTCCAGTGCGACAAGCTAGTTACAAAATCATACAGCTGTTACAAGAAAGAGAATGCCCCAGAGAAAATCAAACATCTTTTTACCTCTGGAGTGAAGATCGTCAAAGTTTGTCGCAGATGTATGCCTTACAAGAAACCCAAGGATGGCAGTGAAGATGGTGCTGGAACAGGAAAGGGAAAAGTGAAAGTGTTGAAAGGAAAACTTGCAAAGCTTCACAGCGCGAAGTTGATCAAAAATGCAAAGTCAGGTGGAAAAGCAAATGCTGTGAAGACGAGTGATAAAACAAAGGTTACAAGTGTCGACAAGAACAGTGTTAAGTTGCTGACAAAGGATGAAAAGAAAAGAAAGGACAGTGCCAAAGATGACAAGTCAAAGGTCCTTCCTGCTTCAAAAAAGCTTTGTTCACTAGCGGTGCAAACAAAGAAAATTCCTGTTTCAAAAGGAACAGTGACAAAAGAACTAAAAGTGTTGAATGTCAAACTTGTGCAAGCTTTGCCGAAAGGTATTCATCCTCCGGTGAAAGAGGAATCAAAGGGAGAGGCTGGCAAATCAAACAATCCCAAAGGTGCAAATGCAGGGAGTAAGACATTGTTGACCTTGTCAAAGAGTGGTACGCAGACACAGAAAAATGATACCAGCGTGACAGAAAAAGCTAAGAACAGTACAGTGGAAAAGGAAAATGATACAGTGAGCAAGCAGAAGTCAGTTAAGGTAGATTCTGGAACACAGTCAATGAAATCTATGATTGGTGTCAACAGAGTAAAAACCAAGGCAACTGACTCGTCACTGAATGAGAGTGTCGAGGAAGATGAAGTTGTTTTGTTGAGTGTAGATGACAATGTTGTTGACAAGAAGCCCACGGTAAAAGAGGCTGATGTTGAGGATGTGTCCAAGAAGCAAGAAAATGTAGCAGAAAAAACTCCTGTTGAATCAAAGCCAAGTGAAGAGGTTTCTGCAACAGAAGCGGAGACAGTAACAACAAGTGATGTAGAAGCCAGTGTCAAGGAGAAAAATGATGAAGAAATAAATATAAAATTAACTGATAAAGATAAAACAAGCGATAAACTAGAGGAGAACCAAGTGGAATCAAAGGAACTGGAAGTGGAATCTAAACATGCTGAGGGTCCCAAGGAGGGAACAAAACAAGACAAGGAAGAGACAGCAGTCTCTATAAACATCGCAGAAAATATAATGACTAGAGGAAGAAGATCAGCTTCAAGATCTCCTGTGATAACAAGAGAAACAAAATCTACTGAAGTTCCTTCACCAAGGAAATGTAGAAGTTTAAATACACCAGAAAGAAAGCGTGAGGATAAACAAATAATGCCGACAGTAATGACGCGTAAAAGACTGGCTTCATTTTCCGAGTCGGAGGCAGATAAAAAAGTGGATGACACTCCGGGTGGGAAAAAGCGAGCATTGGCTGCTGCTCTGCTTGAGAAGATGTCCAGGAAAGCTGCTGATTTGGCGTCATCCACTGCTAGTGCTGCTACCAACAAAGTGAAGGTGGAGCATCCTTATGCAAAAGAAGAAAAAGAGCCGGGAAAAGAAGGTGAGACTAATACTTCTTGGCATGTATAAAACCTGAAACAACAAAATGAAACCACTGAACCAAATTGGTGAAAGGGCCTAAACGAGTGAAATAAAACAAATCACTGAAACAAGCAAAACCCATTAAATTCCTGAGAGCTAACGGTAAACAGTCTAACCGGAGTGCTATTCAAGCAAACTGGAGTGCACCTTCCACTCCAGAACTTAGCCTAAACTAGCACTCCGGATAGCCTAAATAACACTCTGGTTAGCCTAAACTAGCACTCCAGATAGCCTAAATAACACTCTGGTTAGCCTAAAAAGCACTCTGGCTAGCCTGTTTAAGGATAGCTCGCAATAACTGTAATCAGGGTATTGCTTGTTTCGCCAATTTCGTTTCATTTCAGCCGTTTCGGTTGTTTCGACGGTTTTGTTTCGGTCGTTTCACTCATTTTGGTCATTTTGTTTCCTTGTTTATATTTCTTTAATTAAGATATTTGCTTCCAAATTTAAAAGAATTCTGATTAGTCAGGGGCTTGTGATGCATGTTGTCTGCTTAACAAATAGATTCCATTTTGCCGTGCATCTGTTCAGTTATAGATCACAGATGACGTCAAAATGTGGTATGAACAAAAGAAGTGGCCCACGAGCCGAAGGCGAGTTGGTCACTGATGTTCATAACACATTTTGACGTCTTCTGTGATCTATAACTGAACAGACCCACGGCAAAATGGAATCTATTTGTTTTATATAATAACACAAGACTTCAGCACACTTTTGAGTGTGAGCAATGCCGCCGTAACGATGAGCTAAGTTGTTTTGATTTCACTATTAAGTTTTCGTTAACACGAAGCACTGTTAATCCGATTGAATAAACAGAAAAATGGTCAATTGAAAGTCAATGGAAAAACTAACCTTTATTCTGATTTGGAAAGTTGTTCAAATCTGTAAGCATTAACCAAAGCGTTCAACCGCAATTCGTTTGTTTTCCGTGGCGTCGTCCAACTGTACAACATCGGTCAAACTTTCATACAGATTTCGGATAATTTCTTGAATAATTCACTGTCTCCTTCAAGCTTGTTTCGCCCAGTTAAATGCTTCGAAAGGTGAACAATGCTTGGCGTATTGTTTCTCACTGAAGATTTGTAATTAAGCTGAACTTTTTTGTTTTGTTGTGGCCCCGCAAGTTTGAAAAACTTTGCCGACAACTCTGATTTGGAGTTTTGGACTATGAACTCTGATCACGCGCGCGAGTCACACCACCGCGTGACGTCATCTATGTGTCTGTACTCTAATAGATCATAAGTAAGAACCAATCAAAATGCGCGTAGAATTCAGGTTATTATATAAAGACCTATAGAGCATTTTCATCAGATTAACAAGACATTGCACACAAAAAAAAATTTCCAGTGTGGTGGTTAATGAGGTTGTGATACACATTGCAAAAACCATGTCACTCATAAATTTGGCAAAGACTACGATGTGAACCTTTTATTTATCCCACCAGGGGAGGGGGGTACCGTAAAGTCCCGCAGATAAGCAGCACCTTTTTTCCACAAATCTTCGAGGGTGTGGCTTATCTGCGGGAACATTTGGAAAAGTAGAAGTGCCATAAATTTTCGTGAATTGACACTTTTATGGAAAAGTATGTAAATTAATATTAGCTCCTAAAAGCTGCTTGCAATCGATATTCCACGAGCGAGAAAAGTTGGTGTTCATTATATTAATTAAAGAGCTCAAATTTATGTTCAATGATGAAGACTTTGTTCTAAAGACTCAACTTTGGATTTTCTTTCATTGATTTACTTTCAAAAAACGTTTTTCAAAACATGAGTTGCTAAATTCAGGGTGCGGCTTATCTGCGGGTGTTAACAGTATTTCAAGCACATTTTAAGGAGGATGGGGGCAGCCTAATAAAGAAGATTGAAATGGTGATGCGAAAATCCTTATGTAAAACAAGGCTTTGATAATTGCTTTCTTTGTCTCCAGTAAAAGGTCACTGTATGACAAGAAGAAACCAGATGCCTGTGAAGTGTGCAGGATGTAATGAGAAAGTAGTCAAGTCTTACAGATGTGTGACACGTGGAGATGCACCTGTCCACATCAAGCCTCTGTTTGCTCAACAAAGTGGAGAAATGTTACGCATTTGCCGAAAATGTGTCAAGAAAAAAGAAGTAGGCAATGCAAAAAATTAATTAAATAAATGGTGTTAAATTATTTATAAGTCATTCCTGAGAGTCAAAATGGCATAGTTATGCTTTCGTAATTCTCAGTTATAAATATTTTTTTGATACTAAATTGAATTAGTTTATTTATCCTTTAGAAAGTAACGACTTATAGACAAAGATATCACTTAATACACCCCCCAAAATGTAAACATATAGTTATTTTGAAAAAAAAAAAAAAAACAATGGTTATCTTATTCTTGTTAGGGTACTTATGTTTATTTGGTGTACCTTAATCAGGGTCCCAGAAGAGTTGGGGGTGGCCGGCCACAGCCCAGAGGCCCTAATATCTTTGCTGTGGAACCCAGAGCACCCTCAATTTGCTCAGTGGAGCCCTAGTGCTATTTCTGCATAGCCTATTGCTGCAGAGCCAGGAGCCCTACACCCCGCCTGCAGGGACCCTGCTTAAAACACTATTTCATACCGTTATTTCCTTAGTGTTTGGAAGGTCCTGAAGGGGGGGGGGGGCGTATAAAATCCCATTTCCCAGCCTACTGTTTTCCAGATTTTCCAAATCCCAGTCCCAGTTCTATTGTTTAATTCCCAGTCCCAGTGAACCAAATTCCATTTTTCCAGTCAAAATTTGCTCAAATCCCAGTTCCCATTTTACCCCTTCAGGCCCCTCTGTTCAGTGACAAGAATTTCATGGTACATCAGATCAATGTTGAGCCTCTATGGGTACCCAAGGTCTTCGTTTTCTTCACAATTGTTTTTCAAAATCTTCGTTTTTTTAAGCAGATCTTCGTTTTATCTTCGTTCGTTTTTTTTGTGATATGTGGTCAAATGCCAAAATTCAGAAATTTGTATCTGAGTGTTCAATTTTTTTTTTTTGTAATTTTTTTTTTTTTTTTGACATTTAGTTATAATACGTACAATACAACACAAGACATAACACTACTTACAATAAGCTATAACAGTGTTCAATTTGATCATGCGAATTTTGGCCAATTTTAGATCTTCACTTCAACCTTGAGATCTTCGTTTTTTCTGCGATGATCTTCGCATCTTCAATTTCTTCGGAAATACCCATAGAGGCTCAATGTTCAGTTGATGGTTTTCTGTATTCTAAGTATTACCTGTTTGCTCGGCATTATGTTAATAACAGAAGGAGAAGTTAGATTTTGATTACCTTGGGTTTCAAGGGTTGAAGACTTTTTATTGGCAGGCATTTGCACAAAACAGAAAATATTTTGTAAATCAGTAGAAGACTACTTCCTGATAGCAACAGAAGGAGGGTACCAAAGCTTGTCTTTACTTATCTTTGTTTTATTAGATTATGTGTTGTGGTTTAAATTTATCTTTGCTTTAAACATTTTTTTGTGGTTTTTGATTTCGATTGTCTCATGTTGCTTATCATAATTTGACACAAGTGGAAGTGGTTTGAAAAATTTTAAACCAGAGATAAATTAAAACCACAACAAAAAGCCCTAAACATAGAAGTAAACTTTAAGAGCAGCTGCTATTTAAAGCTTCTAAGTTTGACCGAGTTGATGGCTGAATGAAGGTTTTTACTGGAATCTATGCTTCACGAGGACTGTTTACATTTCATACATGTATAACAAGTTTTGGCTGTTGGTGTAAACTCAGCTCAAACTTCATATTAAGTTTTAGCCCTTAGATTTCATTCTCTGATGACTGTACTCTTAGTGACACATCAAACACCTTTTTAACTAAACTCTTTCATGGCCCTCCAGTGTGTACATTTGTTTGTAAAGAATAGGTTGTTAACAGTAGGAAAAGCCTGGGGTACTCCCATATGAAAGGGATGAGTTAGGACAATATGCAAGCCAGAAATCCCAAATCCCAATAAAAGGCTAACCACAAGCTACCTAAACTAATTGTAGGCTAACCACAGTACTATTTAGGCTAACCGGAGTGATATGTAGGCTAACCAATGTGTTATTTAGGCTAACCTGAATGACTCGCATGGCTCCCATGACTGGGCAACATGTTGTTCCCTTGGTCAAATGTACTTTAAAAAACAACGTTCAAGGGAACCTTGACTGTTTTATGACTAAATAATTTGCATCTTTGCAATCCATTATGGTGTAACAAGAACCATTTAAATACAAACCCAATTTTATTTATTTATTACCAAGAATATAGTTATTGTACTTGGTTTGTTTGGTTGAAATTCCATTTACATTAGAAGTTATAGATCATGCAAATGCTGCATGCAAATAGCAAAAAAAAAATAAAAAAAAATGGTACATTATATTTTAATGCTGTAAATATGCTTGAAGAGAGACCAAAGAGTTAAAAGTATTTGTCATACTTGTCAGATTTTTCACAGCACTACATAAGATGCCTTTGAGCTTACTACTGTCAATGTAATTCATTGAAATATAAATTAAAAGAATTAAATTTTGCTTATAAGAGTTTTTGCTATCTTTTTTTGTTTTCTTTAATCCTCTTTATTCTGCTGGTACAGCAATAATAAAAAAAAAAGGTCAGCTTCGAGCCAAAGTGGCGCATACTGCCGGAGCTTATCCCGGTTTCCTTAGCATTAAGCAGCTAGGAGTATTTTTACTCCCCCCTGGATGGGATGCAATAGACATACATAAAGCTTGTAATGTTGACTCCCTCTTTGGCATTCAATCACAGCCACACCAATAATGTTAAGGAATAACTTGTCTAATTAGAAGATGGGGGAGGTGGAAAGGAGGGAGGGGGGGTACATAAGAAGCGTTTTGGCAAAGTCTGAAAAATTCTGTTGGAGGGCTTAGAGCTTTGTTATTTTTACATAAATTTAAGGTGGCACTGAACCCTATCTACAGATTTATTTTAAAATTTGTTAAAAGGCCTCATGTCTTAAAATATGTATGAAAAACTTTCACTGCCTTGAATGGTAAAAATAATAGGGTATTTTTGACCTCTTTCATGTTGCCATGACAACGAATTTGACGTCATTAACTTTGGATCCCACTCTTTACTGATTTAACCACCACCTACCCCTCTGGAGATAGTGCAACTTTGTATACTTTCCTTTAAAAACTTTGGCTTTTGAAACCCTCTACCACTCAGAATTTCTTGGGTTGAGTATAGTCCTTTGGTCTCACCATGGGTAAAAAGTAGTTTGGCTCAGCTGCATGTCGCCAAAATATCAACCCCCCAAAAAATGACATCGATTTCTGCTGTTTTTAATAGGGCTTTTTAGTTTCAAGTTTTCACACAAAAATAGCAATAAAATGCAAAAGGTGAAGGATGAATAAGTATAAAAGCAGAAAATTGCTGTACAGTGGGATTTCTCACCTCCAAGCAAAAGATAATGAGTTTGAGAAATAGGGTAAAATTGCCTGCCTCATCCCGGGCGTCCACCTCCTTGGTCGTGCATGTCTCATTTGGCATTGTGGGACGGACGTGCACGGTTCGCTTGGCATTGTGAGCCTGATGGGAACGGGAAAACGTGGCCCACAACCCCCAGGGGGGGACTCCTATGTGAAACGGACGGGGATGTTCGTCGGAAATTTTGAAAAGAACCCCTAAAAGAGACCAATCTGCGTGTGGCTCAAGCTTTTCTTGACCCCTAAAAGATACCAAAAAACAAAGAATAGAAAATATATTTGTATATTTCTTCGTGTGTAACCCTAAACGAGACCATTATGGCTAAAAATATTGGCGTTTTGCCCAGAACACCCTAAGTGAGACCAAAAATCCAAAATTTACACCCCTAAGCGAGACGACGAGCATCCCCGTCACTTTCATATGCGAGTCCCCCCCCCTCCCCCCGGGGCCACAACCTTACCATCAAACCCTACATTCCCTGCCATTCCATTGTTTCTTGTGAAAAATTGTGAAATTTTTATTGTGCTTTAGCAGTTTTGGTACAAACAAATGCAACAAGATGTGCATCATATAAATAGAACTGTTGATAAATATAGTACATAAATGATATGTTTTTTTGTAATGATTATTTTATGGTTTTTAACATTACAGACTTGAAACAACAATGCAACAACTGAGATGTGCAAATATAAATTAATAGTTAACTGATAATAAATAAGTTATAGTACACAAAACTTGATACAAGCTTATCTTAAATGTTAAATACTAAGTAAAGTTAATCTCTAAAATGAGATTGTTTTGTCAATCAACAATACTAATTATTTCAATATCCTTTTTCATACAAAATTATACTAAATAACAAATAAATATTAGATATCTTGTCTTAACTAACAATTTGTTCAGTAGTTACACATCAAAATGCTTTGTTAAAAAATTTATAAAACAATTTCCTAAGTACAAATATTGTTATATGGAGTTGTCATACACCTGGATGGGATGTTACAAAATTACTGTATTCCATGACAGAATAATGCGATGGATTAGCATCAAGGCTTTTAGCTAGCTTTGAGAAGTTGGCATGCATCTAACAATTTCTAAAAGGCCCAAGTCCTACCTCTTAGGAGGGTCTGAGGCCCAGGGGGGGTACTCCGGCTTGTAAATGACGGGGATGATCGAATGGAGGCAAAATTCAGGACCCCAAAGTCTTCCGACATTACCCCAAAAAAATCCCTGGACCAAAAATAACCCCCCAAAAAATCCCTTGTCAAATTACCCCTAAATTGCCAGGAGGGGCAATAATATTCCTGTAAATTTATTCATCATACCATAAATACGCCAAAGGCCGTGCCAAGGCACTTAAGTTCGTTTTTAATACTTCAAAAATCCCCAATTTAAATCAAGTCACCCAAAAAAATACTTGCCAAATTTTCCAACCCAAAAAAATCCCAGAACCTAAAATTTCAACCCCCAAAAAATCCTTCGATCATCCCCGTCATCTACATGCGGGAGTACCCCCTGGGGTCTGAGGACAAAATTTAAGCATGTAGGGTGTATCTGCAGTGTTAAGTGCAAATTTATTTGAAGATTTCCAAATTAATTTTGCTAAAAAACTAACTCTTGAAACAGCAATTTACATCTAGCTTCAAGCCTGCTAGCATCCCATCCAGGGGAGAAGCAATGCTCCTTGTCAATCAGAATAAGCACTTGGCTGGTAAGCCATCTAGGAATGAAAGAAAAACTTCACCCAAATAATATTCAATGTAATAGTATTATAGCTCAAAAAGCTAAAGTTTATTACCCAAACTGAAGCCATCCTTGATCTGAGTGAAGGTTACTTTGCGAGGTTCTAAATGACCCTTAGTCAATCTGAAGTGCAATGAAGCTGGCATTGCATGGCATTATAAGCTGTAAGAAAAATTGCTTTGTGCAAATTTGCACATTATTTCTCTGGCTGAAAAGCCAAACATATCTGTTTTGTCAACACAGCAAATTATGTCAACAATTTACTTTAAAACGTCAAAAACCAGAAAAAAACCAAAATACACATATACTCTTCAACAACTTGTTAACCAACAAACAGTCTTAACATACAGTCTACATGCAGGAAAAAACCCTTCTTTGAGGCTGGGCAGTAACAATATGAAGTTCTTTCAGTACGTTACAGGGTCGACTTAGACATGAGAAATTCTTATGTATAATGTGCCTGTCGCACACCTTTTTTCAACCTACTGCCTACTGCTTGTTTACTTAAGATCATCACAGCAAAGTGGTCTATGCGTAAATGGGACCCTATTGTAGTCTCCCTTGCAGCTGTTTTTAGTGTTGACAAGGGGAGGAGGGTTGCATGACGACACTAAAAACGGCTGCGAGGGAAACTAATTGGACCCAAGTCATAATGTGACAGTCATGAGCAAAAATTGTACTGGTCATCTAAGATGCCTGAATAATTACTGAATTTCACTCAAAACGTACAAGTTTGTTCTCTGAACCTTAATCATCTTCAAAGACATCATCATCTTCGTCGTCCACATCAAGTACTTTTGCATCATCTTGATCATCTTCTTCACTTTCCTTTTCCTGGACAACTTTCTTTCCTTTGCTTTCATGAGTTCTAAGGTGTTTACTCAGGTGATCGCTTCGCCCAAAAGCTTTGTTGCAAACAGTGCACATGAAGGCTTTCTCTTTTGTGTGTATTCTCAAGTGACGCTGCAGTTCGTCTGACCGAGTAAAGCTCTTCCCACATCGACGTGCACTAGTATTCTATGAAAAAATAGAATTAAATCAAATTAATAAAATGAGTGTCGTCTCTAAGACACACCACTGGTCAGATCAACCCTCCAAGTTTATTTTTTTTTCTTAGTGGCCATTTGGCCACCGACTGCTCAAGTTTGGTCGCCAGTGAAAAAACTTGTTTTGCCAGGCTGGCGATTTCGGTTCCAACTTAGTCGCCAGCTCGAAAATTTTAGTTGCCATGGCAACTAAAATGGTCTTAACTTGGAAGGTTGCAAATTATATTTGGCTCCATGGGTAGCATTGCTCTATCAATCACTGCAAGCAAGCTCTCCAGTGGAAGTGGGAAATGAAAAAAAAAAAAAAATAGGAGTGCAGAAGGGAGAGAGAAAGGACAGTGGGAAGGAGGGAGGGAGGGAGAGGTAGCAATTCCTGCATTCATCCTTACTTAAAAAAAATTATGCCACCTAGAATCATATCGAGTACTACTTTTGTTTAAATGAACTTACCCAGTTACACACAAATGGCCTTTCTCCCTTATGCCAACGTAAATGAGCCTTCAAGTGAGAGGTTTTTCCATAAACCTATAATGGGAGAACAAACTTACTGTATAAAAAGGTTGTAGAAGGTATGTTAACTAGGTGCTGATGAATATTATTGTTGGGGTATCTTAAAGGGTGCAAAGAAATAGATTTCCCAGCCTGCCCTTTGATGTTCTAGCCCAAAAGTCATTTTTATGAGCCCAAAAAATTCTCTTATTAAGCACAATGCTTATGATGCTTCACTTGCCCAACTTGGGCAAGTGAAGGATTAAGCTCACTCTTCTGACCGCAAAATCCACTTGCCCCAGGCCAGCGGACACTAACTTCTTTGCATGCTGATCTTGACAGAGGGGGGAGGGGGTAGAGGTAGGGGATGGAAAATAGCCTACCACAGACTGTGTACTACCAGTATTGGTTATGTACCAGTCTGCAGCTTGTAATATGGCAAATCTACTGTGGAAAAGGGATTGTGTATTTTTTTTGAAGAATTAAAGTGGAATATCATGTCATTATGACATCTATAGAATGCACACTATGACCTATGCTGTTCTTAAAAATAACTTAATAGATGCTGTACATGTACATACCTTGCCACAGCCAGGGTAATGACAGCTGTGTGATCTTTGTTGCACGTTTCCTGTTCCGCTGTTAAGACCACTGATACAGTTTGGACAGACACAGTGAGAGCGCCTCTTGTTAAATGGTTCATTTCTTTGAACTAAGAAGACAAAAAGAAGAAAAAGTTTGCAAAATGAACAATGATGACTTTTCTTTGTCTCATGGGAATTATAGAGGGGGTGAGTTAAAGTTGCCTTCCTTACACCTTCTTTCATTATTACATGCATAGTGGCTATCTTTCGACACCTATCTTTTGACATGCTAAACAAATGAGACTGATCAAAATCCACTAATCATAGCCCACAAGTATGACCTTCTGAACTTGTGGCTCATTTCCACAGAAGTGACATGAAACAAACACTGGTATGCATTGGTTGTGACTGGCTCATTTCAAACAGAACATTGAAAGATAGCTGCTATGCACATAACACTAAAAGTGGGTGTAATGCCTTTTGTTTTCACAGGTAGAGAATATGATATATGATATATTTGTGAAAAGCTTGTTAAGTTGTTCATTACAGACATAAGTAATAAGTAATACTTTATTGAATCTCCCAATCAGGGCTTTTCAGACCCAATGTACATTACTTTTATAATAAATAAATAAATAATTAATTAATTAGATAAATAAGATATCTTCGATAAGGCGGATATAGGGTATTGGCCATTTACATTACGGTCAAAGGCCAATGTACTATCTACCATTTGCAGAACCGTGACAGTTATACACCACATGCAGTTAAATTTTCTTCATTTTCAAGACATTTCTAACATACACTAGTCAACAAAATGTTCTTCGTGAAATGTAACAGAGCCCTTTAAATTCAGTTCTACAATTTTACTGACCTTCGGGTTTTGGATTCTTTTTTCCTGTCATGATGTTTGCATGATCCGGGTGAATCTTTGCTACTAGATTGGACAGGTTTGCAATAGGAGACGATGGTTCCACAACTAAGGAGACATCATTCAGCGCTTTCTTGCTTCTCGCATTTACAGGCTTTTGAGCTTGTAACAATGGTACGTCTTGGTTTGAAGCATTTTGCCAGGTTTTTGCTTGACCTGTCGGTTGTGCACAACTATATTTCTTTTCTGCATGCATGTTGTTTTCATTGGTCTGGAATTGACATTGTCCAAAAATCTTTCCAGGATTGATGGGTCTCAACTCCACGACATTGTCCATATCACTCTTAAAATCACCGCCATTGTGATATGAATTTATCATCGTTTTGGGAAAGTAAAGTTCTCTTGGATATGCCTGTTTTACTTTTGGAAAATTCATGTTTTTCATATCTTTATTGTCTGGCACAGCACAAGGATTTTCACTAACAGAGAAGTGCTCAGGCTTTGTATAGTTCAAATTCCATCTCATTTTCTCATCATATTGGATTGCATTTGGATTAACAGTTTCAGTCCTTGTATTCTGAAAGGCAAACTTCTTTTCAGTGTTATCAGCCCACAGTCTTTGACATGATCTTGGATCTTCAGTCATCCAGCTTCGGGTCTGAACAGGTCTGTCAACATTCAACAGATTGTTACTAAACCTATCTGAGAATCCATTGTTGTTTGCTAAAGAATCAAGCATGAAACTTGTTTCAGGAAAGCAATCGGATTTCATTGGATACTTTGAAACATCTGTGGTATAACCATTGGAATAAACTGGGCTGTGACTTAATTTACTGCTAAATGAATTTGTTTTAGTGTTCCATGCTGCTGCGGGGATGTTTCCAAAGTCACTTGACCTGAAAGCGTTGTTATTCCTTTTTCCTGAAAGGTTACCATGACTAAGTAGCATAGGAGATTTGGTGTAACCATCTCGACAACAACAAGACATCTGGTTGCAGTTGCACGAAGTAAGACTAGGACAAGAGATATCCACACGAATGCTCACAGTTGGGCATAACGGTTGCGAAAAACGGTTCACAACCTTGTTTGGTGGAACCTGTGATGCTTCTGTATTTGACCTGGAATACGCACTCTTGGAAAATCTCAGATTTTCAGGTAAATTGGGACGCATTTCTTGGGACCACGAAAATCCATTTTCGGCGCAAAAACCAGGTGCAGTGTCCCTGAACTCGCAACTCAATGGTGCATTGGATGTCACATTCTTCTTGGCTTCACCAGCAAAATGCTCCAATCCTTCATTGTAAAAGCAGTGTCTTGCACTTTGTGTGGCTTTTTGGCTGCTCACACTAGGATAATGTGTCAAGATCTTGTCATGATTGACAGATGAACGAGATTGAGACACACAGCCATAACCTGAATTATCTTCAATTAATTTGCTTGGATGTATGAACTGTGTTTCAGCTGTAATTTCTGGGATGTAAGTTTGGAAGTCCTCGTAGCAAGCCCGCTCAAAGCTTGACATTTGATGAGTCCCGAAAGGAAAATTCGATTTGACTTCACTGCGACACTCGGCCGTGGACTCAATCTTTGAGAATTGATCACAAGATGAAGTGCATTCAGGCTTGCCGGTGAATAAAACTTTTGCTGATGGGTCACACTGCTCACTGCAAAACGAGGAAAACGTATTTTTATAAGAATTGTTCTGGCTGGTCGCATTTTTCTTAAAAGGCTTCTTTCCTCCGGGCGCGAAGTGAGAAATACCTTCACTTGCGCGCTCACAATGCATGTAGCTTTGAGGTAATTCCATCACTCTAAAGATCTTTTAGAGAGCTGGATTCTGGCTGAATGTATCATTCACAGAGCTAAACCATACAAAAACTTAAGATTTTGCAATAACGGTGACTAAGGCACCATTGCCGAAAGTTTACCGAACGAACACCGTTTCCCGAATTTAATTTATGAAGCGTCAGTGCTAAGGTATTTCAGCTCGAGCTGACTTGCTATTCAAAAGCTACGACTATAAATTAATTACCTCCTTTGTTGTTCCATACTAAAAGTTCTTTAACTTTGTGCAAATGAAGTTTTAAAAGCATATAAGGACAATGTGTCCATTGTTTTATTGACTTACCTGCTAATTTTTGTTCTCTTCAAAATTATTCTTTGCAAACCGTTTGAACAATGGCGATATGCAGCGATATGGACTTCATCGCGTCCCTTGTGTATTTTCTGCGGTTGAAGACGGAATAATTAACTACCGGTGGATTATTCAACGCTTGAAAGCAAGCTAATGAGCTGGAAATCGAACAAATAAGATTCCATCGACGTAGTTTATGAACGAAAGAGGTTCCCTTGCGAGTCACTTTGCGACTGAAAAGCTTGCAAATCTCGCGGGAATTTACATCTGAGCCCACGTGCACTCTGGGCTTATGCCAGCGACAGTGTTCTTGTACTCAGATTTCCCCGGACTGAACTGGACGAGGAGCTCCGTAACAGGAATCTGGGTTCCTGTCAAAAAATAAAAATTTGTGAAAAATTAAATTACTTTTCATTGAAAATATTAATTGAGAATATTTCAGGAGAAATGTACACTATCAGGAGCCTATGGGTTCCTGACACTATTTTACATGAATGTCTTTACGAATCTAAGGCATTCCCATCAGCAAAAGTCATCAGGCAGTATACAATCCACAGCTTTGCCTATGCATGAAAAATAACGCGTTTTTATGCCATGGGCATAAGAAGAGATTATGGTTTCTCCATGGGCAAAGAAGAGATTAATTTTACGAGTCAGTCCTAACATAATAACTGGAAACTCAAAGGTAATTTTAGGGCTTTCTACAAGTTGCTCGAGATTTCCCAAAGAGTTGCCCATAATTTCTCAAAATTTTTGATTAACGAAGTTGCTCGAGATTTGCCACAAAATATCCAAAACTCTTCTTCTAATCAAGAAAATTTCTCTGAATATAAGCTAATTTCCATTTGAAGGTATGATTTCTAAGCGGTTTTATGCAATTGTACAGCAAAAGAAGTATCTTAATAACATCTTAAGGGGAAAATTTGTTAATTAACAAGGATTTCTTTAACTGAGAAAAGTAGTGAACATATTGATGACGTCATGTTTGCTGACGAGTTTTGTAACGTTTTAAAGCAAAATGAGCCGAAAGTTGAAACGTCTTCAGATGTCCTCGAACATTTTCGGCAAAACCGACTTCGTAAATCTTCGGAAATGTTCGTGTGGCCTCTGAACAGCACTCGGATAATCTTTCGAAATCTTTACTCTAGAAATTGTTCAAAATGCAACAAATTGATCAAGAGGGAAAAAGTTGCTCGAAGGAAAAAAAGTTGCTCGAAATATGAAAAGTTGCCAAAAAGTTGCCGAGCAACTTGTGGAAAGCCCTAGGTACTTTCATGTATATTTAAATTTAAAATTTAAGTAAAACGTAAAAAGAGAATAAAAACAGAGAGAAGTGTTATTCTGAGATTTGGTAGTTCTTTGTGGTGTAACCGTCAGGGCAAGAGTAGTCCTTCAGAAGGAGTAGGTGCCGTCTGACTCCATCTGCAGGTTGTTGAAACATCGGTCACCACAACACTTGTTTTCAGGGCTAACCTCATCTGGACCATCACACTAGAGAAGCGGTCGTAAGGATCCAGCTCAGGTGCTCAAAACAGGGGGATCCGAAGGCACAGGGATATATTGACCCTATAAGGTAAGGCAACTACCACTTGCAAAATGGGTGAGACACTCTTCCAGAAATTAGTATTCCCTCAATCGTCCTTCTACCCCCTTCCCCTTTTTACGCCTGCTACGCAAGCTACCAGAAATTGAATTTTTTACTTAAACGTGCACTAGTTGGATTTATTTATCGTTGGTCTTATTCTAAGTTCACCCCCCCCCCCCCCCCTAACCCCTCTACTCTTCCTTTCAACGCTTTGATGATTACAGGTTTGAATGCAATGGAATGTAATTAAAATGGCCAAGGAACAAGAGTGTCTATGAGGTTTGAATGTATACCCCTCTCTCCTCCGCAGAGGATCTTAGGGCCTGTTTACAAGCAGGCGGGTAACCCTAGCACATAGGGTTACCCTAGCACCTAGGGTTACCCTAGCGCTCCCACATTTCTTCTTTTTTCATCGACGTGTTTACAAGGCGCTAGGGTTACCCTAGCAGCTAGGGTAACCCTAGTTGAGTGCTAGGATTACCCTAGCTGCTAGGGTAACCCTAGCGCCTTGTAAACGCTCTGCTAGGGATAACGCGCCTACCCGGGACAACTTAATTTTGGCTCCAAAAGCTAAATATGTTTGAAAATACCGACAAAAACAGCGAATTGTGACCAAGAAACATCGTGTTCATTCACAATTTGTCGTATTTTTGCACTGGAACGGAATTATTTTCGAATAACAGTTTCTAACGACAAAATTTTACAATCGATTTTACAAGGTTAATTGAAGCGTAACCGGTGTAAGTTGACCCGGGTAAGTAGGGTTACCCTACCTGCGAATTTTGCTTGTAAACCCGGGCTATCTTCTAACCTTCTTGCTAGGGTAACCCTAGCACCTAGGGTTACCCTACCTGCTTGTAAACAGGCCCTTAACCTTTCGATTCTCTCCAGGCTCCGCGTGCTTACTTTTCACCTCTCCCCATTTCCCAGCCCGTACGAAACACGAAAGAGGCCTCTGCGGAGAAGAGAGATGTAATCCTGAAATTCAGCCAAAATGGATCAGGAAGAGGGGGAGGGGAGACACAACATATTATTGTGAAAATGTCTGAAATGACATTCTGCCAAGCGTGTCTCAACTCTTTCAGTAAACAATTGTAGCTCTACTAGCTATTGTAAAATACTGTCTAGACTAATAAACCTATGACTTCTTTGTCCTACAGCCGACGTTGCAATTAAATTGGTGCAGTCAATAGCTCATTTGCTCCTGGCTTAGTTAACGCTCCAAGTCTGGTTCGTGCATTTCCAAGAGATCCGGCAACAAATAAATCAAGCGGTTGAATTCGTCGTTGGGGAGTTTTCTATTTCCAAATGTTTAACAGTTCTATGTCCAACTTTCTAGCTTCTAGCTGGTCACGGTACCCAAGGCATGTGTCCCAATCGAGATCAACCAAACTTCCGGCCATCGAAGGCCAAAGAAGAGAGCTTAGTTTTCATTGGCTATTACTATCAGAAAAAACAAATCCAGAAATAAATAAATATTTCAGCAATGACACTGTCATTGTCGCGTTTTCTCACTTTAAACATGTATCAAGTAAATGGGAAAAGGTTTTCTCGCGTCTCTGTTACCAAGGTAATGAGCTATCAAAAGAAAGTCCAAAATTTAATTAGAAACTTAATGATCCATATTCGTTTGCCTGTTTTACAGACAATAACTACACGGCGACGAGGATTATACGGTATTTGAAGTTGTAAAACAACCGACTAGCCACACATTATTATGTTAAGTTTTTTTATTGTAATTTCTGCAAACAGTAATTTGGCAACACGGCTATTCATCCGCACGACGGATCGATTACTGTTGACAGCTGTTGCTTGGTAACCGATGTAAACAAGTATAAACACCGCGGGTTACCCGTCTGCTAGCAGGCATAAACAGATGGGCGCGTGACAAACATTATCCTGTATAGGGAATCACTGGGGCAGAAAACTCTAACTAAGAAACACAATCATCTGGCAACGAAAAGAAGACAACACCAAAATTAGTTTTTTAAGCCGCAATGGGTTGTAGTGCTAGCAGTCAAGCGAGAACTGTACAATCGAGTCCACAGCCCGTTCAGGCGACCGCTCAAACGACCACGAACCAAGTTGGATCAAGTGCTGCGTCGCCAAATGTCGATCATCCGAAGCCCGCGCAGATCGAAAGTACAACATCGGAGAGCGTCCAGGAGAAAAATAATCAGACTGATGATCCCAGAACAGGTAAATAAACACTGCTACGGGTTCACGGGATGATTCTATAAGCAGAAAAAAAAAATTGGAAATTTTCCCAAGCTAACGCTGGTGTCAGTTGTAAAACTCTCATGCTTTCAATCAATATCACCGTCGGAGTGTCGACAGTGAAATGCGATATTTTCTGCGGTCAAAAGCCGGTATAAAGAACAACTTTCAAACTATGTTGTTCATATGCTTTCATTTTTTTAATGGAATTTTTAAGTTATGGTGAAACACATCCTCATTAACCAGAAAATTTAAAGGTCAGTTTTTGTGATAAAATTTGGAAATCGCCGGCTCCAAAAAATTGAAAAATTAAAGCACATTTGAAAGATCTCGCGCATTAATAAATAAACAGTTGTTATTATATTTGTCGCATGGTTTTGTTTGAAACAGTTGGAAACAAAATGAACGCTCAAAAGAAAATCGAATGGCATTTGAAAGCATCTAAGCGGGCAATCGCTTTAGCGAGTATAGGCAGATAGGCAATTGCTGCATAAAGCGCCTTATCGCCTGAATTGTGACATGTATGACAAACTTGTGTCCACAAAAATTGCTAATGAGAGAGTTTTGCAAATGGGATGACCATTAGGAAAGCGAGTATTTTTAGTATAAGCACGAAAAGTAAATTTTAAACCTTTCACAGCAATAAAGAGAAACTGCGCACAGAAAGTGGCTATTAATAATAAACGACATCGATTCTCTTTCAGTTGATTTTTATAAAATATCTGATTTGTGGCCAAGAAGGAAACCTCACATCCGGAAGACAAGAAAAAAGGTTGGAACGTGCGGTTGAAATAAATTATTCAATGCGCTTGATCTCTTTGATAGAATTGGTAATCGTTTCTCCCTGATGTTTGCTGAAACTTCATTTTCCATTTAAACAATGTAAACCCAGAAAACAGGCAATAAATTTCGATGATCGGAAAAAAAGACGTTTCCACGACAGCACATCACAACAAATTCAAACAATATTTTCGTTGCTACAAAGACACTTAAAAAGAAAAAAATCAGTTAATTATCTTGCGGCCTTCCGATAAAAAAATCAACATACTACTTTGAATGATAAAGAACAATATTTAGACTAGCACAATAATAATGAAATGTTTAAAACACGACTGTTGCTATGGAAAAGAAAAATTCATTGAAAAAGCTATAATTAAATTCATGTCGAAATCGCACACGGAGTGTTAATAAATTCGTTCTTGTTTTTTTAGGGTTTTCTTTCTTCTAAATCTTAATATTAATTCCATTTACGACAATTAAATTTTTCGGAAAGTAGACGGCCGATTAAAATTGTATTTATGACCATTTATATAGAGTGTTTTCTTGCTTTATTCATTTGGTCCCCCGCAAAATCGCTGTTTTTAGACAGCAGAGCTATAAAAAAATTCGCAGTTAGAAGGTAATCGATCATACAATGTTTGAAACAAGTTAAAATGAATAGAGTTTCATTATCATTTTTAATACCAAAAATCTTTGATCCATAAAGAAAACCATTGCTATAATTATAAAACTATCGAAATCATCTCGTTGCAAGTATATTAGTATTTTCCCGCGCTGTATATGCTATTGAAACAAATGGGCATACAATAGTTTTTTGGCTGCGAACTTTTTTTGTTTCCTCGAAAATTTTGGTATTTCTGTGACCGCAACAGACGGCCAATATAAAGAGCATTCATGGAAAATCACTGGAACAGAAAATCGCTATTTATGCTTCAATTATTTTGAATAGGATTATGGATAGAACGTTTGATAGTTTTATACCACGAATGTCAAAATATTGCCCATGATCTTGACAAATCGTGTACGATGGAAGCAGTTAAACGAAAATTTTTGGAAATAATTAAAAACCACTCCAAGGAACTGTTACCCTGCGTGCCAGAGGGTTTTTTCTTCGGTTTCGCCGCAAAAGAAAAGAAAAGAAAAAAATCATTTGGCAAGTGAAAGGAATCCATAAATATGAAAAAGGCCAAAACGGTTTAAAATTGAGCATGGATTCCTTCGAAAATTTACAGACTTTTTTTTGTAACAATTCCTTTAACATATAGTGGCTTTCTCTACTTTAATTTTTGTTATATTTATAAACTAAGAAGATATATATGATTCCCTGTTAAAAGTACATAATTTTTTTAACAAAGAACCTGGGATAAATTTGAAACTCGATCGCACTAGAATTCCCGAACTTTTGCTACGACCGAAAACGATTTGTCATCAATTTGAACAAATATATAAAAACTCTAATTTATGATATCTCCGAGTAGATCTAGAAATCCAGCTATCAATACACTTTACGTTTCGATTAAAAGCCTCAATTAATATCACAACGGAACCTGTAAGTTCTAGTTCCGGGTGAAAGTTATAGAGATTACTCCATGGAAAATGCGCGCGTACGATTTTTATTCACGAGTTGAGTAGTATCAGAAAACGAACGAGTGAGCGTAGCGAACGAGTGAGTTTTCTGATACAACTTTACGAGTGAATAAAAATCGTACGAAGCATTTTCCATGGTGTAATTTGTTTATTTTATAGATACTGAGGTTTTTGAAAAGCAAATTATATCGCTCGACTTTTTATCAGTTACGCGCGTGTTTAGGAAACCCATTCATCTGCCATAAACTAAAATAACTAAAACATGTTTGTCTTTCAAAATCACATCTTTAATGAAGTAGCACAAGAAATGAGACGTCAGTTTATACTCTCACAACTTTTACAGAAACAACTTTTGATAGAAAACCTGACTGAGACTTGTACAAAACTTGCAAGTTCCAGTTTAATGTTTTAACACAACAAAACAGCGCTAAACGCTGAATAACTCAACGCGAACTCAGGCGGTGTGCGCACTAGGATCGCTATGCATCATGGTCGAAATTAAAATTCTGGTCATTTGTGTCAAGTCGTGGATAAGTGCACATCTCGTGGCAGGCGACGAAGGGGAGCTGTATTCGTTAAATACGCTGCGAAAATCAGCGAATTTGCTATGTTTTCTTTAAAAGAACGTTAATGAACAAACAAGTTTGAGTTTGGTTGCGAAAACAGTCTTCGCTTCTTGATACATACCGTTTGTTTATACGTACATTCGCATGTTGGTCCATGTGAGCGAAGGATAAATTATCTGCCCTGCCGGTGCATCGATAGCGGTCGATAGCCTACCATCTACTGCAAGACGACTCAATACCTGGGCCCAATATCACTTTGTTCGATCATTCACGATCAGTCAGCACTTTTTTGACTCTCCTTAAAGTCAGTGATCCCAAAACAATCGTGAGCAAACTCAAGGTAAGATGGCCTGTTCGAATGTTTTGACTTCTCTGTCCGTTCAGTCACTTCAGTGCCACCTTGAGTATTGAAATCGATTTGATCGTTTCGAGCTTTCAACTGTAGAAATATTGCGTTAAAAAGGCTTGACTTAATAGCTGCCTTGTGTTGTATAAGCTACCGAGTCTGCATGCATGATAAGAATTGTACTGATGTATTCTTGTGTTTATGTTTATACAAACTGATCAAAAGTTGGTACAAAATGTTATGAACAAGATCCTTTATAATTTAAGCTTTTCCAGGCTTTTTGCTGCTTGTTGCAGTTCTTTTTTGTTATTTACGGTTGAGGTTTGACTTCCTCCTGCATATACATTTTTTAAAAATTATTGAGCAACATTTCCCATGGGCTTGTTCTTTTTAAACTAGAACACTTCAGTAATACTTGTAACAGGTGGTTTAGAAAGTGTTAAATCAAATAAAAGAAAAACTGCATTTTACTGTATGTTTATTTGTCATTGCCAGTTTTTTGGTCCAATTCTTATGAAAAGTAGTTTAACTGTTTTGTTATAGCCATGAAACAGCAAATGGCATTTGTGCTTATACAGCCTGATGGAGTCACCAGGAGAGTTTGGGAGAATTTCATAGTTTATGTTCAGTTAGTTCTCTCGTGGTTATATTAGGCTATCAAAACATGTCCCAAAAAGCCTACAAGTCATTCCCATGTTTACATACCTCCTGAAACATGTTCGCACATAAATGAGCATGCAATTGCTTGCTCGAATTGTAAAACAGTGAATAGCATACTCATGAACCTTTCAGCTTTAGATCAGCCTACATTAGCAGGTGTAATAAATAGCAACCAGATCAGAAATTATGATGCAAGTCTTCTTTCATGCCTTTTAACTCCTCCCCTCTCCCATTTATTGAATTATAAAATGGTGTCAGCACCTGGATCTTGGAATGTAGTGATCTAAGGCAATTTTTTGCAAGTCATTTCTCTCATCTGAATGTATTCTCTCATCATTGACATATTAGCACTGATCTCAATGACTGCACTTGCTTTGATGCCAGTTATTTATAGCAATAGCTGTTTTCCCTGCCCCTGGTGACCATTTTAGCACTCAGTATACATTCCGCCTACCAAAATAAGCAAATCCCTGAGTATCTCTGTTGTCATCTAAGGATCTTTATCATGCCGTCACCTTTAAAATTCACAAATTGGTGTATTTTTCTTTTTTAACAATTACCTGTCTTCAATGGGCACATTTTATACAAGTAAACAATGAACACAAGTCAAGCATACAGACTTTTATTCAATTTATTCAATCTTTATTTTATCCACCTGGAAGCTAAGAAAATGATCTGGGAATTTGTGTTCAACATCAAAATACCCTTGAATGAACTTCCCCACAGAGTTTGACTTATAATAACGATAAATCGTTCCCTTTGACTAAAATGAACTCAGATAACTTCATCAAAATTATTGCCAGTTTCACAAGAAGCCAATACATTATTTTTTATTTAGTTTGGGTTAGCCTGTTGATTTCTATCATCCATGAACCGATGTAAAACATTTTAAGCACCGCTGGTAATCTAAACAATGTTGGAGGAAACGGTTCGTTGCTATCTCATAATTAAACGAGTCACACCATGCGATCACTTCTTGTATCTGTCACCTCTTCGAAGCCGTATTTGCCACCAAAACATGTCTGTATTAATTCGGAAAATCTACAACACAACGAGGGGAGCGTTTGGGAGCGTTTATACCCTGGCTTAGAACAAGCATTGTAGAAACAGTTTATACCAATTTCTTCGTTCAATGTGCAATGTACGAAAAATTATAGCTCAAGACAAGACGGATTCAAATTACATGCTCATACGGGACGAATTTTCGTTGTCCGCGTTTTTGCTGAAAATAATATACATTGCTTATTTTGTTGACAGAGATACAATCTTAGTGAGTATAAGTTTTTGTAACTGTAGAAAAGGAGCTCAGAAAAGAAATAATTCTATCGATAAACGAAGCTTGTAACTTACTAAATTTTCCCAGCTTCGCCGCCATCTTGCAAATTTTACATCCACAATGCATAGCGATCCCAGTGCGCACACCACCTGACGCGAACTCGAGCGAACTTTTACCAAATTAAATCAAGAAAACGGTCTGCCAAAACCAAGGACAAACCTGCAGTGTCTTAGTCATCATCTGAATCAAAACTCGCTACAATCCCTCGGAGTGAAGACGGCCCGTATTCTTGTCCTTCCTTTGTGCGAATTTACTCAAAGGTTTATTCAACTCGGCAGGAGGAATTTCGGTTATCTCGCTTCGTGTTTCTCTTTTGTTTGAAGAGACGTTGTGACAACAAGGCCGTCTTGTTTCGTTTTCTTTATAGTATTTTGGTTTTCCTGTTCTGCAATATAAACGACTCAGTGGAGCCGTTAAAAACACAAACAAACCTTGAACGTGTCTCCGCCATGTCGCCGGTGTTTACGACGAGAATAAAAATGGCGATACGTGTTGTTCACAAGTGAGTTTTCGTCGTTCGCGCTTGTGATTGGACGAACGACGTTTTTTCACTAGTGAGTTTTCATCGTTCGCCTTTCCTATTGGCTAATGCATTTTACGTATCATTTGTACGTAATCGTTTTTTCGTGAGAAGATCTCAGTATCTATGATATAAAATAGGTTTTACGATAATAGCTCAGAGGTGAGCTATCGAGCACGTCCCAGTTTTAGCTACGACATTGACAAAATATCAGCAGGTGTATAAATTTTAAAAAAATGGGAAAGGAATAAAAAGAAAGAAAAATAGAAGAAAAAAGAAAGACCACTGATTCATTTTCATAGTTTAGAGTTTTCTGAGAAAAGAGAGCGCTATAATCAATTTCATAGTTTACAGTTTTCTTCGACCGCACTCAACGTTCTTCTCGAGTTATAAGGAGTTTTTTTACATACGAGTGACTCGTAGGTTTGTATAAGTTCTGCTCTATATTGGCGTGCTTGTAAAAATAACTTATTTTGCTCGTCATTCCGCTCGGATATAGATATTCTGCTCGGTAGAATATTGAATTTATTTACGCTAATTAGCTAGCTGGCTAAAACAGTGGCAGCCGTTAAGACACTAAGCCGTTAAAAAGACGTTAAGCCGTTCAGCTTTTAAGACACTGTATAAATTGTCGATTCTTCTCACATGTGCACTCCGAAGTGAAATTTTTCTGTCGCTTTTATGATGATTATTATTTTGCAGTTTATATTCGATTTTTGGCTTATTTTACTCTGAAAGTTCGTTAATTCTGGTCCGCACAATGCTGACAATGCTCGCTAAAACAAAATCGTGGCTAAAAATGCCCAATGGGTTGTCAGTCGACAACAAACAAATCATTTACTTGGGAAAAACATTGATTGCACGAAGAGCTATGTGCGATGTGCGAAGTGAAGTTGTGAAATATCAACCAGAATACAAAAATGCTTTTAAAGGAGCTATGCCACGGGGATTTCGCAGAGTTTTGGTCTAAACTCTTCTGAAATTAGTGGTAGGCAACTAAACCCATTAAAAAAATTCTTTGAACATCAAAAGGAAGATATAACCTTAATTTGCGGATAGAAATCAAGCTACGGCTATAAATATCGATTTTTTGATTACGCGCGGAAACAACTTGAAAACGTTAGCCTAACTTTTTTTAAGTTGCAATCTGTTTCCATCCGAGCCATCCGCAGCCAAAGATGCTCATTAATAGTTTCAGTGCTCTAATATAGCAATTTTTAATAAAAATGGACTATTATTTTTAGGTTTCCTGCGACACAAATATAAATTTTGGCTGTTCAAAAATCTGGTAAAATGCGACGTGCTTCGGTATAAATTTATCACACTCGCGACTGAACTGATTTGAATTTTGGGTAATGCAGCATTTCCACAGCTGAACAACTTTCGATTTGTCAACTTTGCTTATGAAGGAAACTTCATTGGTCAACGAGGAAAATTCCACTCTTTAGAGTGACAGAAACGAGATACTGGGCTTAAACAATTTGCAAGTTATATTGCTTGTTCGTGGAAGGCGTACGTGCAGCTTTTCTCCTAAAATCAGTTTTTGCGTTGAAAAACGAGAGCAAATAGCTATGTTTAAGAGGTTTATCGAGGCATTTCAGTCCAAGAAAAGTAAGAAATCATCTAAAATTTAACAGCTCTTGACACTTCGGCTGGTTTAAACGCATTTTTATTTATTTATTTATTTATTTATTTTTTGCAGATCAAGAAGCTGCTGTTGATCAGCCGCAAAGCTCTGTCCCCGGGAAAGCGAGCGAGACCGAACCTCGGGAAGATCCTCTCGGAGAAGAATCGAGAGAAGTAGTCGAGGAAACTCCGCCAGAAAATGTCGAAGTAAAGAAAGCTGATGACGACTCCGCACAGGTAAATCAACCTGAAGAGGAAGCGAAGAAACATGAAGTAGCTGAAGAGGGCCAAGCTGTCGAAGAAAGCGCAGCTCCTAAAGACGACGAAAACCAGCAAGCGAACGAGAGCGCGGATACAGCAGAGCAAGCGACACCAGCGGAAACTAGCGGTGAAGATAAACCTGACGGAGAACATGCAGGGGAACTGAGCGAACCCGAAAAGCCAGCAGAGCAAAGCGTAAATGAGGGCGAAACTGAAGCGCAAAAGGAAAGTGAACAGGCTGCCCAAGTGGATGAAGAGAAACCTTCGGAAGGAGAGAACGCAGAGCAAACGCAATCTGCGGCCGAACAAACGCAACCTGCGGCCGAAGAATCGAAACCCGCCGACGAGGAATCGCAGCCTGCCGCTGAGGAATCGACACCTGCAGCCGAGGAGTCGAGTCCGGCAGCCGAGGAACCACAAGCTGAGGAACAGCCAGCGGCCGATGAGGCACAAAAAAGCGAAGAAGCTCAGCCTCAAGAAGAAACACCAGCGAGTGAAGACAGTTGAGATATTATTAGTTCAGCTTTAACTGAAGAGAAAACGCCCAGTTCAAACGACCATCATTTTACTTGAAGAATTTTCAGGATGCGCACAAACCCATTTTTGTCTGCAGCATTCACCACTTGAGTTTTGTTTAAAGATTTTGTATATATGCATTCAGAGATACGTATACGTGCATTCAGAGATACAAACATTCTAGAAGTCTGGTAAATCTGAATACGTCATTAGTACAGAGACGAATTAGAAGGGGGAGGGGGGAGGGTGCGAGAAAGGCAGTTAGAGTCAAGGGTGGTGTTAAACTAAACGCACTTTTCTAATGCATGCAACAAAAAACTAGTGTCAATCACAAATAGCGTATTTTGAATGATCCAATCAGAGTGCGAGAAACAGAACTCATGTAACGGTGGACGGGAAAATTCGCATACGCCAAATCACGATTGGCTCTCATTTTGCACGTGACTGGCTAAGGTGTTTTTTGATTGGCTAGTCAAAGGAGCACTTCGCAGGAGATTTATTTGAACCAATTTCTTTCGACGGGCACTGTAAAAACGCCCCAAAATCTAGCTCACTTTTTATCAGAGAAGCAAAGTATTATAATAAATGAAATAGAGATTATTTTGAAATGGCAAAGAAAATGAACTAAAAGGGAAAGTGATTGAACCAAAAAGGATATATACAAAAGACAACTAAATATTTCATTATTTCATAGCCCAATACTTTTATTTCTCTCCAACACAAAAAGAAAAGTTTACAAATTATCCAGGAACAGTTGAAAAGAAAGCATTCAAAGATTACTTAGTCTTTTTACCCATGTGAATATTTTTTAAATACGCGACTGAAAATGGTCGTAAATGTGTTACATGTAATTAGTAGAGTACAACAACTTATTTATCTCGTCAGATTAGATTGAAGATACATAGTTTTTTATAGTTTCTGAATCAGATTTTTAGTTACCCATACTTATAGAAAAATGAGTTTTTGAGAGATTAACCAACAGAAAATATTATTTTGTCGGTTGACAGAAATATTTAGGGATTATGATCAATTTTAATGATCTTGGCAGAAAACAAGTACAGTAATTATACTAATTGAAGTTAAAATGTCTATAATTTAAAAATAATGTCAACTATGTGAATAATGCTCTTTTGATATCTTTCACGACTTCTCCTAACACTGGAATAATGCAATAAAAGTGCTACGTTAATGTTCTTTTTATTTTAAATACGTAACACCGAAACTCGATGGGCTACCCCCTTCTCCGATCGCGCTTTGCTCTCTCTCCTCGCATCTCGCGCTTCGCGCTCGAACTCCCTTTCTCCATCCCCTTTGAACGCCGGCCACGCAGGCTATCGATGGGCGCAATCCCAGTTTGGACTTTAGACCACTTATTTCCGCGGACTTACATGGACGCCGAAAATTCGTTATGTAGAGGTTGCTTACAAAACCGTTCACCATCGCTATCCATGGGAGGATTTCGGAAAAAGCGCGCGAAAAATGGGCAATTTACTACCAGCAACGAAGTAAGCAATTTTCCGTACGCATCTGAAAATGTTGCGACAATATGTTGCCCGCGGGGCCAAACGAGGATGAGAGTTGACCTTCATGAGAATTTTCGTCAACTCTCCTTGACTATTATGAACTCGGGCAAAACGAGAATGAGAGTCCGTCAAACTCTCATTGACTTTCGTTAAAATTTAAGCTTGTTCAAAGTCTATGAAAGCACACGAGAGTCGATGGGACTGCATGGGAGTTTCAGACCAAACGAGAGCGAGGGTTTGAACTCTCATCCTCGTTTGGTCCGGACTTAAATTTAATCTAATGAACCACACGAAGTGTGTATTCTTCAGTTTCATAATTCATTTTTGGAGTTTTGTAAAGAAACGCAAAACCCATTCTTGGTACAAGATCAGGATTTGGATTTTCCCAAAGAAACGCACCCTTTGTTGCAGACATGTCGAGGCCAAATCTGCGCACTCCCATTATAGATCGGTGAGGGTAAACTAAGATCTGGAGGGTTGAATAATTTCTGGTTTCCTTTTTTTCTGTGATATTTCTATTTTTACTCGCGGGCATTTTTTGAAGGATTACCCCATTAACTGAAAGGTCCTGAAAAATGCGATAAATAGATTTTATTTGCAACAAGTTAGTTACACGAAACTTTGGGAGGCGAAACAGTGTTAAACATCTATTCCTAAAATTATTCGCATGAAAAGGCATCTTCAGTACAAGGTTACAAAAACATCCACAAGATTAATTTTTAACATCCCATCACAGTTTACTTGTCGTAACCTGAAGCAAAGAAGAAAATCCTCGATAAGAAAAGGGCGGGTAATTTTGTGCCACTAAGGAAGTAATGACCACAGAAAATATGGTGTCTTTGAATACACCTCCATGAGAAAATGATGTGCTTGCAAATGCTTCCCGTATATTGTTTTCTCCAAGGGCCTGGAAACGGAGCAGTGATCGAGGGAGTCCTGAACTGGGTGCGAGATTTTTGGCGGGAAAAACTGCGTTCTGGAAATTTCTTGCCACGCACAATAATCTGATTGGTTGTTACCTGGACGTTCAAAATCACAATAACCAATCAGGGGCGCCACAATTATCTCTGTGGTGCTACGTCACCAGTATGGTGTTTTTTTGCTGGAATCTTAGATCTCTCTTTCACCGAGGATCAAACGTTTTTTTTCATAAGTAGAAATTTCTGGTCAAATATCTTTACCACACTTATAGGTTATTGTGAAAGCTCTGGGCGGAAAAATGTCCAAATTTGCGTAAATGTCAACCCCATAGGAGACTTTCTTTTGAGAGGCAGTTTAGATAATGTAAGATGGCATTTCACACCATTCGATGAACTAAAACGAATGCAACAAGAAATCAATCACTTAGCCTGCAAAGACCAAAACATTTATTTCATTGCACTGATTTCCTCCAGATCATTCATCATTACGTTACAATGCACACTATTTCATCTTATTGGTTTATCGAGACACTGCTTATTCTTTAAAAAATTACAAAAACTAGATTTTTATTTGCCCTTGATATTCATATTAGTTTGTAGAATTGTTTGATCACCATGGCAGTACATCACTGTCTACTCGTCCTTTACCTCTCCAACAATGGCAACTGCTTCAATCTCCACTTTTCCAAGCTGTGAAAAAAGAAAGATTGATTATTACAAATATCTCTGCTCCATTACTGGCACGTACCGGTAGTACATGCAGAGGGCTGGGTGGCTGTAACCCTTTTGAAGCATCATGTTGCCACAGACATCAGTTTTCAAATTTCCCTGACTTTTTCCTGATAAAAATAAAATTTCCCTGACCAAATGAATGCAAAATATTAGATAACAGAAGCAGCCTATATCCTTCCCTTCCAAAAAAACATTGCTGCGATCTCATTGACCTGAAATGTTTCTTTCAGCCTTCAAAGGCATTTAATAAGTCAGCGGTGTTATTTTCCCTAGTAGTTTCCCTGACTTTTCAATAAAATGTCAGTTTTCCCCCAACTCAAAATAAAATTCCCAGACTTTTTTTTTTTGACCTTCAAGAATTTTTATTTTTCCCTGACCTGTTGCAACCAGCATCGTAGGTCTACAATAGTAGCCAATAAACATAGGATGGTATGCATGCAAAAAAAAAGGGTTAGAGTGGCACAATGCTTTGCATGCATTATGCATGCAAAGCATTGTGCCACTCTAACCCTTTTCACTGGTTATGAGGGTGGTAAAAGGGCTATATGCGTGATGCGCAATTTGAGCGAAAAAAGTGTGTGGCACCTGATTTGATCATGCTTCAAATGAAAGCTTTTGAGCAGTGCTTTTACATGGTTACGTGGTTAACTGTGCTGTACAAGGTGCCATTGTCTTTTGAGACTTTTGTGTGACCATTCAAAATGAAAGCTGCCAAGCAGTACTTTTATGTGGTACTGTTTATATACCGTATTTACTCGAATAAGCGCCGCGGCGCTTAAATTTTTCGCACCTCAAGTGCGGCGCTTATTCGAGGGCGGCGCTTATTTGAGGGCGGCGCTTATTAAAAATGCCGACGCCACAAAGAATCTAATCCTTTACATTAATTGAAAAAGCGTCTTTTGATTGTCAGTATTTGTCTCTTGCTGAAGATAGAAGTGGCGTTAGCTGTCCTGGCAAAGTTGGCGGCCTTCGCAACATTTACAGAATTACGTTTTGTAAGAATGTTGGACAGAAAAACTAATGGGCGAGCGTTAAAACAATCACTTTGAACTGAATAAGCTGAACCATCACTTTCCTTGAATAAGCGCCGCATCGGGACTGCGGCGCTTATTCGGGGGCGGCGCTTATAACTTTTTTGTCCGAAATGCGGCGCTTATTCGGGGGCGGCGCTTATTCGAGTAAATACGGTATGATATTGTACAACATTTGTACTTAAGTCTGTTGATTTATAAAAAAAACAGTAAAAGAGAAACTTCACTGCAGATCATCAGTTACCTTTGGAAGATTTGCCACTTGATAAGCTGCCCTGGCTGGCTGTTTAGATGTGAAAACTGGGGGAAAAAAGTTCAAATGTCAGAATTCTGTAGTAGTTCCAAGAAGTATCCATACCTACGCAAAGGTCATTGAAAATTACCGGGTATGTGGGTGAGGGCAGATCCAAAAGCCAAAGATTTTAAAGGAAAATAGGAAGCTAATAAAACTGGAATTTTCAAGGAGGGGGAGGGGGGGGGGGGGCAAACCCAAAAGCCTTCCATGGTAAGGGACTTCGGAGCATTTTTCTTATTGGGGGGGCTGACTAGTGACTTGAAGTGGGGGGCTTTAGAGTACCTTCTCTCAGAAAGTCTTTATTTTTTCGGAAATATTGGGAGGGGGCTAAGGCCCCCCCCCCTGCCCCCCTGCTCCGCAGTCCCTGATGGTGAGAGTGGTACGGATACTTTCTGGAACAGCACATTGAATAAATAATGAAACACATTAGATGTCCACCATGACCACGTTTTTTTTTGGTGGATCAATAATTTATTTGTAGTATAGTCACAAATGGAACAAATCTTTTACCATTTGAATTCTCCAAAACTAAAAGGACTTGCATTGCAACATTTGCCAAGAGAAGAGGCATACATAGGGGTAATGTATTTTCTCAAAATTATGCACACTGTCTCCAAGGTGGAGTAAGCCAGTCAATTATTTATAATAAAAAAATAAATAAATAAAAACATTGCTACGTAAATACAGAGTTGGAATAAACTCAAATAAGTTCTTGGTCAACCAGGTCAAGTTTGAAGCAAATGCTGAGCCAGGCATTAAAATGAGGAACTACATATGGTATGTAAAAATTAAACCAAAATATAATTAGCAAACTAAGATAAAAATAAGCATACTTACATGTTTTATACACCTCATTTACTTTGCCAAAGTCATTTATGTCAGCCAGTAGAACTGTGGTCTTCACGACTAAAAACAAGAATTATTAATAAAATTAAAAATGGTGAAAATTGACAGATTAGTTAACCCCTGAATGGCAAAGGTGCAGAGCAGGGGGGACAGGGGGGGGGGGGTTTGCTATAGCCCACCCACATTTCAGTGCCAACTGTATCGCTAGGGCATAAAATTGGTTTGTCAAGACACAAATCGTTTCATCAGGATTGTGCTTGCCAGGATTATATGCTGAAGGAATTTTGACGAAACTCCTTTTCCCAAAACGCTACTTAGAGAGGTCCACAACTTGGTAAGATTGACACTACCATGTAGCATTGGCGACTGCAGAGTGTATATTTTCTGCTCTCTGACATTTTAAGAACAGCCCAAAGAGCAACATAAAGCAATGGTTTTAACCTCCTTGTTATGCATTGTCACAAATTGATCACAGACACACCGGACTCTGTTTAAGACATTTTGGGAAATTTGAGTAGATGCATACGCCCCCCATGGAGGGGAGGGTGTGTGTTTTGCTTGAATTAAGACTTTCCCCGCCCCCACCTTTCAAAATGCTGTGCCACCTCTGAATGGGTAGATAGTAGATAAAAGTAATATATATTTACCTCTGTCAAATGATGAACCTCCAGCTTCAAGAATATGACCCATATTAACCAGGGCCTACAACACACACAAACAACATTATTTATTACTTTTCACTTTTAAGGCGGTAAAGTCACATTGTTAAATTAGAACCCACAGAGTGTAAAGAAATGTCATGCCTTACATCAACCATATAATAAAGTATTTTTTGTTTGTCTCACGACGTAGTCATGTGTGATGGAGATCGCGACGTTTCGACTGCACACTGCTAGTCATCATCACTCAGCCTCGTAACAAAATCATCTGTTATCTCCAAGGAGAAAAAACATCTGTCATCTGTTCTTGTATCTAATGGTTATCCTTTTTTTTTTCTTGCAGAAGATCACCAAGACCAGAAAACCGAGCACCAATGCTGAACCTGCGACCGAGTTTAAATTCACTGCAGTTTTGCCCTACGTCAAAGGTCTTTCCGAACAACTTGGCCGCTGCCTAAAACAACAAGGCGTGCGCACTGTTTTCAAGTTGGAAAGCACACTACGATCACACCTAGTACGGCCGAAAGACACTGTTGATTCCACTAAGCAAGATGGCGTTGTTTACAGGATTCCCTGTGAATGTGGCAAAGTTTACATCGGTGAGATGGGAAGACCTATGCAAGACAGGATCAAAGAGCACAACCGGGACATCCGACTCACACGTACCCAGACCTCCGCCATTGCAGAACACACCAACAACACCGGACACTACCCACTTTGGAATGAAGTAAAGTTTATTGATCGTGACCCACACTGGTACAAACGCAGGGTCAAAGAGGCAATTCACATAAGACTTCACCCTAATAATATCAACAGGGATAATGGAAATAAAATTCCTGAAGCATGGATTCCCACGATCAAAAAACGCAACAACAGGAGAACTGTACGACAGCGGACCGCTGAGGGAACAACAGGACACAGAAACAGCGAGGATCGAAATGCACCAATCACAGCTGTTGAAAGCCAACCAATCACAGCGCGGCAGCGTGCTTCATAAGTTCACGCACAACCAGTCAACCTTATCGCCTGATGAAGACTAGCAGTGTGCAGTCGAAACGTCGCGATCTCCATCACATGTGACTACGTCGAGAGACAAACGAAAAATACTTTATTATTGTACTCTACCACGATGAATAACCACAAGGACCTAAATTTTTTTAATAAACTTGAAATCCCTTGGCTGGATTGATACCAAATTCAACTGTTTAGTCTAAGATGGGTTAGAAAAGATAGATATTAATTTGCTAAAGAAGATTGTCTGTATTGCAGATTACAAAGTGTTTAATACAATTAATAAATAATAATTTGCAATTTCCATACCTGCCTGGCTTGCTCAGCTACATCGCTTGACACAAAATCCATGGTCTTTTATGTGAGAACAAAATGAACGATGTACAAATGTTATAAACACACTTAAATAATCAGAAATTTTTGTGACCACACCCAAGAATCCACAACGAAGAATAGAACATTACAAATAATAAAAAGAGATTATTTTTCATGATAGGAGTAAAAGGGACAGGGAAAGTCCACAGGAGGTGGGATAAGTATTGTAACGGTGTTAAGATGGATTCCAAAAGTTGGAGGAACTGCAAGAAATAGAAAACCTTTCTGGAATAGAAAAAGCACATGGAGGACAGACCCACTAAGGAAGGCATGTGGGCCAGAAGTAAAAGGTATAGAAAGCAGACAGTTAAGATTGCCTCTCCCCTGTATATAGCTGACATCCTTAAATTTGGTAATTTATTAAATACCAGTTTTGACAGCCGACTGTTAAAAGTTTACAGACTGTGCAGTAGCAGAGAGGTCTTGGGAGCCCAGGCCACCCTCCTCTCCCAATCCCCAACAAGGCCATATTTTTTTCATCATGGGTATGAAAGGAGGTTTGTGGTCATGCCCTTTACAGTTCTCATAGTAACGCCACCAACATACCGGGAATACGGCCTGGGCAACTGTTCAAGCATATGAAAAATACATTTGTTACTGGTATCACAATCTGCCCTAGGTATAGACCACTTGCATGCCTGCAAACTTGAGCTGGGGGCAACATTGATGAGGAGTGCTGGTTGTTGCCTCAGTAGATAAATTTTATGGGATCATCATAAGTGGTGGAAGACAATTCAATTTACAACTAACAAAATGATTTTTCAAATAACTCCTTTCATTCCAACTCAAATTTCTCTGCATTTCACCCCCATTTAAGCACCTCAGCCATGTGCCACAGATGGGCTAGGGGCCCGGGAGTGGTACTCAAAAAAGTTTTATACGGGGAGGCTCCGCCCCAAGTTCTTATACCCTTACCCTTTTATATACCATTTTGACAGAAATTGTACCCCTTTCGTATACCTTTAACTGAAAAAAGGTACCCCTTTCATATACCTAAAAGACATGGTGTAGACTGAAAAAGGTACCCCTCTTGGGCCGAGCCTCCCCGTCTAGGCCATTATAGGGATTTCCCCCCCCCCCCCCGGGCTAGGTGCTTGCCTGATTGATTGCCGTAATTGCTGCCAGTCGCAACCATCAACCATCTTGCAGATATGCTAGAAGCAAATGAAAACTTGGCTTTATAAAATGATGAGTTTCAGTATAAAATATTACCTCAGGGTTTAATCCCAGCTGCCCAGAAACGTACATTGTTTTGTCAGCAATCACAGCTTGGCTGTTAAGTGAAATTAAAAATCAATGTTTATTAAATAGCTAATTTGCAAAATGCGACATTAATCATAAACTGAATTAGAAGGACGAGCTAAAAAAGAAACAAGCTCATCAGGAAGCAGTAATCAGTAAGCTTGCAAATTGCTCCAAAAGATGGATAAACCAAATAAGAAATTTCTTGCAACAAAAGCTTTAAAATGTAATTGTACAATACTGTACTTGATAAAGCTATACCTGTATACACCAGGAATTGGTTGAACTCCTTTCAACGTATGAACAATCTTCCTTACAGTAGCCATGTTGAGATTAACAGGTCTTGCTCTTTTTAAGCGCAAAATGAAAAGAGCACGCGACCGATCACGAGCAGCACTTCTGTGCAGACACCCAGCGAGGGTAGAGAGGGGGAAATTTCTACTCGCTCACGCCGTCCCCGGCAGGTTTTGGAAAATGCTGAAAACGTGCAGTAGCTTACTGCATCTTGGATGACTTCGAATACACTGTTTGTAAGCTTGGTTTTCTTCGAAGATACATGAACGTACTAACACTGTAATCTCTAAGTCAGTTCACGTGGCATATTAAAATCTTCCAGGTAGCTTTTGCCCAGATCGGAGATGAAATCGGTCGAAGTTTTTCTACCCCCGACCCAGCCCCTCCCTTAGATTTCTAAAATTGTTCAATACTCCTTACTTGTAAGGTCCAATAGCTCCTGGAGCTTTCGACGTGGCAACAATCCTTCTAACCGTGGCAGCCATCCCTCTTAACATCACAAATTTATGTATATGTTGAAATCGGCCCGGGAATGGAACAGTAGGAAGTCTTGGATAGTACCCTTGGGAATCGGATGAGGGCTAACGTTGGTCAGCGGATATTTTCGCGACGCTTTTACACTTCATATAAATATATAAGCTTAGCTTTGCCTTGCTTGCTCTTTTTCAAGCCGTACATTGCCGTGCATGGCGAGGATTTATTAGTGTGTTCTACAACATGAAACAGCCTGTAAAGTGCAAATGTGCAATGTAATTTGTTCCAAAGTTTGGAACTACTAGTACAACTGTACAATGTGCTGCACAAACTCATCCAATTTTGTGGCTGACCTTCATGGACTAAACGGAAACTGTAAGAGCACTTCTGTCTTTTTTTCCCATAATAGAATAATACATTTTTTTGTTGTATATTCTGATTAGGAAGGAAGAAAGGACGGGGGTAGTAAAATTTTTTGGTGGGAAAAAAAAAAAAAATATAAAAAAAAAAAAAAAATTTGTTTTGTTATAAAAATTTTTTTTTTTTTTTTTTTTTTTTTATTTTTTTTTGGTTTTTTTTTTTTTTTTTTTTTTTTTTTATTTTTTTTTTTTTTTCATTTTTTTTTTGTAAGCAATGAACTATTCTTTTGAGTTTGGAAAAGATTTTAAATTTTAATCTTATTTTATGCAGATAAGCCAATTTTATATCATTGATCTTGCTCTCCATTGAAGTACGTAATGTAAACTTGATGCACATGAGCTAAGATCACTAAATTCGCTAAAACAAGTGAAATCTGAGCTAATTAATAAGCTATAAAGATTATGAAATGTTGTCTTCTTATTTTTTGTACATGCAGGTAGTGGGAAAGACACTGCTGTAAAACTTGGGGAACTGCACCATCCTGTGACCTCAATTATTTACATAACAATTGCAGCTGTTTGTATCTTGTCGAGCTTAGTTACACACTTCAAATACAACAGGTCAGTGGCAGATCCATGGTTTATATAAAAAATAATTATTTATTATCTAATTTCATATTTATTATTCACCTTCCACCTATCACGATCACCAGTCACTGTCATTGCCACCATTGCCATCGCTGTCACCATCATCACCTCACACCCAGCACTTCACTGTGGCTGTCACCCATGTCACTTTAACTCTTGTCAGGGTCTCCTTTCACTGTTATGCTGTCCCCATCACCCTGTTACTGTTACCCTGTCACCGTCACCTTGTCCCAGGGGGGGTACTCCGACTTGTAAATGACGGGGATGATCGAATGAAGGCAAAACTCAGGACCCAAAAAAATCCCTAAGTCTTCGGACATTACCCAAAAAAATCCCTGGACCAAAAATAACCCCAAAAAACTCCCTTGTCAAATTACCCCTAAATTGCCAGGAGGGGCAATAACGCTTGCGTTTGATTATTCATCATACCAGAAATACGCCAAGGCCGTGCCAAAGCACTTAAGTTTGTTTTTAATGCCCTAAAAGATCCCCTATTTGAATCAAGTCACCCAAAAAAATACTTGCCAAATCTTCTTACCCAAAAAAATCCCAGAATCGAAAATTTCAAACCCAAAAAAATCCTTCGATCATCCCCGTCATTTACAAGCCGGAGTACTCCCCCAGCTGGGCACCTTAATTGTTCTCTCATCCAGTCATTCTCTCATCCTGTCACCTTTGCCTCTGTCACCATCACCCTATCACTGTAACCCTGTCACCATCACCCATTACCATCACCTTGTCACTATCATCCTGGTACTGTCGCCATCACCCTGTCACCATCACCTTGCTCTGTTACCCTGTCACCATCACCCTATCACTGTAACCCTAGCAGCATCACCCCTGTCACCATCACCTATCACCATCACCTTGTCACTATCATCTTGTTACTGTCACCATCACCCTGTGAATGTCACCTTGTTCTCTCATCCTGTCCCCATCACCCTGTCACTGACACCCTGTCATGGTCACCCCTTTTACCATCCCCCTGTCAACATCTCCCTGCTCAGTCACCCTATCACTGTCAAACCTTCGCCATCACTCTGTCACTGTCACCCTGTCACCATCACTTAAGTTATAAACAGTAGTCACTGGTGTAAAAAAAGAAAGACAAATTGGCTGGAAAAGCTGTCCGGCTATAGTTGGGACTTGTTGGACATGCCACATTTTGGTCGGCTGTAGTCTGATCACTGGCTGTTGTATACAGTCCTGTTTTTAAAATTTCTGTTTGTTCTGTTTCAGTGTTACAGTCTTGAATCTGAAGGTGCGAAGTAATGTTATCTCTAACGTTGCTTGGATTGCTTACTTCACAGTCCTATTCGTAAGGTAAGAATCAGGAAGGCAGTTATTTTCCTCCCAGATTTTCACACAAATTTCTAAGTGTTTCTAAGCACACATATTTTGAGCCCAATCCAAGCACACTGCTCTGGATATCATATTGGAAAGATCTTTTCATCATGTAGAGATTGAGTATAAGTAATGCCTTTTTTGGTCAAAGGTGGTGACGTCAGTAGTGGAGCAATGGCCGACGTTTGTCACAGGTACCGAGGTTTTATGTTGGCACCGACCTGTGTCAATGGGCTTAAAAGGAGACTCATTACAGTAACATGTACCCCCCCCCCCTCCCCCAAAAAATCCTTGACTTTTGTGTTGTTTTGTTTAGATCAGTTGTAGGAGCAGTCATTTATGGCATCACATCGAAAAATGATAATCAACCAACAAAACTAATGGTCTATTTTATAGCAGGTACGTATTGATTTTTCACTGTTTACAACCATTCCTTGGAAAATACAGTTGAACCCTGTTATTCAACTTTGTTCACAGGGTCTCTCTCTCCCCACCCCCCAGGGGGGGCAGGCATGGAGAGATAGACGCTGGGAACGAGGTTGCCTGTTATTTCGAATCGTCAGGGGAAATAAAAAATAGTTTGAAACAGCAGGAGTTTGAAATAGCCGATAGTAAATGAGTGAAGGGCAAATTCAAGGGAAATGGGTTTTAGTTTGAAATAACGGGGAATTCGAAATGACCAAGTTAGAATTAGCAGGGTCTAACTGCATATTCATGGAAATTTCCAATTTTCTGTTCAAATGTAATTAAGTTCAGATATTACTACGTAAACATAGATTAACTATGCCAATTCAATTTAATCTTTTTTATACTAAAAAACTCAAACCCCAAAGGGGACTTAGGTCAAATTGTGATGGGGTAGTGTGAAGGTCTTTTGGGGGTGTGAAATTTGTGACCTGATGCAGTTTTGTGGCGACTTTATTGGCCAGAAGTAGTGGGAGGCATGGTGGCCGAATGGTTAGTGTGCTGGACTCTGGATTGATTGGTCCAGGTTAGAGACCTGACCCGGTCACTTCAATGCCTTTACTCTCACAGCGCCCCTCTCCACCCAGGTGTGCAAATGGGTACCGGCAGATTTACTGCTGGGGATAACCCTGCGATGGACTAGCATCCCATCCAGGGGAGAGTAGAAATACTCCTAGTTGCTTAGTGCTACGGAAACTCGGGATATGCTCTTTGTAGTTTTCTATGAAAAAAGTAGCATGTAAATTGTTTACTCTTCAAGTATTATATACCACAGTCCTGGACATTGTTTCAGCATACAGTTTTTAAGTTTATCTTTGACTGACGTTTTATTTGACTTTTCTTTTAGATGGAGCCTTGAAATCTTTAGAGGTAAGAGAATAGTCCAAAGAGCTGTTAATAATAAAAAATAGTATATTAAAAAAGTAACTACATTTATTTTTATATTTGATCAAGTTTACAAGCTAATAAAAATGGAAATGTTGCTCATTAATAAAGATTATTTGATAAATTTTGCCAAATATATATTTATTTAACTTGTATTATGGACAAAGCATTTTCTCAGAAAGCCTTTTACAGTAGGCATAATTGCCCTTCTAGAGTCTATGCCAGCCTTGTCAACATTTTTCGTTGTACCTCAAATTTTAAATACAAAGACCTCACTGGTTAATGGTTTCTTCCTCTGCTATGAGTATAACTTAAATCATTTCTCAATCACTTTCTTCTCTGGTTCTCAATATGGACATTGTTCAATGGTTCCCTCTGCTTCCTAAAATATTACCGGTACTTTTAACTATCATCTTGGCCGACTTATTAGAGTAACGATGATCTAATCCAGAGGTTGTAGAAAATAATTCCTCTTTGCCTTGTGTGGTCCCCGACTTCCTTTCTTGTGCTAACACTCAGAAGGAAATTCCTGGGAGCCTATTTTCCAGCACTTAAAAATTAATTACCTATTAAGAGATAAATCTCTATTATCTTGCTTCTTGCATCAGTGGTGTCTGGTGCAACATTGCATTTTGCAATAATATTGTACCCTTAAAGAAATATGACCCTGGAAATATAATTAAAATAAAATTTATTTTAATTTTGTAGGTTCTGTGTTTGTCATGGGCCTTACATCATCAATGGAAGTATAGATCAGCAGGTAAATTACAATACTGGAAATTTGATTTCATATATTTGTATATCTCTGTCCCAGTTGTCCATTTGTCCAGTTGTCTCAGTTAACCCACCTGTCCCAGTTGTCCCAATTGTCCCAGTTGTCCCAATTGTCCCTGTTGTCCCAGTTATCCCAGTCCAAATTGTCCCAGTTGTCCCAATTGTCCCAATTGTCCCAGTTGTCCCAATTGTCCCAATTGTCCCAATTGTCCCAGTTGTCCCAGTTGTCCCAATTGTCCCAATTGTCCCAGTTGTCCCAATTGTCCCAGTTGTCCCAATTGTCCCAACTGTCCCAATTGTCCCAGTTGTCCCAATTGTCCCAGTTGTCCCAATTGTCCCAATTGTCGCAGTTGTCCCAATTGTCCCAGTTGTCCCAATTGTCCCAATTGTCCCAGTTGTCCTAATTATCCCAATTGTCCCAATTGTCCCAGTTGTCCCAATTGTCCCAGTTGTCCTAATTATCCCAATTGTCCCAATTGTCCCAGTTGTCCCAATTGTCCCAATTGTCCCAATTGTCCCAATTGTCCCAGTTGTCCCAATTGTCCCAATTGTCCCAATTGTCCCAGTTGTCCTAATTATCCCAGTTGTCCCAGTTGTCCCAGTTGTCCCAATTGTCCCAATTGTCCCAGTTGTCCTAATTATCCCAATTGTCCCGGTTGTTCCAGTTGTCTCGATTGTCGGGTTTGTCCCAGTTGTCCCGATTGTCCCAGTTGTCCAAGTTGTCCCGATTGTCTCAGTTTTTCCAGTTGTTCCTAGTTGTCTTTATGGTCCCAGTTGTCCTGGTTGTCCCAGTTATCCCAATTGTCCCAGTTGCCCGAGTTGTCCCAATTTTCCCAGTACATTGTCCCAATTGCCCCAGTTCTTCCAGTTGTCCCAGTTGTCCCGATTGTCCCGACTGTCCCAATTGACCTAATTGTCCCAGCTGTCCCAGTTCTCCCAATTGTCTCAGTTGTCCCAATTGTCCCAATTATCTCAATTGTTCCAGTTGTCCCAGTTCTCCCAATTGTCCCAGTTGTCCCCGCTGTCCCAATTGTCCCAATTGTCCCAGCTGTCCCAATTGTCCCAGTTGTCCCCGTTCTTCCAATTGTCCCAGTTGTCCCAATTGTCAGCCCAGTTGTCCCGGTTCTTCCAATTGTCCCAGTTGTCCAAATTGTCCTTGTTGTCTGAATTGTCTCAGCTGTCCTGGTTATCCCAATTGTCCCAGTTCTACAAATTGTCCTAATTGTCCCAGTTGTCTAAATTGTCCCTGTTGTCTGAATTGTCTCAGTTGTCCCGATTGTCCCGGCTGTCCCAGTTGTCCTGGTTGTCCCTATTGTCCCGGTTGTCTGAATTTTCCCAGTTCTCCTGGTTGTCCCAGTTGCCTTAGCTTTTCCAGTTGTCCCAATTATTCCACCTGTCCTGGTTGTCTTAGTTATCTCAGTTGTCCCAACTGACCTTACAGTCCCAACTGATCAAACTGTCCTTGTTATCCCAAATGACAACTATTATTCGGATTGCCTGGCATCACCTGGGACTTGGTATATGGAGCATGATAAGTGTCGATAGTTTTTAACATTTGCTTGTATTTCTATACTAAGTGATTGGTTTACAAAATTCATGCCACATTCTTAACCATTTGAAGGAAAATCAAATCCAGTCATGACTTGTTCACACATTTTTCCACGCTTTGTGTCAGTGACATGTATTCACTTCAAGTTTTAATTGGTTCACTGGATTTTCAGGGTGTTTTTATTGATTGGCTAAAGTGATTACTTTGGTTTTGGTTTTACTTAATCACTCAAAATTGCTCTATTGTACAGAATGTTGCATAATCAATGTACAAGAGAACTTATTTTCTTTCTTTTTTACTGATAGGATTTATTCAGCAAGAAATAAACAGTTTCAATTCAGGAGAGGACAGTGTATTAGGATCAGACCTTGTCATTGCAACAAGGGTGAATATTTGTTTAACCAAATAAATTTTGTGGTCATAAATATAACTGCCAACTTTTTCTGGGTCAAAGGGGTGAGATTTTTTATCCTGAGAGTGCCAGGATTTCTGAAGACAACACAACCATGTCCAAAGATTTTCGAAGATGTCTGAAGTATTTTGAATGTGTTCCAAACATATCTTGGTTTCAGTCCCAGGACGTGTTTTGCTTAACGCCACCTTGTTCCCAATGCACTTCTTGAGTAGGGGTGGGGGGGGGGGGATGGGGCAGTATGACCATATTAAAAGAACTGACATCCTGGATCTTTTCAGAGAGGGAGGCTTAGAGCTTTTACAGTGTTCCAACTTGTTACTTTACCCAATATACTGACTGGCTGAACATACTATTATAAAAGTTTTATTCAAGTGTCATACAACTTTAGCTCTGAAAAGCTAATTGGGGAAAACCTTATTAGAATAGACGAGAATCCTGCAGTACATATAAAGTGCCCTTATTGAGAGCTTTGAACATGACATAATATTATTTCTCCTGCTGAAGATGAAGTTATTCATGAACTACAAAGAGGCCCTGCCAGGGGGGCTCCTGTGTCGCTTGTCTTAAGTTAAAAATGTCCCGTGTCGCTGTTTTATCGCTCTTCGTGTCGCTGTCGGTAGTTAAATTGAAGGAAAATTGCTTGTACTTGTAGAAATTTAAGGGTTTTTTTTATAAGGGTTGTCGTTTGTCGCGATTTTATTAGTATGCTGTTGCTACTTTTTGGGCCATGTCGCTTGTCGGAATCTACCCTGGCAGGGCCTCTACAAAGATGGTGGTATGTTTGTACACATTAACCATTCCTTTTGGCAATGTTGTTTCTTCAAAGTGCAGTACTGCTATTGGAGTATACATTTTCATAATCAACAACCTTTCCATTTCGCATGGTACAGAAATTCATGAACTACAAAGCTGGAATTTTGTTTGTGACACAATTCCTTTTGGCAATTTTGTTCCTGATCTTACTGGAAGCCCTGTAAGTACTAAATTGTATTTCCTGAGTGTAACTTCTTAGAATTAAAAATAATAATAATAATAATAATAAACATTTTTATAGCGCCTATCCAGGCCTGCTCTAGGCGCTTTACAAATACTGTATGTTAAAAAAAAAAAAAAATCACGAAAATCACTATAATAAAATCTATAAAAAATTATACATATTCTTAGTCCTTTACTGTTAGGGCGCATTTTTTAGCCACTATTCTGGAATAAGAATGATTGGTACAGAATGCTAGGAATAATCCGGATTGCCTGTATTAAAAAACGCCAACAAGTAAACTTTGCGTAACAAATATGGCGGCTGGCGAAGGGGCCATTGCAGCCATGATCGCAGCAATTTTTCTCCTTAATAAAGAGGAGGAAGAAAGTATGGAGTCTTTAATGTAGTTGTCGAATGTTCTGGTAGTGCTATTCACAAAGGAGAGGAGACACATCCCTCAAAACGCAGGCTATGCCGTCTGCCATCTTGGATTTTATTTTGCAACATTCTGTTCATTCTGCCCCTGGGAGCAGAATGGATGGAATGGCGTTCTGTCCATTACGGAATAGAAATGCAGAATAGAAAAACGCGCGCATTTCACGTTCTGGCCATTCTCATTCTAGAATTGTGAATAAAAAAACACGCTCTTAGTCTTACTCTTATTCCATTACTCTCTCAATTTTTTGTTCTTGTACTGTGAGACAGTCATACTGCCATACTCTTGTACTCATACTGTTCCAGATCTCATACACTTGTACTGGTTTACTTAGTATTTTTAATGGCAGTAAAAAACTAATTGATAGTCAGGCTTTGAACTTCAAAGTTTGCACGTTTTTGAAGGGCACAGTAAATTAATTAATGTGGGTTTTTAATAAAGGATGTAATGTAAATGAATTTTGCCACAAGTCCATTTAAAAGTACAGTCAATTTTTCAAACCATGGTCTAAATGAGCTAATGAGTTAATTCATGACTTGTGTAGTAGTTGGTTTCTGTAGATATATAACATCACACTAAATATTTAATGGTTTTATGAATTAGCACTTTCTCAGAGCCAATCAAAATAGAGAAACAGTCAACTCTCTCTTAAACGGACACCGTCTGGACCAGCTCCAGCTGTCCGTCTTAGAGTAGTGTCCAGCTTATAGTGAGTTTATTTACAGTAAAATGAATGAAGACAACAAGGACGGGACCAACACCAGATGTCCGTCTTATAGAGGTGTCCATCTTAATGAGGTGTCCATCTTATAGAGGTGTCCATCTTATAGAGGTGTCCATCTTATAGAGGTGTCCGTCTTATAGAGGTGTCCATCTTATAGAGGTGTCCATCTTATAGAGGTGTCCATCTTATAGAGGTGTCAGTCTTATAGAGGTGTCAGTCTTATAGAGGTGTCAGTCTTATGGAGGTGTCAGTCTTATAGAGGTGTCAGACTGTTAAGAGAGAGTTGACTGTAGCATAGAATAATTATCATAATATTTATCGAGTCTCAATTACTATGCTCTTTCTACTCTTGTTTTTAACCGTCATAAACACACTGGTCAATTAAATATTTACTCATTTAATTTGTCTATTTTTGAAAAAAATGTTAGCCAGAAAACACTTGAGGCATTGTACTGGACGTTCATAGGCTTATTGTGGACTCAGTGTATTACAACTGTTGTTTGGGTGATTTTAATTGCCACAAATAGAAATGAAGAAGGGCCCACACTTATGACAAAGGTAAGATATTATGACAGTAGATCTATGGATTTTATCTTCTTTAAGGTAATTCCTGGGAAATAAAACTGTGCATAGATTTTTAACCAAACTTTGCCGGTTTGTTGTTTACTTTCAGGGAAGTTAAATTTAGAAATTAAAAAGGGGGGTCACCGTATTCGTTTAGGAGCAGGAAGACTTTGTATTTACCACACAATTCCTTAATAATTCCTTTGTGAGTACTGGGAAAGTACACGTTTTCGTTGATTACTGGTATGTATTATTCTGCCATAGAAATTGATCTGCAGGGCTGTCATTTAGGGCCGTAAACCGTAACACCTGTTATGGCTGAGCTCACTCAATGTTACGGGTGAAAATGTTGATTGGTGTTAGGTTACACTTGCATACAGAACAAAATGCTACGGGTGATAGCTTTAATGTTACGGCTGCTTAAAAACTTAATGACAGCCCTGGATCTGTATTCATTTTGCAGAAAGAATTTGATCGATACTCTCAAACTAAGAGAAAAAAATGATAGGTCACCGTATTCGTTAACAAGAAAACAATGATTTCTCTCTCGCGAGCCAAGCCGCATAGAAAAAAAGCCGCCATTTTGTTTATGTGCGCGCGCTAATTACGTGTAAAATTCTGCGCAGTGAGGATGCGCAATGCAATACTAGGGAATCACCTTTAAATTCATTTTGAACAAATTCTGCTAAATGCATTTTCTTTGAAGGACCAAATCACTACCTCAATGATAGATTTTTAAGGCTCATTTTAGGCAATAGCAGCCTTTTTTGTGTGCATCTGTAACTTGCTGCTTTCTGTTTTTTTTTTTTAACATTAGATACTTCTCGTTGTTGGAGTAGTAATCATATTGCCTGGAGATATTCCATCCTTTGTTTGGTCATTTTGCATATTAAGTTGCAAATGTGAGTATGAAAAGGGTTTTAATAACAATTTAAAGTTGTTAGGTAGACCTCTTGAGTTGTTAATTAACAGTAGTATTAAGTTTTGTAAATTAAGTGCTAATTAAAAAAGTTCAAATCAGGAAGACTATAGGAAGACATCGCAATAATGTAAAAGGCAGGGTTTTGTTCCACGAAATATCCGTACCTGTCAAATGGAAGGTGTTTTCCATTGAAACCCCCACCCCAACAGTCTAGAAATTCCATTTTAGCTTTTCGTTTAAATTTATCTCCCTTGTCCCTCTCTCTCTCTCTCTTTCCCCTTGGAATTTTTAGTGACATTTCTTTTGGTGGGTATGGATGTTTGCTGGTTCAACCATGCAATTTAGTATTTAGTATGTACTGGTAAGTATCATCAGTATCAACAAATTTTGTTGCAAGTATTTAAATTAAGTTATTATTTAATTATGCATATTTTTGAAGTACCGTGTTTACTCGAATAAGCGTCGCCCCCGAATAAGCGCCGCCCTCAAATAAGCGCCGCATTTGGAACAAAAAAGTTAATAAGCGCCGCCCCCGAATAAGCGCGGCAGTGCCGATGCGGCTCTTATTCGAGCAATTTTGTTTTACTAAAAACAGCACTTCAATGCAACTCTTCAACATACTTGGACATTTATTTCCTGCAAAAGCGATATTTTTCAGTTCGCCCATCAGTTCTTTAATTCTATCCAACGTTCTTAAATTACGCTGTTCTGTAAATGTTGTGAAGGCAGCGAACTTTGCCAGCACGGCTAGCGCTACTTTTCTCTTCAGTAAGAGACAAATACTGACAATCAAAAGACGCTATTTTCAATTACTGTAAAAGAGTAGATTCTTTGTTGCGTCCAAATTTTTAATAAGCGCTGCCCTCAAATAAGCGCCGCCTTTGAGTAAATACGGTTGTCTGTGTTGTTAATTAAGTGTTGGTTTATGAAAGAAAAAACCTTTTTTGTGAAACTTGTGTTACAAAGATGAAAAAAAAAATCAGCGTTTTCAGGTATCCATTTAGAAGACAGCAATAGGGGTAATTATTTGATTGCAACAATTATTTGTGTGAGGGACAGATCTACCAAATTATTAAAAAATACCTTCTCAGTGCTTTTAAAAGTAGTTCTTTTAAACCTCGTGTACTTATGTTTATTTCTAGGTATTCCATGGGCTTTTCTGACTGTCTTTGATTTTGCATTGTTCCTCTCCATTCCGTCTGTCATCATTTTCTTTCTTGTGCTGAGGACAGAGTTCCTCAGACTAGATCAGGTGAGGATACAAACTTTATATTAATAATTTTATTTATTAATTATCTTCTTGTTTTACAATAGATAAAAATTTTATTTTTAAACTTTAAAGTTAATTTCGAAAAATTTGGGTGGCTCAATCTGAACTCCTTCCATAGAATTTTTGTAAACTTTGCCAAAAACTGTACCTAATAACATGCCCGGGACTGGGCTGATCACAAACAAAGAAACAATGGAACTGGAACTGGGATTTGTAAAATTGGAAAAACAATAGTCTGGGAAATGGACCCTAAAATTAATATTGACTACTTTTCCATTATTTTTTTTTCTAGGAAGCACAGTATAGTGTTCTAGGTGGTGAGGTTGATTCTCTGTTTTCTGTCCACTCTCAGTCAACTGAACGGAGTAGAGATGTTGAAACTAGTTAAATATGACATAAGGTTCTCTCACACAACTATGAGCTACAATGTATACCAGGCCAAACTATAATGCTGTTACCTCAGTTTATTAACTTAAAAACATTGATCACTTATTTTTTTTAGTACACAATACAATTATGATTTCAAATGCTGAAACAGCGCCAAAGAAAAACAACAAAGTTGTGAATATAAAGAAAGCCTAAAGTTTCCACTGGCTGGGGAATAAAAGATTAAGTGCCTTGAAGAAAATTGTCTTTTTTTAACGCACTGTTGAAAAATTGATCAGCCTATTATTTTTTACCTGTAAGGCAGGCGGCTTTTTGTTGTATGCCATTGTTGACTGTCCACATGACCACCATGCAAATGAGAAAGACTTTGTGTAAGGTCCTGCATTTTTCTTCCAATTGTGCTTCCATCAAGTCAAAGTTTATAATACCGTATTTTCTCAATTAAACACCCCCGGCGTTTATTTGAAGTCGGCGTTTAATCGGGGCCCGGCGTTTATTAAAGGACTGCAGTTTTCTACCAATTTCTCAGATTGATTTATTGTTACCGATCTTTGAGACCAAGGGGCATTTTGTCAAGGCGGGACGATTTTTCTCTTCGTTCGTCCTCGAAAAACTGTCCCTGGGTATCCAAAGGTGATTATTACCCAAGGGTACATTATTACATTGTTATTACGGATTGAACAGTTATGTTGCAATCAAGATTTGTGGCAAACAGAATATATTTACTTGTTAGCTTGACCTCAAATAAACGCCGGGACCTCGAACAAACGCCCCCGGCATTTATTTAAAAACTAGCAATTTTGACCCGGCGTTTATACGAGGCCGGCATTTAATCGGGGTCCGGCGTTTAATCGAGAAAATACAGTAGGTCAGGTTACTGTGGTTGGTGGGTACGGCAGTCAACAAAATTAGCTGTACAATTCTTGAAGGGGAGAGGACACGAGATGAGGTGCCTCCCCCCCCCCTAAACTGCTCACTAGAACACAGGAACTCAACTGCTTAAAAAAGTTGCCGTAGAATTTGTTCTCCAGCCAGTAAAAAACAAGGATTATTCTCTAAATTACTCTAAATTACTTTTTAAAAATGTATGGCACATAATTTATCTAAAAATCTTATTGCAAGGTACTGCATTCAATTCCTACTATAATTTATTCTGTCTTGTAAATTGAGTTAGCTAAATGAAACCTGTTTTATTAAAGAAAAACTCTAACAAGATAAGTTAAATAAAAGCTAGAAATTATTAGACAATTTATAAAGTGTAGGGTTTCTTAAGTTATTTGGGCGGTGTAACTACATTTATGAAACAAAGATTTTCGGTCAATTATGGAATGTATAGGGCATATTGAGACCCAGTACTTAATTTGTATTCTGATCTGGCACTACACATACTTTCTTAATTCACACCAATGCTAAAATGACTTTAAAACCTGTTTGGTTGAACACGTGGAGTGATGATTTTTAACGAACTTCCTTTAATTAGTGTACGCCGACAACCTTTTGCCGCCTATCATAGTATTTTAGTAACGTTTTTAGCCTTCTCTGTAAATGTAATTTAGCTTGGTATTTTTTAATCTTTTTAAATTTTCATGTAAATTGTATTTTAGCTTAGAAGTTTTTATCTTTTAAATTTTTATGTTATTTTTTTTTTAATGCAGGGCCCCACTGGATACCAGCCTACGAGCTGAATTGGGCTACCCTGCTTAAATAAGAGTTTACCTTACTTTATCAGTTTTACAAATAAAATTTGTAGCTAATAAGACAACGTACGCATTTTCCATGAACCATAATGCTACACTATTTTGTAGTTTTATTTTTATGGCCATATTCCATGAGCAAATTTTTTTAAAATCCTTAGTCACATTGAAATACCAACAATGTTGAGGAAACACTTTAATCTCATCTGTAAAATGCCACTGATGCAGGCAATATCCGAACATAAAAACTTGTCTACCCTAAATGCCGCTGCATAAATCACATGCAAGCATACTAGTGTTGATTTTAGATTCTAGACTTTTTTTGGACAAATTTACCCTTGACAAATCATCCGCCTTCTTATATATTCAGTTGGCTGATTGTAGTGTTTGCACATGCTCCGAATGTGCACGATATATTATTCGCGTGTTGATTCTGGCAGAAAAGGTGCTTCATTTGCTCCTAGTTGCTTAACTGCTGTACAAAGATGTGACTCGTCCAAAAAACTATCCACAGGGTAGCTGGGCTTTTTTATAGGGGCTTATTTACCCACTGTCACTAATTATCATAATCACAAGGCAAATTAAAGGGTACTTAATCAACTGTATCTACGTAATCACCAAAAACCTAGAGAAAGGGGCCACTGATACGTTGACGTGATTTAAAACAACAGATCTTTTGTTGTGGTCGAATCATGGAACATTGAATAATTAAATCATTGTGCCTGAAGGAAAGTTTAATAACTTGGTTCGACTTGGTGCACAACATTACAAACCGTATGCACCAACAGTTAGTTGTTGAGCAGCCCCAGCTATAAAAAAACTTCCGTTATTGTATTGAAAAGTATAGTCAAGAGGACAAAGGTTTTGTTTTTCACTGCCTGCTTCAACAATAAGTAGTTTTCGAGAAGCGTCGCTGTCATTCCTTGCATTCCGAGAAACTTTCGACAGTAATAAAATGTCTTTGAGCTCAGTACTAAAGTGTATACACAAGACATCTTCCGGTTCTATCTAAAGTGAATTGGCATAAAAGAAATAAATTTACTAACAATATACAGCTGTATGTCATTACTTACAATCGGCAATGACCATGACCAAGAGAGCTAAATCGTGTTTTATTGGCTGAAAAATTGACCCCTGCCTGAATAGAGACAGACATGCTAATTTGACTCTCAAATTCAAAACAACTCTGTTTGTCAGAAACTGAAAGTGCTTTGTCATCAAGTTATTTCTTAGTATTTTGAGACGCCCTGGTTTGCTCGTTGTGGAAACAAAATGCTTCGCTTAAAGGACACATTCGTGATTGACCCATGATCAGATGTGGTCCAAACTCCCAGTTATCTGCAGCTCGGTGAATTCAAACGTAGCTCGTTATATCATAGTCAAACGAAATATCTTGGAAATTTGACAGCAGATTGTTTCTATTTAAGAATTTAGAAGTGAAGCGACGAACATGGCAGCTGCAGCCGCAGCTTCTTCCTGTTCTTCTGCTAGTGCGTCTGTGTCATCCGTGTATGATGTGTCGGAAGAGAAGACGAATGGCACAAGACTGGCAAGACTTCTGATTGATGGAGGAACGCGTGCTCTAAGGGAGTTTCTTCATTCTATTCATCCGCAGGCGACATTACAGCACGTATTAATCAACGATCGCCTAAAGCTGTCGAAACGTGTAAAATTTGTTGACCAGTGGGAACAGTTATTTCCTCCTTCAGGCGACCCACCAGATTCGGAAACATTTGATATCACGCTTTTGCATTTGTTAATTCGAGAAATTTGTCATTTGACGGCACCCTTAAATGGATGGCACAAAATGCCTGCCGGCGATGATGAGAGTGTGGAGGCCAACATTACTAGAATCAAATGTTTCCGTAATAAGCTGTGCCACAGATTTTCTACCGGCATTCCTAATGATGAATTTGAAGACAAATGGAAGCAAATATCTTCTTCCTTGGAGGCACTTGAGCTGTACGCCCACGGCTACGCCTACCGGCAGAGGATTGAGCGCCTGAAGAACGATCCTATAGATCACGTCATACAACGTCGAGTGGAGGAACAAGTCAACAAGTGGGAGGAACTTGATAACGAACTGGTGCAGTTTGAAACGGAGCAAGAGTCATCCAAAGTGCCAAGCTGCCTTCCAGACGAACTTCCCGAAGAACTTATGTTTGGTCGTTTGCGCGAGATACAACAAGTTACAGAAGTCATCCAAATTAAATCGGTGCCTGTTGTCTGGATTACTGGCGGACCGGGCTTTGGAAAAAGCACAGTAGCCAAGAAAGCGGCTCATAAATTAGCCAAGCCAGAGAACGATCGTACGGTGCTGTTCTGCTCGTTAAGGTCAGAGACAACCTTGCACGATGTAGCTACGTTGATGACACTCGCCTGCAGTAAGAACCAGATGCAACCGCCCGAGAATCCCCAGCACTGGCTTCTTACCTGGAGCAAGCAACAAGTGACAAAAGTCACTTTCGTTCTTGACAATGCAGATGAAGTTCTCGAAGGTGCTGACTGCAAAGAGTTTATGGGTGTCTTGGAGAAGATAAGGACATTCTCAAGACGAAATGTCACATTTATTATTACTTCTGGAAAGGCTTGTACTCATAATCAACTACAGGACACAAGTGTTCGTTTGGGCTGTTTGCCAGCAGAAGAGGCGAGGCAACTTCTTCTTTCTCGAATCCATGGTCCGGAAACTAGGAATAAACTTTGCAAGGCTGAAAAATTGGTCGAGCTTTTAGGTTTTCACCCTTTAGCCCTGTGCATTGCTGGCTCGTTGCTCTCAGACGGCTACTACGAAGATGAGTACATACAAACCCTCGAAAAAGAGCCTTCGGATGCCCTCCAAGTCGATCGAAGGTCCACCGAGCAAACCTCAGTCGAAAAATCGATCAAGAGTTCTTTTATGTTTCTAGACGATTTGGAACAAAAAGCCCTCATTCTGCTATGTGCCTTTCCCGGTTCATTTGATTCTGTTGCGGCCAAGTCTTTGATTGTAGACTGTACAACAGATGCCAAGTCCATCTCAATTCTACGCGAACTCAAAAATAGATCTCTTGTCGAGCAGCCGAGCTTAGGCAGATATCAAGTGCATCAGCTTATCCAAACCTTTGTGCCGAAAGTTGCCTCGGACAGGTACCCCGCACTCTTAAATCAGGGAAAGAAATTGTCCTGTGCTCACTTTATGTCTCGCCTGGCTGACAACGCTAATCTGTACTGGGGCAAAGATACCTGCAAACAGTCTCTTGTTTCCTTTAATGAAGACAGACACAACTTTGAGCACTTTCTTCAAGTATACGTAGAAGGAATGGAAAAGAAAGATCCAGATGCCCTGGAGCTGACCAAAGTAACGATTGCTGCGAATTTGCTACAGAATTGTATGTATCTGGAGAAGTGTGTTCTTCCAAAATTCTACACCAGAGTTTTAAAAGGCATACTCAGCTCAACTGATTCAAGCAATCAACCCGTGCATACTGTGGAGCTTTTGTGTCTCCTTGGACATGAACATCGCAAGATTTCTGGAGATAAAAATGAGTATGAACGCTGTATGAAGAGTGCCGAGGAGATTTATTCCAATAACCGCAGGGAATTTGAGAAAAATCCGATCTCAGAAGTTTACTATTTAAACAGCAATGCTCGCTTCCTATCAGAGAAGGGGAAGGGCAAGCAGCTACAGCAACAAGTCGAGCAAGCGATGAAAATTTGCAGTGATTCCGACAGGTTGAAAGATCACCCAGAGATGGTAGCAACCCATTTTTATGCGGGAAGATTCGCACAGCGTCATCGAAAGTATAAGGAAGCAAGGAACAAGTTTGAAGAAGCACTAGATCTCTTTTACAAATGTCTCGGTAAACATCTTATGACTGCTGAATGTATTAAAAACATCGCAGACATTTACCTTTATCTCGGTCAACGTCCTGAAATGTGTATAGATGAGACCGAAGAAAAACTTGGTGAGGCTGAGTTAAACAAATCTCACGAGTATTATGAAAAGGCACTATTAATGATGAAGGAACTGGGCGTCGACAACCACAAAGAAATGGTCTTGACTCTTATAAACTTTGCAAGTTGTCAGCGAATGAAAGGCAACTTAAAAGAAGCCACAGATTTGCTTCAAAAGGCAGAATGTGTTGCAGAAAGCGAATTAGAGGAGAATTACATGTGGAACGTCAAGTTGAAAACTCAGTGGGCTTTTCTGTACGAAGAAAAACACAAGGAGAAAGAAGAAAAGAGCAAAGAAAAAGCCCTAGCCTCGATGAAACAAGGGCTTGAGATGGCGATTAGACGTGGAAAGCCGATAGGTGAGCTGAACAACAAATCCGAGATCTTAGCATTTATTAATCGTTATCCAGATGAATTCCCAGAAGACAAGTTTCCTCGTAAAAGCACCCACAGCGTAGAAGCCGAGAACAATGCGAACTCCTTAACAACTACCACTTCTTCTGGATGGGATGTTTGTCATCGTGTCCCAAGAATTCAACACGATGGGAATGGCCATGACTCGGAATCCAGAGTACTCACCAGTAGGCTACCACGCCTTTCACAGCATAACATCGAAATAGGTATGTACAAACTGATAGATATCCTGCCCCGCAACAGGCAGAAGCGTATTTTACCTTCAACACAAGAAAATTCTTAAATGCATTGAATGCAAAAGTAACGTTTACAACAACGGTACGATTAGTCCATGCACCATAGAAGTCACTCGAATTGAAATGAAGGATAAACTCAGAAAATTGCTAGGATAAAAATCATATTATTAAATTATTCAGTGCGGATGTGAGGCAGCCTTCCAACGCTGCTCTGTCAGGCCGCTATGTCACTCAATCGGTCGGGTGTCTCGTGACAAAATGTGATAATAGCGTTAATAAATTGCCTCAGAGCTTGCATATTACATCAAATGAAGTTATCAAGCTGAGCGTCTTTAGGGGCCCGGTCATTATTTAGGGGAGGGGGAAGGGCTGGTGCAAACAGAGGGAGGAGGCTATGATCAAATCCTCCTGACCCTCCCCTCTAATTAAGCACATTTTTAGCTGCCCCTACCCAATCGATACCGCTCACTCCCTTTAACCTCCCTAATATGCGTGCATAAAAATATGTGCCCTCGCTCCCTGTTTTCTTGCATATTTGTACCAGCCCTTCCTATCGTCGAAATAATGACCTGTTCATTTAGGAGTTCTTGGCTCAGGGAAATCTGGACTCGCGTCCTTTTGCATTCTCGTCCCCATAGCCCTTTCGTTTCTCTTAGCTATAGCCGGCTGAGCCTTGGCACGAGAAAACGAAGGGCTCTGGGGACACAAGATTTTATACAGTCCTAGATTCTAGGACTTTTTAAAAGAATGTACGAGAGAGTCGTTACGTTTTCGACTTCCGTTTAGGAATAAGAGTTCTTTGCACCAAACAGCCAATCAACAAATTCGAATTAATTCAAAAATCCTATGTCTCCAGAGCCCTTCATTTTCTCGTGCCAAGCAGGCTAAGAGAAACGAAAGGGCTATATGGGGACGAGAATGGTCCTTGCGCTGCCATCGGGATAAGCGAGAACACATAGAACTGGGCTGATTATATATATGTAGGACTGGCAAGGCCGGCCACCAGCTAAAGAAAAAAGCTTTTTGCTGTTGTTACAAAAGAGTGACTTACAAAAGAGTGTGGTAATCTTTAGGGAATGTTGGCAGTCAAGATGGTGCATGGTCCAATAATTGTCAACAAGCTGATGACCACTGGACAACTGTTGGCAGAGGACCAAGAAATGTAAGCATGAACCTAAGGAAGTTTCAAATAATAAGGGCTCTATTGCCCCTTTTTTACCATGTCAAACAAGAGGATGTGTTTCAGTCATCACGATTATTACACGACATCTGAAGGGAAAAGTTGAAGAAAGGTGTTTTTCTATTTTGCAATTGTCGAGATGTTGAATATCGATGACGATTTCTTTTTCAATCTATGCTCAGTTAAGCCAGATATTCAAAGAAGACGTCTTGTCCTAGGACAAAACTCTCCGAATAAAGGAGAAGTTTGCATAAAGCACGCTAAACAGTTGGAAAATGTTGGTTTTAGCCTCAGGATGTAAATATTTGATCTAAGCTGTTTGCTTTTTCAGCACCCTACGCACTACGGAAGCAACTCACTCGGACCGGGAGGCAGTCCGTCTGGAGCATGCACAACATCAACAAGCAACAGGTACGGGTGTGTCAGTTCCAACCTCGTCCAAGGGTCTACATCGCTTTAAAGATGGCGGCTGGACGCATGACGAGACCGCCATTTTGAAATTTCATCGCCGAGAAGATTCTGGGGGCGAGCTTGTGTCAGTCGTGGAGTTTTCATTGATATAAAAGCTGCTGACCGGCAGAATTTGCTGGCTGCGATGTTGCCACTACTGTTCATCGTTTTTTTTTAACTTTTTAACTTCGTTCTCATTTTAATCAGCAGCCGTTACTAATTATTGTGCCTGGTTCCTGTCATCCTTTTAAAATTCCGAACATCGAGCACAAAAAATTGCTGCAATTCTAGGCTCAGAAAAATGTAATAGCAAAATTTAAAATCTAATATTTTAACACTTATTCTCAGTGAAATCTTCACAACAAGCGCTTCATCTCTGTCTGTGATGATAGCTACCTTTCGTCTTTTCAAATACAATAGCAGGTAGCTAAATTTCGAGTTTTGCAGGCTATGGCTAAATTACTGCAGTGATCTAAGCATTTAGTTGTCTGTTTCCCCAGGTACTCTGCATTGGCAAGAGATGACAATTTCCCAAAAGAACAAAAGGATTTTGGTGACTTGGATGATCAGACCTAGCCCTGGAAGACAGAATGAAACTTGGGTCTCTTATAGCTTAAAATTAGGTCTCTTATGCTAGTAAAATAATAATGACAGCGACGATATTGTTAATTTGTTTGCTTTTGATAAACTTTTACGCTGAAGTACTTTACGTTGCATCAACAAATTTTGCCTTAAAATGTTATTTAGATATTTCTGTTGCAGTTTTAACTGCAATTTAAAAATTGCATGAAAATGCTTATAAATTTTACCTTCAAATGGAAATAAGCATATATCTGAAGATTTTTTCTTCTTCAAAAGCAACGTTTTGGAACTTTTGGAGCAGGGGGGTGGGGAAGTCGGCACTTTTCTTTGGAGACATAGCACTGCCTGGAAACGGTGCTAGTCTATATCAGTAGCCGTTGCTAAGAAAGACGTCACCCAAAGTTTTGTTTTCTCAGAAAGATTTAAATAGCAATGACTGTATGCGTGTGAAATGCGAAAAGTGGCGGTGTTTGCGTTTGATGTTTCACGCCACTGATTTCTCACCTGATGTTTCACGTCACTGAGAATGTTTTGGCGGCGTGGAATACCAAGCGAAAAATTTGCCACGGTTGACATTTAAAAACCAAAAAATGGTAAATCATTTCAGAATCATTGGAGTTATTTTTAATTGGTATAATTCGCAAGCCCTACTTTTGCCAGAAAGACATGCGAACTAGACAATGATTTTTTCAAGCTATTCACTGTGCCCTTAGCAACCATTCGATAGCTACTGCGCACATTTGGTTGCCCGGCACCGCTATGACCCCTTTTTTTAGTCGTGTAACAAAGGGAGTTTCTTCACCCCCCCCCCCCCCCCCCCCCCTGTTTTGGAGCAACTTTCAAGCAACTGTTTTCATTTTGAGACAACTTTTAAAAACTTTCAAGCAACGTTTTGGGAAATTTCGAGCATCTCTTAGACAGCCCTATGCACAACCACCTAAGCAATTAAAAGCTAAGCAATTTAAAACTGTAAACAGTTGTTTGACCTTTCGTATAGACATGGGGCAGCGAAAGGAAATGTTCATGCCAGTATATACGAGGGTAGTGCTTGGTTTCGCTTCCAAACTAAGCATCTAGACTTTAACGGCTGAAACTGAGGGAAGAAAAATTAAATGATAAAGCAGTAGTACTGATTTGTTTTAAAAGGTCAGTTTCTTTTATTGATAATTTTACCAAACGGCTTTTTAAGTCTAGTTTTACAAGGACAAGATTATCCACGGGGGGAAGAGGAAAGGAGAAATTTTCGCTGGGGTATACCACGCTAGAATTCCAAATCAATTTAGTAATTCCCTCCCCTACCCCTTCCCTAGCCCCCTAGCCTAATTTTGTATACACCCAAGCGATAGACAGGAATACATGTACCAAGAATTACGGTTGTAATAGGGTGCAAAACCGGTGATGAATTTAAAAGTAGAGACCGATACAATGTTAAATTACTAAATTCTGCGTACTTTATTTCGACTGGCCAAACCAGGCTTCTTCAGGTACCTGAAGAAGGCTGGTTTGTACACAAAATTCACTAATTCAAAGTCGTATCGGTCTCTGCTTTTAACTTCATTATTCTGTTTGTTAAACTAATTAGATCACTATTGATCCAACGTATACCGGACTATTATCGTCGAGGGTTGCTTGCTTGAACATTAAACTATGCAAAGCTGGTGCCTACCTCATCTGGCGGGACACACTCACCCAAAAACATCTTTTCCCTCTTCCCCTACTTCTACCCAAACTGGAGATTAAGAGTAGTACATCGGTAGACCTATTTTAAATTTCTTATTATCTAAAAAGCACAAATACATTATTCGACGCTAATTAATTTCCCACTGTAATTCTTTTTTGATGTACATTCGAGGAAATAATTATCTCCGGAATTCCAAGTCCAGTCCCTGAACTCTCTCTTCTACGCTCCCTTTATAGGGGTTGAACCCAGGCGCGAGAAGAGAGGGTCCAGGAAAACTTGCACGCGCATGCGCTAGTTTTTTCCCCGAAATCGGAAAAACCATACAGTCGAAGCTCTCGTAAGCGGACACCCTCGGGACGCGAAAGTAGTGTCCGTAACTGGAGCTGGCCGCTTACGAGAATGGTTCTCGTAAGCGGTCACCAGAGTTGTAGAGGATAGAGTCCGATAGATGGCTGCTTACGGGAGCCTACCCAGCTAACAATAACCGGACAGATGTGGATGACGACAAAACAAACACCAAAATATGGTACTGACGGTAACTGTGATTACTGTAACATCATTGTGAGGAACGGCAATGTGAAGTTAATTAATAAAAACAAGAAACAGAGATTTTTGTAGGATTTTCTTCGGGGTGCCCGCTTATGGAAGTGTAAAAACAAAGAAAAAGTCTAAGTCGTAATCTGTGCAAGTGTCCGCGGCCGCTTTCGGGAATGTCCGCTTACGAGAATGCAAAAATACAAAGTTTGTATGGGAGTTAAAACGGGAGTGAGAGTGAGAGTGTCCGTTAAAAGAGCTTCGACTGTATTCGGCAGCACTTTTGAAAACGCGCGCGATTCAGAATCGATCCGGATCGATTTGAAGCGATTCAGAATCGATCCGAATCCATCCTGATTGATCCGGATCGATTTGAAGCGATCCAGAATCGATCTGGATCCATTCAGAATCGATTCCAATCGATCCAAATGTGGATCGATTAAAATTGATCCAAATCGTACCTCTTCATACCTGATAAGTTCTTAGAATTCATAGCTAGCGACGGCTTTGCCTTTAAGTCGGGTATTCACCTAAAGGCCGTTTCTCCACCGCTTAACATGGATGTAACAGAAATAACACGTTCTCGTTTCAAGGAATCCCAAAACGCTTTGCTCATAGTGCTAATTATGCGTTGAATATAGCGTTGAATGCGTTCAGATTCAAGAATAAAAGAGGCTAACATCACCGCATGTGGTAGCTTTTAAGAATATGCAAGTGTTTTGAACGTGTTAAACGTTGCAAAGGATGTGAAAAACCACATGGAAAATAGCTCAGAATGAGCGGAGGAATTATTCTACCAAGACAAGTAGAAGGAAACAATGCCCCCATTAATTCATAATAGAGAGAATGTCTGGAATTACAGTCAAAATACTCAGCGCGTTCCGTTCCGCGTTGCTGCCTCTTCCATGACAACTATGACACAATAGCATCAAAATACTCAGCGCGTTCCGCCTAGAATTCCGGAATAGTTTTGATTAACGGCGAACGAATTGCATTATTCCAATCAAACTGGTTAGTTTTTGACAGGTTCACGTGTTCACTCGTCCCCAGTCGTCTTTATACAGCACGCGGCAAAGATACAGCGGAGGGAGAGATGGGTACCAAAGGGAGCGCAAGGGGCGATGGTCTTCCTTCCCATCATCCCCTGCTCCCCCACCTCGCGCGCGCGCTTCTCCCTTTGCCGCGGGCTGTTTGAAGACGACTGGGGACGAGTCAGTAATTTACACTATTCAAATTGAATTTGAATGTTTTGAAACGAATGATGCAATCCATTCGCCGTTAATCAAAACTATTCGGGCACTGAGTATTTTGACTGTAATTTTTTCTTCATATAGCGTCCCTGAAAGAACAACTATGAGCAACAAAAGTCCTTTATACGGTTGAAATGAGTGCTAATTGTCAAATCAAGGATTTAATATAATTAAGGTTTTAATATTGTATTGCGCATTTGACATTTTTATGTTGACCCTCGGATGTACAAGCACGCTTCGAGACTGACAGGGATAAATCAGAATTACAATATAAATCATTTTTTTCTGTACCCGGGTACGGGAAATGGGGGTAAACCTCTCTCCTCCGCAGAGGCTCCTTCAGTGGGGGAAGGCGAAAACCACGAAAAATGAAAAATAGGGGGAGCGCACGGGACTGCGCGCTTTCGTTTCGATTCTCTCCAGTCTCCGCGCGCTTACTTTTCACCTCTCCCCATTTTCCAGCCCGTACGGAACACGAAAGAGGCCTCTGCGCAGGGGAGAGAGGGTAGATTCTCATACAAATGGGACGGGGATGCTCGTCGGAAAATTAGAATGAAAACCGTAAAGAAAACCAAACCGGGCGCTGCTGAAAAATTGGTGACAAATGATAAAATCATTTAAATACAAAATTATTGTCCTCTTCATTTGATTCCGTGATTATTTTCCACACAATTTTGCATTGAAATGTTCAAGTGACGTTTCTAAAGGGCCTTAAGGAATGATGTCACAGGGATTTTAATGCCTTTCGGTAAAAAAGGTGCTAAAATCGGCGAATAGGTCTTCTCGTGCATGCAATACCCCTAGTACATCGAGATGGAGATATAAAGTAATTTGTCGTTGAAGAAAGAAGGGAATAAAAATAATTTTTAGGTGTTTTTCTAGTCCACGAGGACAAAACTTGAAAAAATCAGCCTGATTTTTTCAAGTTGCCATTTAACGTTTCGGATGGCATCACAATAATGTCACTTGTTTATTGCTTCGGTACACTTGATGGTGATTTTTAAAAACTGGACCACTATTCGTAGTTTGTCTTTTTTAGGCTCTTGAGTTTTTGAAGTGAAACTGGTGACAGTGTCCCTTTAAGTTTGTTTCTAACGAACCCTTGTTAAGCTGTTTACCCGAAAGTGGCCGCTTAATAGGGGTTCTACTTTCAGATCTTGATTTGTTAAAAAATGTATACTTATTAAGGTATTTTCAAGTACAAACAACGAAATTTGATCAGCAGGGATTTGCTAAAGCAAATGCACATGAAATACCAAGAAAGATGCATTTCTGTTGGCTTGCGCATGCGACCTGCAACACAATTGCGAAATGCCTGAACGCTTCACCGAGCAATTTCACGTCATCGCGAAATGTAGCATTAAATTTGATTGCCTCGTAAAAGAAATGCTATACATTCGCATGCGTAAGCCAACACTTAACGTGCAAACTGATTCCATCCGCGCAAAGGTGTTTGTTAGGCCGTTCATTGTAGTTTATGCTTATTTTGTAGCTTTTCCTGATTTTATAATGAAATTAAACGCTAAAATATTGTTAAAATTCATTTTAAAACTTTAAAAATTTTTTAATAATGGCGTAGAGTAGCGCCGAAACGTCGTCTACTTTTTTAAAAGTTTTAAAGTTTTAAAATGAATTTTAACAATATTTTAGCGTTTAATTTCATTATAAAATCGTTTTCAAAATCTCTGCTTTTCCTGATTTGCACTATTTAGTCACGATGACCCCGAAACGTCGAGCAGCAATAAATCTTTGTTAGTTTATCATGAACAACAAAATGACTGGAGTATCGGAAAGTTGGTAAACATTACATATTTTATATACAGGAAACCATGATTGTAATAAAATGTTTTTATTTTCATGACAAATAATTATCTGAAGAGTGTGGCTGATTCAAGAATGGTCTAAATATGTGAATGAGATGGGCAAAAACCATAAATATCCGCAAAATATTCAAAATTTATGCCCACAAGTCGAAAACTAAATGCACACTTCATTGTTTTCAAAGCGAAATCAAATCTGGGTGTAAAATAGTGTCATTTTTTTGGGCAAATCACAGGCAAAGACTGTTCTATTCCAAATCTTTTTACATAGTATAACATTTATACATATTATCAAAAATAGAGTTATTTATTGTTGTATGAATTAAGAAGTCTATACAATAATATTACTTTTGGCAAGGATTGCCTTCTTTCTTGATTGGACATTCCTGGCATCAAACTGACGTTTTCATTAATTTCAATATATAACAGTTAGTTATTTTCTCAATTAAATGCCTCTCCTGCATTTATTTTAAACTTGGCATGGTGGACCCAGCTTTCACTTGACTCCTGCAGCTCATTTGAATCTGGCGTTTATGAAGTAACGGTTTTTATTTATTCTGGAATACTAGGCGGCATGCGCTGACTATTTTGACTGTAAGATGAATATGATCTTTCCGTTATACCTACAGCTTTTTTAGCCGGGAATAAAATACTTGAGGGGCTTATTTACAACAGTACTCCAGGGGCGTAGCCAGCTTTCTGAAAAGTTGTAGGCCTAACCAACTGGGCCGTAAGGGCTGCTTCTAGGGGGTTTAGGGGCATGCTCCCATAAAGACCCTAAACAGCGCATTTCTACAGCACCTAGATTTTTGCATTTCATAACAGAGAATGAACCAATTTTCACTTCTTACCAAATATATAAACGCACTTTTTTCTTTCATGACAAATACCTATCACTAGAAGTTTAAAAGGGTAGTTTCGATATTACAGTTGAATCCCGATAACTCGAACCTTCAAGGGAAACAAAAGGGGGGGGGGGGGGCGGGGGTATAAGGAATATTGCTTTCTATTTAATTTTGAAAGTGCTTCAGCCTGAATTGCTCTATTTCATATTGTAAAAATACGAGTGGGCTACAAAATTTGAAGGCCTGGGCACACGGGTCTATAGGCTGGCTACGCCCCTGAAGTACACTATGGAGATCGAGAAAATATGATAATGTTAATTTTTCTTCGGGTGGGGGAGGGGGGGGGGGGGGGGGGAGATTAGGATATAATATTGACGGCTTCAAGGTTTATAATTTTCTATTTTTTTCATTGCTGCCTCTTCCATGATAACTACGACACAATAGCATCAACAAATGCATCTCCTTCCTCGATGTGACATGTGTCAATACTTGAGTTCAAATGACAGTTATCATCTGTGACCTCACTCTCATTTGGATTGGTCCTATCTACATATTGGAATGGCTCTTGAATTATAACATGGGAATGATCTTGCATGTAAGGAAGATCCATGCTAGCTCTGTGTCCTTCCCTTGCTCCGAATTTGATGCGACACCATTTCATAAATAGAAAGAAGGCTCTAAACGTGTAATGAAGGACAATTGTGAAAACCTTGCTGAGGAATACCACAAGGCCACCAACATAGGCAAACACTGAAAAGAAAATTAAAAAAAAAAATAACATGTAAAGATCTTTAAGGGACAGTGTCACAAGAAGTCTTCTACGTTTTTAGTGTAAACTATGCTAGAACTGCGAGGGTACACTGGCTGGTCAACAAAAATAACCTATAAAATTAAAAGAAAGGCATAAATTTATTCACCAAGATGTTACTGTATTCAATGTATTTTATGTGATGTTTTTCCTAGTAATACCGTCAAACTTGAAAACGTTGGCCAGCCCTTTTTTTTTAAGTTTAAGGCCTTTTTTTCCCTAGCCATCAACAGCCACACATTTTGTAACAATGTATATGACTAGTACAACACGTTTTGGCAAGGTTAAGCCATTATAAGGGGATTTCCAACTAATACCAACACCTTCAGTGGGCTTTCAAGTAGCATTACATACATACATAAACTTTATTTAAAACTCGAATTTAAGTGTAGCTACATTGCTTATATCTTCGAGTTAAATATAAAATTAAATAATAAAAAGTATGTTAATAAATTACAATAATAACTTACAATAATACTAAAAAAGATAAAAATATACAATTTATTATAATATATATATAAATAACACGCAAACTAATGTTACATTGATAAAATATAAAATGCAATAAAAAATACAATATGATAATTTGAAATAGATATAAAAAGTCATGGTGTATTCTTAAATATTAAAATTGACAAGACTAAAAATGTTCCTCTTAAATACATTTAAATCATCATTAGCATTATTTCTTAATTTCGGGAAGCTAATAGTATTATATAGAGAGAGACAAAGAGAACTAATTTATCATACCTGTAAGAAAGACGAAAACACTAAGGTTATAGTTGAACAAGCAAAAGGCTCCCTGAAAAAACATCCAAACATTAATTATTTTAAGGAAGAGTGTAACATAATTTATAATCCTCAGATCTATGTTGTCTTTCAAATAATAATTGTACCATTTCAAGTGATGTAAGTTCCACCTTGATTAGAATTGAGACAAAAAGAGTAAGAGGGGCTAATTGGCCTAGAATGAAAGCTCATGCCCATTCATGTGGTTTCTACGTGGTACTGTTTTCTTTAAGTTTGCAAAATCAAATTTGAGATTTTTTTCCCATATTGAACTCAAGTCCGCTTTGGTGATGCCTATGGACGGCCACCATTGCTCTTAAACGTGCCGTATCAGGTACATGTATGGAAACGTTTTTCCAGTCTTACCTGGTCTTTATTAACATCTTGACAATGGAACAATGTGTGTGTAGCGTTCTCTCTCACACATTGTTTCAGTCCTCCTGGTTCGCAACTATCGCATGGGTAGCACTGAACCTATATATACAAACATTGAATTTTAAATTTAAAATATTCTAAAATTTAAAACTAAATTTAATTTTAACTTAACATTAAATGTTATAAAATTTCAGTTATATTAAAAATAAAATTTAATTTAAAATTTAAATTAATTTAAATTTAAAATGGAATTTAGATTAAATTTAAAAATATAAGTTAAAATAAATTATTTTTTTAAAATTTCATTTAAATTTTTTAATTTTAAAATTAAATTTTATTTAATTAAATTTATTTAAAAATAAAATTTTTAAAGTTAATTTAACTTTTTAAAACGAAAATCAAATTTTTTATTTGATTAATTTGATTTTAAATTTTATTTTAAATTTTAAATTTAAACATTTTAATTTTATCTTAAACTTAAATACTTAATTTAATTTAAATTTATATTTAAACTAAATTTTATTTCATTAAATTTAATCTTATTTTAAATTTTTAAATTTAATTAAACTTTTTGAATTTTATTTAAATTTTAATTAAGTTTTAAATGTAATTTAATCTTTTTAAATTTAATTTAAGTAAAAAACAATTAAATTAAATTAAAAGTGAATAAATTTAATTTAAAATTTAAAAATTTAAATTGTTTTATTAAAATTATATTTAGTTTAAGTTTAAATTTAAATTAAATGATTATTATTAAATGTTTCAATTTAAAATTGAATTAAGATTACTTTGAAAATAAAATTTAAAACAAAATAAAAATTTTATTTTCAATTCAATTTTAAAATTAAAAAATTAAAATGAAATTTAAAAAATTAAATAAAATTTTAATTTAAATTAATTTAAATATTATTTATTTAATTTAATTTAAATTTATTTATTAATTTAATTTTTAAATTTAAATTAATTTAAATTAAATAAAATTAAATTAATAAATAAAATTAAATTTGTTTTAATTTTATATTTAATTTAAAATTATCCATTAAGGTTAAAAGTAAATTTACTTTTAAATTTTATTTTTTAATTTAAATTAAAATTAAATTTAATTGATTAAATGTAAAAATTTTAGTTAAAATTTAATTTAAATTTAATTTAAATAAATTATAATTTAATTTAAATTGGTTTAAATTAATTAGATTTTAATTAATTAAATTAAAAATAAAATTAACTTAAAATTCACTTTTTTTAAAAAAATTAAAAAGAAATCAAAATAAATTTCAGTGCATTAAATTAAATTTAATTAATTTACAATCAATTTTTAAATTGTTATTTAATTACAGCTGAACCCCGATATAATGATCCTCGATTAGGCCTTTCTCGATTATGCTAGTAAAACTGGCATTTAATGCTACTAGAAATTCTCGCATAAAGCCCAAAAAATGCTAAAATAATGCCTGATTTCCTTAAAAAATGCCACTTGATTTCCAAAAAATGCGTTATTTTATTTCAAACAAAACGTACAAACCGTCACATTATATGCTCATATCAACAACAGGTGATACTTACTAATTGTTTGTTTATAAAAGAAAAGAAAAAAATATTTATTTTTTTAAAAATAAATAAAAAATAAAAAAAACACACACACAAGTAACACAACACAAGTACACAAGTAACACAACGCACAAACAGTCGAAACAGACAGAAAACATTCAAATTATGTAATCAAAATTGTGAAACTTTAGGATTATTCATCCTTCTGAGTTCTGAGTGCTGAAAATCTGGATCACAGTCATGAAAAGTGACAGAAAATGCTAGCAATTCTTTTTTGAAGAAAAAAACGAAAAAAATGCTCGTTTTCCCAAAAAATGCCGAAAAAAATGCTAGCATAATCGAGAAAGGCCTATCCTCGATATAAGGATGTTCCCGATGTATTGTTGAATATTCTATGTCCTGGCAAAAGCTACAGTAAAATGTAAGGGACGGACCCCATATTTAAAAAAACTTCATTTTGGCAGTTTGTCGATCCAGACAATTCTGAAACACTTGTGTGATTTTCAATTTTAAATCTTAATTGTTTTTTTCAGTTTATTACAATGTAATATTAATTTTTCTTAGGTAGGTAGTCAGTCACACGTACCCACGACCCCTCAAGACTGTATTTCCATTAAAGTGCCTATGAAGTAAAAAATAATTAATCTTATTTGAAAGACTTTTACAAATAAAGAAGAATGGCGTTTACCGTTTTGAAAGATCTTCTTTCGTTTAGGAGATATTCACGTTTTTGTGTTATGCAAATGAGGAAAGTGATGACGTCATAAATTGATCCACCAAAAGATAGATCACAAAATCAAGGATATCTCTGGAAATATAAAGGTGATATTTCTGAAACTTGGCATCAGTAGTAACCTTCCTTAAAGGTGCAGGATGGCTCATACTATGATGTTACCATGGCAACACTCTTGGTTCCAGGCTCTTTTTGTCATAAACCAAATATCTCAATTTGCAACCCTTTAAAGTGGGACAGAAGGTCCAGCTTGGAACATACATAATGCCCTATTACCCTAACTCTCCTCGATAGCTTGTTGGGAGTGTATCATCTTTGATTAAGCAAAATTTGGGGATATCAGTATTAATTAAAATAGGTTTTGCAGCAAAACTGTTGCCATGGCAACGGGTGACAGGTGTCATTTTGTGTCTTTTGTGGTGTACATTAATCGTGCCACGTTTGAAGAACACAGCTCAAATATTCCAAGAGATATTCTTGATTCAATGCTTCATCTTTTTGTGGAACAATTAATGACGTCATCGCTTTCCTCATTTGCATAATATAAAAACTAAATATCTCTAAAACAAAAAAAGATATTGCAAAAAGGAAAACGCCATTCTTCTTTATTTTGAAAAGCCTTTAAAATAAAAAGCAATTATTTTTTACTTCATAGGCACTTTAAAACAGATCTTGGTTAAAGCCTTCTTATCAAAATTATTTTTTTATCTTCCTCTAATATGCAGTAAATACTACTTGTTAGGTTTACCCCGATGTAACGATATTTTCGGTTATTTTACGGCCATATTGTTATATCGGAAGTTTCGATATAACGATTCTTCGATATAACCATATTATTTTACTGCTCCCTTGGCATATCGTTATATCGGGGTTCCACTTTAAATTTAATGTAATGTAATAAAATAAATAAAGTGAAAATTAATTTCAACTTTAGTTCATATTCAGGGGCGTAGCCAACTGAACAGTTGTAGGCCTGGCCGCTTCTAGAGGGAAAAGGGGGGGAGGGGTGGGGAGGGGGTTTCGGGGTTATGCTCCAGGTAAAGGCCCTCAAAAGTGCAATCTGGCAGCACCTCATTTCATTGCCGAGAATGTCCGGCAATTTTCACTCATTGTTAAATATATAAATTAACGTACAAATCACTTTGTAAAATAAAGTTCTCGATTTCGAGTATAAAGTGCCAATTTAACAATATATCCTTCCAGACGTTTCGAGCTTAGCCCTTTATCAGTGGAAGTCAAGTTGCTGTTTCATTGAGAAATTTGCTAAGGCCACGAAAAAGATTTTAAGTTCTAATGCAACTGGCGCGCGATGAGTGGGCGACGACTACATTCAGTGAGCGCGGCTGACTTGTTCACAGATTAAAGATGACGTTTTTGTTTTTGTTCCCATAGCAGAAATGATGCTACGGACTCACACTTGAATAGTTTGGCCATTTTATTGATGCTTTGCGACAGGAAAGCCTGACAGGTTTTTCTTGATGCTGCAGAGGCGCTCAACAAAACGTTGCTGTAGCGTGCAGCAATTTCGGCGATGTAGATCGCAGAACACAAGGAAAAAGATGCCATACACTGAGCCCGTTGTTTCGCAGGTGAAAGCATTCTTGATAACGATAAAGCATTTGAGATCCTGCAGGGTGGGGTCAAGATAATTTGATCACAGGTGCGGCAGCGAGCGTGCGTGCAGGAAAAGTTCCCACATCAAGACCAGAATGGCTACTGTCGTGTGAACTAAGACGTCGTGCTATTAAAAAATGCCCAGAAATTTGGAACACTATTTTTGTTAAATTGGCACTTTAAACTCGAATACGAGAACTTTATTTTTTACCTTTTTATTCTTTAAAGTACAAGTGTCATTTAGCCAAGAATTTCTACTTGCTACAGACTGATCAATCAAGAAGAGGTAGTTGCGATATTTATAATGCATATTGCTTTCTATTTCCTCTTGAAAGTGCTTCAGCCACATTACCGGTACCCTTGATAGCACATTTTAAAATACAATTGGGCTAAAAAAAAATTAATTGTAGGCCCGGGCCTATGGGCCTATAGGCTAGATACGCCCCTGATTTTGAACAGTATATTAATCTAATTTTAAAATTGTAAATTTAATGTCCAATTAAAAGTAAAATTGAAACTCAAAGTTGGTAAAATTTTAATTAATACTTTGAACTTGGAATTGGAAGAGGGGGGGCTTATAATTTGATTAATTTTTTTGTCTAAAGGCAGATGGGCGTATAAGCAGGCAGGCTTATCAGTGGGGGAGGGGGCTTACAAGTGAAATGTTATGGTCTTTGTGGTATGGTAGGTTTTTATAAATATGTCCCTGTGGTCCCCCAAGGTCTTTTAACTGGTCAGTTGATGGGAAAATACTTAACATTTTTGTTAGAAAAATAAATTATACTCACCATGTCTGTGCTCTGACATAACAACAACACTTCCTTGTAGTTTTTGAAGCAGGACCAGGAAACATAGAGCTTGGAGAACCACATTATTAAGCAGAAGTAAACTATCACAAAAATAGCTGCAAAATTGCAGAACACGTGGATCTTTCCAAATGGTTTGATTGGCAGAGTGGCCTATAATGAAGATGGATTCAAAAGATAATTTAAGCAAGTTTTAATTAAATTGTTCCACAGAACAATGGCTTAAAAGTAAAGGGCATGTCACCCTGTTGTGGTGGTGGTGGTGTTGTGGTGAGGATTGTGCGTCTTGCTGATCCCTGTATTCTGGTAGGTTCAACCATGCCAAATTGGTCAAGTGGTAAGTGGGGGGAGGGGGGGGGGGGGACTGACAATAAGCAGTCCCTGATCGCCCAGGTTGGGGGTTAGCCAAGGGAACAATCACCCACTCCACAAAATTCAAATGATTGCAGAAACCATGGGGCCTTAAATACCTAACACGGTTTATAACTACATCTCCAAGGGGGACTTTCAGAGTTCAGAGGACACTTCATAAGTCTACTAGAATATATAATAATTATATACATTTTGGCTGGTCAGTCGGTCGGTCGGATGGTCAGTCAGTCAATCAATCAGTTAAGTCAGTCAATCAGTCAGTCAGTTGGTCAGTTTTTTGTTTTTCAGTCAGTCCATCATTAAGTAAGTAAGAAAGTTTTTTGTGACCAAGAGGCACAGATCTTGACTGCATTTTATTCCTGACCTTGAATTTAAAAGGCATCTTTTTTCTCTTGTAAAACAGCACAATGAATGTTGTTGTGATTGACAAGCTGATAGTGAACACTTGAGTTTCAAGTCCCTTCATTCTTGGCCTGTAATACCTAGTACAAAGATTCCCAGATGATTATAAAATAGTTATTGCCTTCATACCACTAAACCTAATCCCAGTTTTTGTAACATGAAGCAACTAGTATTATTGGTTTGACTTTTCTCGCCTGTATGGGATGCTTGTCCATTTAAGATTACCTAACAGCATTAAGTGTGGACTGTTCTAACAATGTACTGGATCCCAGAAATTCATTTAGTTACTGTGAGGTAAGAGGCACCGTGACATACAGGCTTGGTTGGCTTTCATATCGGTGCAAGCTCATTTTGGTTTCCTTTTGTGGCTCTGTAATAAAATTACAGACCTCTCAAGTCTCAAGTCTCTGAGACTCACGGTTTTCACTTCAATCTCACGATGAGAAACAGAAATCTCACGGTAAACAGAGTAACAAGTCATTTGATTAGCGCCTGGTTTTAGGCCTCTTTAAGTTATTTTTGCCCGTCAGTTGATCAATCTCCCGGTTTTTACTGAAATCTCCAGATTTTTTGACCTCAATCTCCAGATTTCCAGTGCTTTGAGGTTGAGAGATCTGAAATTATATTGTTTACATGATACTTTCAATATTTATAAATATAAGCGAAAGTAATATATGGTGTTTCGACATTGTCGAATGACATTGTCAAGTGAAATGTTTGGCGTTAGTTCTTGCATATAAATACGTATACAATTATGCAGATAAGGTGACAAGTAGTTAAAGTGATAATTAGGAAATAAACAAACAATTTTGCTGTGATTGAATCGGATTGTGTGTTGAGTGTTGGCTGAAGTTCTCTGATATATAACATTTCATATATCAGGCAGTCAAGTTTGATCTTGCATTCCATGAGAAAATGTGTGTCTCACAAAATTTTCTCATTTCTTTTGCAATGCTAAAAAGGTCTTGGGCTCTCAGAAAATATATCAGTCTTGTCATCTCCCAAAGTCTCGCATTTACCATTTGACACCCCTCATGTTGATTCATGAGCCTATTTACCCTTATCGCCCTTATATCAATTACAGACTGAAACAACTGAAGTAAAAATTTATAAATTTACCTCCAATCAAACAAATCCACAGCCCAGAAGTTAACAACGAAGAAACAAAGCAACACAAGCATGATACACGCTGTTAAAATCCATGCTAGTCCCTGGAACTTTAACCACCAACACACGATAAAATATGCCTGCAAGATAATGTTTTTATTTCAGTTTGACAATAAAATGACAAAAATGTTGCAAGTTATTCTGTAATATTAAACTGGCCATGCAGTATCATCCAACAAATAATCTCTGAGCTTCTCCAATGTCTCCAATAATCATGGGTCACTGTTTTTGGTATTTTTTAATCGCCCCCCTTATACCTTCTTTCAAAATGGTAGAAATTTTCAATAGCCCCCCCCCCCCTAAACCTAACAGAAAAAAATAATACCCCCGCCTAATAATCAACATAGCTCCCCCTCTACATAAATTATGAACCCTCCCTAACGCTTATTTAAAACTCAAGCATTTCATAATTGTTTAACTATTTTTAAATGAAATAATCAACACCTGCAGGTGAACTGGATTGGATCAAAGAAAATAACAATATTATAACAATTAAAAAAAAACAGTTGCTGTAGTTTACACTGTGGCCCTTGAAATAAATAAACAAATATTTAAAATAAACAGAAACTTGTTAAGAATGCAGACAGACTAGTAAGCATTTAAGAAAAATAACTTGCGAGCAGCTTCACACCACTAAATGCAAATCCATCCAGTGGCAAGGATCAAGGAGGATTTGAACCCAGGACAACTTCAGGAAAGTTCTCAAAGTCCCAAAAACTTTTCGGGCCTGTAAAGCTATTTTTAGTCATCTGTATGTTAAAAACAGAAAAGTGTATTGGCCTTAAACGTTGAGTAAAATGAACTTCTGTTCATATCAAAAAAATATGTGAATAAAAGTCAGCTCTGTGATCATAAAGTTTGAGAGTTTGTTATGCCTATCCGGGTGCAAAATCTTTTTGGGACCTTTAAGAAATGGACCCCAGTACCCAAACCACTAGGCCATGTTCAACAAAATGTGTGTGAACACCATGTATAAAGTCAATAGTTTGTTTTTGTCTTGCCTTGATAATACAGGGCTGTAACTAGCAAGAGGCAAGATGTCGAGGCACTTGCCTCGTCTAGATTTTAACCCAAAACGTTTAGTTAACCCAAAAAACGTTTAGTTGAGAAAATAATCCCCAGTTTAACAAGATTAATTTTTTTCTGAAGAAATACCACATGAAAAACATTGAAAAAAGAGTTTCAGAGCTGCAAGAAAATTTTCTGGGAGCATAACCCCAGTCCCGACCCTTGCAAGATCTTGCCTCGTCTTTGCCTAAAGTCTGTATGTGGCCCCTTAATAATTTATATATTCACATTTTGATGGCCTATTGATTGGTGGCTAGATTAACAAATGTATTGTGAAGATGAAGTATTCAACATGACACGAGCGTGGGACAAAGAAAAATTCTGAGTTGCCAACGGGAATCGAACCCATGGCCTCCCAGATAGTTTTCAATAGGATGAAAACACTGCACATTTGTTTCAATTTATACTTACACATAGCATGAAAAGAATTGGAAGATCCATGAGACGAAGAGATTGCTGTAATAATAATAAGAAAAAAACCAGCAGTACAATATTACACTTGCTTGTTAATATTTACCATATCACTAGGCAAAAACCAAAATGTGGAAGTCGGAAAAACCGCCTTGCTGAAACTTTATACCTAGTTTTGTATAAATTTCTACTTCCTCTTGGGCAGAATGTTAATATAGCTACATGTATCCCAAGCTCATATTAATGTGAAATTGTTATCACAGTTCCCACAGGGGGGGGGGGGGGGGAGGGGTGTGGAAAATTTCAGATAGGGGTGCACCGTGAAGGTTCTTTAAACCTGACCCTATTCAAGGATAAAGAAAGGGAAAATTGATACCCTTTTTAAGGCCCAAAACTGAAAAATGACACCCTATTCATGTCAAGGGGGGAGAAGCGTTCCATGATAACACTTTCCTTATACTCAAACGGATAGTTCAGTTTTAAGATACCTTTTCTCATTTAGCTTGATGTTTATGCATCAGTCAACTCCAAGCAAGATCATGCCCCCACCCCCCTCCCCGACATTTGACTTTTCTCATAATGTCTGATCAAATTCCCCATTATGTGGGCCAGTTGCATGGTCCAATACCCCACCGGTCGGGGCTGAAATGTCATTGTGAGTTGGGTTTTCTCTTTAAAACTTGGTCTAAACGGACACTCTTGCCCATTAAATCAGCCAATATTAGTAGGAAAAGATATGTTGAAACTACTTTACATTAACATAACCAAATACTAACTCCACATACCAGAGCTGGCTAGCGTTATATAGTTTATGCAGGAGCCCATCAACTGGAGCCTCCATACGTACTGTACCCTTGAGTCAACCCTTTCCCGTATATTTTTATTTTTAGAAACACATTTCCCGCGAAAACATTGCTCCTGTAGTCAGACCACAGACCATCGTCAGACCACGATTAGAATCGATCAAGCTTTTATCAAGCTGCCTTTTTATCGGAAGAATTACACGGCAAATAAAATTGACCGATCTGTTGCGTCTATCCATCCTCTTTTCAAAATATATTCGTAATTTCGCAGTTGCGAGATCCATCTCGGTGCCTTTCGATTCAAATAATTGCTCTTACTTTTTTGACAGACCTGTACAAAATTCCGCAGTTTTTTTAGTCATAGCATTACTTGATGTCTTTACTTCGAAGAAATACTGAATTTAGAGGACGACAAGGAACAACATTCTGCGGTATTCCGCCATTGTTTTAGATGACACAGCTTGGGTAACCACAGCGGAATGCGACAAATGATGGGTGAGACCCTATTTAGGGACCGAGAACCTCAAAAACCATACCCAATATAGCCCATATATGGGAGTACCCCCTGGGTCACATATTTATGACTACCCCCTCCCTCCCCCCTCCCCTTAACCTTGCCTCCAACACTAAAAAATCCTTGAGACTACTTACACAGTTGCACAAGCTAAAAGAGAACCTTAACATCAGAGGAAAAGTATGAGTGTTCTCATAAAGAGACTATGGCACTGAACCATGAAAAAATTCTTCCTACTACCTTCATACATGTTCATTTACCTCTCTATCAATATTCCTTGGATCAGTCTGAAATTAAAAAGTGTTAAAGAATTAAATTAATACTTCCAACAGTTGGAAAACGTGAAATAAAACAAAGAAAACAAAGGGAAAAACCCTGCAAACTTCCAATATATAACCTTATATCTTTTAAATACCTTTCTGTTATGTAAATATGTAACTCATTGATGCAGAATATTTCATACACAATGGGAAACGATCAAGCATATAATTAATCTTATGTTGTTGTTTTCTATTAGCAGATTGTCAAAATGTACAAAACTTTTCACGAAGAAAATATTTCGTTGGGTATGTACAATGGATCTAAATTTGAGTTAATTTAACAGTGCAAAAATCTACGATTAAAGTTTGCATTTGAACTCAGTCCGTTTTGTCCGGATCTGGAAAGTTCTATAGCTACGCAATGTCTAAGTTATACAGTTTGTCAATTAAAACTGTAAGCTTATCTTTTGTGGACAAAAAATTGACAAGACAAGCACTCGTTTTTAAATAAAAAGACCTTCATTGACTTTACCTCAAATAATCCTTCAGGTAGATCATTTAATGTGGAAGCGTCCCCATACGCATCGAAGTAAGGTGGATTTCGTATGAACTCAACAAATCCAGCCCAGAGAAAACCCATTGCTAACAGAAAATGGACAACTTGTAAAGCATCGTAGAAATATTCCTTCCACGTTTTTCGCCTTCTCAAGCCTGTTGCTAGAATCGGGGGCATCTTGGAATAGCGGATGATCAAATCCTCTTGACTTTTGATGCAGAAATTATTTGCTTAACATTCAACGAGAGGCCCAGAGTCTGCAGATCGGAGATGCGTGACCGTGTAGAGCAGATCCCAGGGAAAACTGGGAACGAAAGTGAAAGTCACGCTCTGCGCCCGTGACGGCCGCGTGACACAGAACAACTCATCTCAAAGCGCGCTAAAAACGTGCTGTTTATTTATTTGAATTCTTGCTAAGTTCTGTCGCTTTAGGGAGGTATTTTTCCATCAAGTGAAGATCCACCACTAGAATGATAGTTTTAATTTCGTGATTTTGTTAACAGACACAAATTAGTCTTACAGTTAGACGTTTTACCAGTTGTAGTCTGTGGTTCCAAAACGACTCTTTCGTTGTTTACAAAAATATGGGCCGTAGCCGTTTGCAGCTGACGCTTGCGATCCTAAAACCAGACTTGATGATGCATCCTGTGAGAACTAGGGTAAGTCAACTGTCGAATAGTTTTGTTAGATATTTAATTTGAATATTTCCTGGTAGAGTTGAAGTTTGTACGGCGAGTAATCTGCAAATCGAAACATAAACAACCACCCACGCCGCGTTAAAACCTTTGAACCTGCAGGGTGGTTCTGGATGTCAAATTTTATGTAATACGTAATTGTTTGTTCTATAAAGATTTGCATTTTATCAAAGTGGTTTTTTCAGAGTTCTCTCATATCTCTTCCAGCCGTCTACTTGTAATTTTTTTGCATTTTGTTTAGAACTCCTTTTATAATATAAATATAGTGTTGTTTTCATTCACAGATTAGAGCAAACTTTCATGTTGTGGACTAAATGTGTTCATGTATTTTGTTTTAAATATTTTAAGGTCGACTTTGTTTTCCTGATGATTTATGCAGGCCAGGATGATTCTGGCCAGCTGGTGGCCTGGCCTGGCCAGTCCAGGGTTATTGTATAATTTTTGGGCAAGAATGCACTCACATTAAACCCCTTCTGCCCATAGGAGTATGCATATATGGAAAATGTAAGGACAATGGAGTAACCTGGTGTTAAGATGGTGGCAAGCGAGGACACATTGTTGCTGATACTACCATTTTCGAGAACCGTGAACGGCCAACTTTTTCCACGTTTTTTCACGGGTAAAACATTCAACTTTGTCCAGACAAACCGTCGCGTTTTTCAACTGAACCAATTAACGTTTGGAGCTCAGCATCAACATGTCAAGTTTGACAGCTCCGCCTGTGTGTTTCTGCACATGAAACAATGGTTTTGAAAACTTTTGCGTCGACTTTTTTTCCCGGGGGGGGGGGGGGGGCACTCCCCTATACGACCTATACGGGGACATGCCGCTGGATAGGGTATGGTTTTTTACTCCTCCCGTCCTGAACAGGGTATATAATTTCAAGCTCCTCTGTCCTAAACAGGGCCTGAACCTGTCCTAGACAGGGTATGGCTGCAAGACTGTCCTCAAGTATTTGTATTGTTTTCGCTTTCGCTTCAATGAAAAGCATTATTTTATTTGCTGGGATCAGTGTTCGCAGTTCAATGCGTCGTACATCGCGTACGGGACGCAATCACAATAAAGCGTAAGTTATTGTTGATGTTGCCCTTTGTCCTAAATAGGGTCTTAAAATAGGGCGTGTTGTCTTACACAGGGTAGGTATTTTAAGTTTTCACTACCCTAAACAGGGTCAGGGTTTCAAACCTCCAGCGGCACCCCTATACCTAAACAAAGGTCATGTACCCCCCCCCCCCCCCGGCTTTTTTTATTTCTTCAATGAATGTCGACAGCAAAGGGCGGCTTTACATTTCTGGCAATTGCTGTGGCAGCAATCTTTGATTGTTCATTTATTTTTACATGTGAGAAAACGCAGAAAAAAGTTAGCCATTCACGGTTGCTCGAAAATGGTAGTAAACAACGTTTCTTGGGTGGGCAAACAAGCGAGACACAAAACAAATGTTGTTTTTTTCATGCTACGCAAATGGGGAAACATTTGTTGTGGACACAAAATGTTTGTGACAAAAATCAGAAACAATTTTTGTTTTTGGATACAAATTTTGTATCCGCAACAAGTAATACTTGTGCACTCCGTAAAAACTAAAATCTTAAATTAAGACGTTTTGTCTTACCTCAGCACCAGAACAATAGCTGACGTACTAGCTTCTCAGCTATTGTTCTGGTGCTGAGGTAAGACGAAACGTCTTAAATTATTTAAGATTTTAGTTTTTACGGAGCAGGCAAACGGGGAAACATTTGTGTCCCCATCAATGTATCCGCAACATTGTGTCCTTGTTTGCCAACACCTTTAGATTTCCAGGTGCGCGTGCGCAAGGGGAGACTCCCCTTAAAAAATTTTCTTTAGAGAAGAGTCTCCTTTTCTTTCCATCTTAAAATAATGAAGAAGGAGGCTGTGGTAGCAGGGAAGCAGGCAAGCCTTCTGCACATTGTGGGACTTTTATTGTAGTAATAATATTTTTGTCAAACCCATGACAGGAGGTGAAGACCATCATAAAGGACACTGGATTTCTTGTAATTCAATCAAAGGTTACAACATTCAGTCAAAAAGAGGCAGAGAAGTTCTATGAGGAACACAGAGGTACTGTTAAATATTGATAATTTAAATTGTAAGTGAGATCATTGAGCTCAATGAAATGTCAAATTCATATTATAGGCGATATGTCATGTTAGTCAGTGTTGTTTAGGCTAACTGGTGTACTATTAAGAACAAAAGGCTAACCAGTTTGTTGTTTAGACTAACTTGAGTTGTGCTGATCTCTGGCCCATTATCTGTCATATTAAAAATCTGGAGGAGTTGGAATCTACTACCAACCAATCAATGATGACTAGAGTTGAGATCATGAGCGCACGTGTGAGAAAACTTTCCAAACGCATATAGTGTGGGTAGCCTTTGCGTTAACTTTGCTTGCAGTTTCCTCTCTTAAATGGTCGGTGACCCCCATTTTTTTCGGCATATACCGGTATGACTTTTTGGGATAGATCTCTACCGATTGACAAAATTAAAAATGAGCCAAATTTGAATGTTAGAAGTTTATTATTTTTTCATTTTCTCTTCCTGCAAGCGATCGAATCAGTCACATCTTGCAGCATTGTGCTATTGTGAACGTTTACAAATCCAATTGTTAAAGACAAGGTTTGCTCTAAGGGACTTAAAAAGTGAAATATATATGTGTAAAATGGACCCACTCAAATAAATTTGGACAAAGGAATTCAAAGTTGGCTTGCATCAATACATTTAAAAAATTTTGTTGCCGGAAGCTGCAGAGGTCATATCGAGTGACGACGTCAAATTTATCCAAATAAGCGTCTTCTTCTAGATATCGTATCTCGAAATCGAATTCGGTGACTCCCAAATTTTTTCACATTTCTGATGTAAGTAACTTGTAAACTAGCACTGGTAAAATTAAAGTTTTAAGTGCACCTAACCCCCGAAACAATACTTTCAAAATTGATTGTACATGAGTTAGAGAGTTGAATGGTTAAATATTTCTTCATCTCAATGTTGCGTTTTTAAGTTATGAAGGTTTATTTTTCCAATATGTTAATGAGTATGACGTCTACCCAGTCTTCATTCAATATACAGATTTTGACTGGTTCACACAAGCAGTATTTAAAAAGCATTATCATATAATACTCCCAATTTCCACAATTTTTATTGTAAATTTGGTGTCTGGTAATGGCGAGTAAATAATGATATAAGCAAAACAAGTATGTCATACTCATTAACATATTGGAAAAATAAACCTTCATAACTTAAAAACGCAACATTGAGATGAAGAAATATTTAACCATTCAACTCTCTAACTCATGTACAATCAATTTTGAAAGTATTGTTTCGGGGGTTAGGTGCACTTTAAGAAAAATTGCAATGTTGGAAGATTTTCGCGGAAACGTCCTTATTATAACAGATTTACTCACTTGTAAAGCCTGGTTCACATGTGCAACGCAAATGCAAATGCAAACCTTTAATGTAAATGCAAGCAGCATTTGCATGTAGAACTTAAATACAAGGAACCTTAAATAGGCAGACACAGCTAAAGTCTTTTTCCAAGATGGTGGACAGGTCACACTTTCCTTGCTTGTGTTTGCACTTATGTTTGCGTTAGCAATGTCCTCATGTGAAGCAAGTGCAAATGCAAGCGCAAGCCAGGTGCAGGAAAATGGACAATTCTCCATCCTTGTGCTTGCATTTGCACAGTCTTGCATTTTGCTAGTTCAGTGTTTTTCCTTGCAGTTTATGCTTGCATTTGCGCTTACATTTGTATTTGCATTGTGTTGCTTCATGGACCAGCTCTAAGAAGCCCTTTCAGTTTATTAGTTTAATAATTAGGAGAGACTGTTAACTGATGGTTAGTGCTATGTTGGTATTTTAATCCAGTAGCCCAGGATCAATATACATGGTCAGGGTCATCGTGTTCTGTTCTTGGGCAAAGCATTTTGCTCTCACAGTGCCTCTGAAGTAAGAATTTACACACAGTGCGGGCCTATTATACTGCGTAATTTTTCCAGTAATGTAGGCATGTAATGCGTGTAGAAGACGCTGTAGCTGTAGTTCTTTAATGCTTTTTGGACTTATGGTGCTTAGTTTAGTATCATCATCAAGAATATCAAATCATGATCAAGCTTATGATACCATTGTAAATCCTAGCTGATCACGGAAAAAAAAATTATTGGCTCACCTTCCAGCGGCTTACTTGTCCACTGCTCTAATTAGCTACCATCTGAGATACAGAGCCATGATGGGAACAGCGCGTGACTAAGTGAATCCCATTTGAGCTTACATGTGTACAGGAGTTTCCTACAATGAGCATGTGGAATAAATAAATATAAAGAAATGAATAAATAAAAAAAGGGTTTCAGTTCTAGTTAAGAATCATCCTTAGGCAAATGATGGTACTAGAGTTAATTTATCAAGAAAATGTAAAATGCTGAGTCAGTCAGTAACTTTTTATCCCACTGTCTATAAGTGGGAGAAGCTTTAGTCCGTGTTGCATCTGCTAGCCATGAAAGGTTTTTGTTGTTTTTATTTCTTGCAGAGCGCTTTTTCTTCAACAGGCTTACTGGATTTATGAGCAGGTAATAATTAATATTGATAGAACAAAATGTCCTTGGTCATAGTTTATCTAATCTCTTTTGTGCATTGGGTTCAGATCTCAAGAAGCTGGTGATTACTTGTAAATAAATAATATTTTTTTTCTTCTGTCAAACAGTGGTCCAATGACAGCCATGGTTCTTGCTAAAGAAAATGGCATCGCACACTGGCGGGATCTGATGGGGCCCACTAAGACTTATAGGTACTATAGCACCGTATTTCTTGCACTCATCATTTTTGCCAGTAGATCTTGGTGTTGCAGAAACAGTGTTTGTCTAGGACGTTAACTAAAATCTGTTGGTGCAAATTGCAACAATTTTGTTAAGAAGGCCACTATTGCATGCATGCAAATTTTGTTGGATAGTGTTTTGTCAGTTTTACGTCAATGCAAAGACCACCATTTTCAAACGTTTAAAGCTCAAGTCTGCGTTCGAGTCTAGTGGCCCATCTGGCCGGAGTTAACCCAGTTTCCGTAGCATTAAGTGACTAGGGGTATGTCTACTTCCCCCTGATTCAGGTTGGGATGCTAGACCGTCTCAGCATTACCCCTAGCAATAAATTCGCTAGTACCCATTTATACACCTGGGTTAAAAAGGCAATATGAGTGAAAAGTGTAACGTTTAAATTCGTTTTTCTTTTTCCAGGGCAAGAGATCTCGCTCCCACAAGTATCAGAGCACTGTACGGTATAAGTGATACTAGGAATGCTACCCACGGTTCAGGTAAGCTTCTATATATGGCTGTCAATAACAACAGTTTTTAATTCTTTTAACAGGTTTTTTCTCTTCCATTTTTCAATCAAAACTAAAACCTCTGGACCAGGATATGGTCGGTGATCTGAGTTGAGTTTAAAAGGGCTTTGTCACAGGTTTTAAAAGACTTTTGAACCGCCAAAAAAATATATATCTTTCGTAGGAAACCCAAAAATATCGGTCCATTTTTATGAACAATTGCCATATTAGAGCACTAAAACTGTTAGCGAGCGTCTTTGGCTGCGGAAGGCTAGGATGGAAATGGATTTCAGCTTGAAAGATTGAGGCGGTTAAGTTGCCTACCACTAATTGCAGCACAGTTTAGACCAAAAATCCGCGAAATCCCCGTGACGTAACGCTTTTAACAGGTGGATCAAAGATATACGTGGGGTGGGGCATGAGAAGTTGCTCTTTCCTTCACAAATCCCCGACTTCTTACTCCCTCCCTCGATCTTACCTGCACTATAAAACAGACTGAATGTCGCCTCCTGGAATATCGATTCCTTGATGTTCTCCAGGAATGTAACTGCGCTTATGGCAAGTTTAACTCAATGGACAGCGAATCTTTTAACTAAAAGGAGTTGTAGGCTAATATAGTATTTTGACAACTCAGCTTCACGTACGTTAGCTAAAGGCTGGTTCTCATATAATCGGCCGAGCGTTTTTATTGGTTCTGTCACTTCAAAAAGTTTTCTCGCGATCGGGGCGATTATATGAGAACATTACACAGACGATTGCTAACGTCTGCGGCGATTGGGGCGATCACAATCACTTGAATCGCACGTGTTCTATTCTCCAAGCTTCTCTTTCCCTTCTTCGCCGTAAAACTACAATAACTGAGAAGATAGGAGGCCACGAGTTTTGCTCTTTCTTTCTTGTTGGATCTAGGGCTAAAATGATTGTTTTTCGTTGGTCTTCGCTCATACCAGATCATATGAGAACCCCCGATCGCTTCCAATCGCCTCGATCGCCTACGATCGTCTCAGTATTTGCAAACTATCGATGCGATAGAAACGATCGGGGCGATCATACGAGAACCAGCCTTTAGCAAGTGGAGGAAATTCTAAGAGATCATTTCTTATTTGAGGGCTTCCCTCTTAGAGCAGATCGTGTACACCTAAGTAGTTAGCTTCATAATTACAGAAGTTATTAGTGCTGTCTCAAGTTTATGGAAATCGACCTTTTTAATTGAAAAAATGTTCTGTCACATTTTTTTACAGACTCGGACGATTCTGCCAAGAAAGAAATCAACTTTTTCTTCCCCGAGTTTGACTGTGACTACTGGTTTAAAGAACACGAGTCTTTGTATCGTGAAAGCAAACACGCGGTGACCTGGGACGAAGAACAAGGTATTCACTACTTTAAATAACAGACACTGTTTTGACCCGTTTTGTCGGCTGTGGACCAAATAAAGGCAAAGGTATTGGAGAAAACAAAGAATACGTGCAATTTGTTTACGGGACAGCTCGCGTGTTCAAGTATGTCTTGAGCGAGGAACGATGTACAGAGAACTGTTTTTTGTCAATTCAGCGAAATGCCTTTGCTCGAGCTTACACTGTCAAGACTTATACAGCACTTCACTCGTTCTACATGCACAAATGTATTTCCAGTTTATTTGTTTGTAGAAACTTACAACAGAGCGGTACGGTTTACTGTTTCTGGTAAATCTCATAGCACGTGCACTTCCAAAATGTCTCCGTCAGCAAGCTACTGGGAAGCTACGTAGCAACCTTTTAATTAATGACGTCATCGTGACGAACGTCTTTTCTCTCACGCAGTCATGTGACCCAAAGCGAATGAACCGCGCGGTTTACACGGCAAGGTTTTGTTCATATTTCAACAGTACATTTTGCGGCTAATTGTAGAATGCTTAAATCACATGTAGATAGCATAAGTTCAACGCTGAGTGAATCACGACTTAGCGAGTGATATCGAAATTATTTTCTGAGAATTCCAAATAGTACTTCGACACAGAATTCGAGATACCGTTATTTAACAAGCAACATATATACTAAAATTTATTTAAAATTTTATTTATAATGAGGCCAAGGGTTAATAACTGAGAATTGCTTTCCCCCAGTTTCTTTTTATCTATTTTCCCGAGATGCTTAAAATAATGTTATAGTATAACCATGTATAGGAATGATCGTTAATGTGGCAGGAATTGGTGTGTAAATAAAATTTTTGTTGTCTTTAGTCGCTTTTCTCCACTGACCTACAATTTCGTACTAAAACCGTGTTCAGATTTGTCCAGGATAAAACGCGTATGAGACACGCAGCTTTATGATAGGCTTCATAAAGTGTCATTTCAAATATGAAGTACAGCCAGGATATGAAAATGCATAAATAACCCAGTTGAACATGAAGTACTTATTAAACAATTCAATCCTGGGATTGAAAGTTGATTGAGGGTTCAATTTCTCTTGTATGAAAGTGTTTTTATTGCTTGTTTATTGTGTAGTTTGAGGTTATTCGAGGTCAAAACTTGAGGAAATAAACAGACTACCTCACTGAAAAGTTGAAAAGCTGAAATGAAAATTCACACTTATCTTGAATTAGCTTAATCATAAAGTCTGCGTCGGCGAGCCTAGTGGCCCATCAGGCCGGAGCTTATCCGGTTTCCGTAGCATAAATCGACTAGGAGTATTAATTTTCTACTCCCCCCTGGATGGGATGCTAGACCATCAGAGGGTTAACCCCAGCAGTAAATTCGCTGGTACTCATTTATACACCTGGGTAGAGTAAGGCACAATGACTGAGAGTCCAAGAACACAACGCAGTGCCCCGTGCAGTGCTCGAACCCGGACCGCTCGCGCTCGATCTGGAGTCCAGCGCACTAACCATCAGGCCGCTGCGCGAAAGTGTAAAACCGTTGAGACTAAGCTTGAACATGGTCTTACTCTTTCATCTCTCCTTGCTTTCTCTATATAGTGCATTAGGCCACTATTCCTCCCGTTTTTCTACGTAAGATAACTATTATTTTGAATTTCAAAATTTCAATTTGAAAGCAATTTTGGACATCCGAAAAATGACTTAAAATGTCATGACATAGCTATGTCAACTGAGCATATGCTGCAACTTTACACGCCATGTTGTAGAGGATTGTTGTGCGGAATATTGAATTCATTCAGTTTTAAGAGTGCCGAGGGAAGGTTGTAACTGAACATTGCCCGCCACTAATGGTTAGTGCGCCGTACTCCGGAGCGGACAATCCGGTTTTGAGCCCTGGTTGGGGTCACTTGTGTTGTGTTCTTGGGCAAGACACTTTACTCTCATAGTGTCTCTCTCCACCCAGGTGTATTAATGGGTACCGGCGAAATAGGGAGGGGGAGGGGGTACCATGCGATGGACTAGCATCCCATCCAGGGGGGAGTAGAACTATTCCTAGCTGCTTAATGCCATCGAAACCGGGATAAGCTCCGGCAGTATGAGCCACTTAGCTCGAGGCTGCCCTTTTTTAAATTAACAAACACCAAAGAGATAATTCTAAACCGAAAATAAGCAAGGATGGTTACGACTGAGGAAGATTTAGATGGATTACTAATTACAAACTCGAAAAAATTGCCAATTTTTTAACGTACGCTGTCCGTGACCTAGCTCCCTTAATCGTAACATCACCACCCACTTCCGTCACGCCTGCGTGACATAAGGTGTGCGGCGGTTTATGCGTCATTCTTTGCTTCGCACGTTGCTCTAACCGGGTGTTAACATCTTGTACCCCTGCTCCACAATAGGGGGCAGTGGCAATTCTAGTTTCCGTTTCTGCAATATGTTTTTTTTTTCCGGGAGCGGGTTATCAGCCCGCCGCCCAACCCCCAACCTGGAGGACCAGGGGCTGTCTTTGTCTGGCCTCTACTCTTCGACCAATCCCGCGTGGTTAGACCTGCCAGGGACCAAAGTCCCCGCCGGTACAACTCTTTGGGGCACTGAGACATACCAGCTTCATCACCAAGACAAAACGGATCAATTTAGGTTTCTGGGAAACTGCTCACCTACCCCCTCCCCAAACCTAACATTTTGCCCAAAGCGATAAGTAAGGGTTAATGTTAGGTTTGGGGAGGGGTAGGGGAGCAGTTTCCCAGAAACCTAAATTGATCCTAACCTTCTTCAGGGGCTGAAAAAGCTAAGTTAAAAAAATGCATGACTTAAAATTGACGTTCACTGGACTCCTGGGACGTGTTGTTCAAAGCACGATTTATCTAATCCAGGATTAGCGTGAATTTCGATTTCAATTTTTTAACTTTTCAGTAAGGTTTTCTGTTTATACTTTTTGTTCTCCAGTTTTGACGTTCACTTACCTCAAACTGCACAGTGCATAAGCAATAAAAACACTTTTATACAAGGAAAATTGAACCCTCGATCAACATTTAATCCTCATCCTTGACGTTCAACAAGAGTACTAGGTGGATGAGTGGGGCATTTGGTCTTCAAACTGAATCTAAGGTTAGGGAGGGGAGGATGTTTGAGCACACGAAAGGAGCCTGGGTATGAAACGATTTGACAACACTGTGCAATGTGAGAGGGCACTGATATCACAACAACTTTTCAGCTTTGTTAAATTCCCGACTTTGCGGTCAGCATGTCTCATCCGGTATGCCGCTCTGTATATTTCCTGTCACACTTATCCGTAATATATATCGTACATTTTAAAAATTCCTGTTTGTTACAAGTCATAGATGATAATTATATACTTAGGTCGTTTGGTCTGCGATCTGCGCATGTACGTGGGTGGGTGTGTACGAGTGTGTCCTAGAGCATGTTCGTTCTATTTTAAGGACTTGTTTGGGATAAAAATATGCCTTATGAAAAACCGAAAAAGGAAACTTAAAGATTTTGTTTACCAATGACAGCGTCGCCGAAGGTAAAACTACTTGTGCAGTTTCGTGTCGCATATTGAGGTAGTGAGCCATATTAGGATTTGGGACTTGACCCGATAGATAAACAACACTTGTTGAGGCCTGCTTTGAATGAACAATTGGTTATTTGATCAATTGCAGTAGAGAACGAGCTTTGACAATTGAGCTACAATAAAGCTGTGATGCGTCAGTCTGAGAACTGTCGTTCGACTGCGAAGGTTAACTTTCGGTGAGTTGTGAGAGCTCGAGCTTTGAAGAAGAACGTCATCTGTGGAATACTTACACTGGCTCATCTCTGGCGTGATTCTTATTTTTCTGTCAATATTGTGTTTATTTTCAGCTTGACATTACATTATCTACATAACATGATCATATGATGATATTATCATGCATGTTGGCTTTCTTCGTTGGCTACAGGAAAATACTAAAGATAAGAAAAATAAGGGAGCGAAAACGTATAAGAGACATGTAATTTCTGCGTGTGGCACAGATGACCCATGCATGTGTAGGTCTGTGTAGCTTTTGGGTCTTTGGCGCGCGCGCGGATGGCACTCGCAGCTCGTGGGGCTCGCCACTCGCGCGCAACTCTCGCCCGTCCAAGCTGAGGGCCTTATCATGCCACCCAGGATCCAGATTTGACTGCTCGCATTCGACAAAGTGAAAGAAATTTTGAGAAGTTACTTAGAAACTTTTAGAAGATTTGGGCTTCACTTCCTGTTAAAATTCGAGCAACGCGGTGACGTAATATAGTTTTTCTTTGCATTTGTCTGTCTTTCCTTGAAAGGGAATGGGGAGTGGGTAGGGGGAGACTTCAACATATTGGCTTATTATAAAGAACGGTAATGGGATATAAAGGTTTCCCGCCTTTTTGGTCTATTTCAAGATCAAGGTTATATATTTTTTTTTATTATTTCCGAGTATTATAGCTGTCTGGAATGGGGTACCAAAATAAACATTGTTTTGGTCTGGGAAAAGGTTGATCCGCAGTCTGAAATGTATCTTTCCTCCCCCCGGCAGCCGACACGCGAGGGCAGAGGGGCAAACTACCGCAGCCAAACATTCTGCGATGGATGTTTTTTTAATGGAGCATACGTCACGAAGCACTTCACTTGAAAGAAAGCCAGTTGTATCCCATATGAGTGCGTCAAGACTTGTTCACTGCATATACGTAGACAATTTTATCAAAATTTAAAATGGTTGCTTGCCAACAAAGGGCATTAAAAGCCAGTATTATGTGAAGTGATTTTCTTTATCTTGGCTCGTGGACGGAATATAATACCGATATTTCACAATTCAATTGATCAAATGAATGGCTTCGTTACGTTCAGGTATTTTACGTTGTCTTGGACACACGTCCGGCGAACCTTTATCGCACCTCGACCAAACCGTCGTGAGAATTTGGTCTTTTCTGAAATTAGTTTAATGACAGCCCACCTTAAAGTGTTTTTGTAACGCTACATATTTAACTTGGCACGAAATGATGAGAAATCCTTATTTTGGAAGTTTTTTTATTGCGTTACATCCCAGAAAAGGCTCAGTAAAGTTCATAGTTTTGACAGATTTTATATGGCGAGGTCGTCCTTTGCGTATAAATTCGAAAAATAGGTAATTGGCGTTTCTCGGCTTGTCAACTTTTGTATGATAATCATGTTATAATATTTTAAAACGCCTTTAATTCGCTGACCACAAGTCTTGGCTAGTCTTCCAAGGGCAGCAGAAAGGTTTCAGCGGATTAAATGTTTCCAATACTGTAAATAGCTCAGTCGCCCGTATGTTTTCTGCGGCTTGTTTGACAAAATTCTCCGACGGACTAACAACTTTGTGGTCAGGTCACACACTTAAATATATAGATAGCTAGACGTTATTTGGCAACCTAGCTCAACCTAGGACCTTGGGTCGGTTTGGCATGTTTTTATTTCCTCAGAACATGAACCAAGATACCACAAATGAGAGGCTTGCTTTTTCACGTAGGCCCAATGACAGAATAGTTTTATGCGCTAAATTGGACATTGCGAGCTTTTAATTTAAACGTGTGTTCTTCAAGTCGAAGCCAAGTTCTTTACTAAACTCATTCATTCAGTATCGAAAAACTTATGTGGAACGCATACAGAATACAAATTTTAAACAAACAAACCAGATTCATTTGGACGGAATTCAGTTTAAACTCGGTGGAAAAGAAAAAACGAAAAACATTTGCACCGCCTAAGTTGGAATTAAAACTAAGAACATAAATATTTATTTCATTCGAAAACACATTTGAAGTTGAAACTTGAAGTTTTCGTCAAGGTAATGTGAGAGAAATCAGTAATTAATGGATTTTAGTCACACTATTAAAATATGTGGACCCCAATTTTGAAAACCTAACTTTAGGATTGCAGCTTTTAAAGACGTTTTGCTCAGCAATAGGTATTAAATATAAAGATTGTTTTATTTGTCCTTGCTAGTTTTTTTTTACCCATTAAAGATTATCATATTCTCTATGACTTCAAACAAAATATTGAAAAGCAAACATTATCTTATCTTATTCAGTGCCTATTTTATTTGATGAAAAGCAACGAAGAAAGCTATCGTTAATACCTTTTTTTACTCCACGAAGTGATTCATTCCAAATCTTTAATCTCCTCAGAAAAAATTCGTTTTAAAACTCTTTAAGTTGCGATTTCAAAAATGCATGAAATATAGCATTAAAGTTAAGAAAAAACTTGATTACGCAATCTTCTGACTTTAAATTGTTAAACTTTGTCCTCAATTTTACGTTGATTTGAACCAAATTAAGGAGATCACTTCGGTTAGAGATAATTGTTGTAGGTTAAACGAAAAAAAGATTTTTTTTCATTTCAATCACGCTGTCCTCAAAATGGTCTTTCAGCGTTTCAGCTTGTTCGTTTATCCAGCTGTTAAGGGTTTGCTGAATCGAAAATGCGATTATTTGCGTCTCTCAGAATTAAAGTTGACCGGCCAATTTAAAAGGAATTTAACTAAAATATCACAATATCAACCTCTGATTGACAAACATGACAGGAAACATTTATTTAAAAATCCAATTATTACAATGAGTTACGGAATCAATTCTGCAAATGTTCCGAAAACGTTGTCAATCTCTTATGTTGATAATTTCGCGTTGAAGCAACTTAGAGTCCCGTTGAAGCATTTCGATTTTCCAGCATTTTGCGATAAGCTGTCAAAAAGCTACCATTGGTCGGTCGAGTTTGCAAGCTTTTAAAGCATTTAGCTAATAAGCTGCCTAATTTCAATATTATTTACATCTGTCAACCGTATTGTTTTCGATTGGATAGAACAATGAGGTATGTTAAATTGGATTTTTTTTCGCTATCCATTTTACTTGGTACTAATTAAAAGTTTTCTCGTTTTTGAGCTTGCTTAGTTTCGGCTTAAATTTCGCCACTGTCTTTCTAGAGAAATACTTCTCAGAATTTCCACTGTAACTCGTGACAGATACTTAGAAGTTTAAGAAATGACAGTGACAGCGAAATGACAGCACGTGTTTGAAGTTGTCTCAGTATTTCGCGAATAAAACCACAAAATGATTTCTAAAACGAATTATATAGTTAGGCATTCGCCTGGTGAATTGATACTCTGTTTGCGCGAAGTTCTACGGACGTTTTAGTACAGCTATGCAGTGGAAAGTTACCACGAATGAAATTAGCCTGAAATTGTCAGTCGGCTTGTCAAAATATGAATAGGCAAATCGCAGACACCACACGAACAACCTGCTCTCAAGCAAAGGAAGTTTTATTTTTTTAAAACGATAGGCTTTTCCCATGTAATACGTCAAACTGTTTTGTTACATTTTCAGCCAGTTTCCATTCCTTTGACATCAAAATTCGAAATCAGCTCAACTGGTTAACTGAGCACTTTTAGTTGAAGCCTTCAATGGCTTCGCTTTCAAGTCCTTTCTATGATTGAAAGTGAAAAGTTACTATCATTCATCATCAGTTACATAGGAAAGCGAATCTACGTTAGTGCACGTTACAGGGTACACTTTTCCAGTATTGGCTTCGGTACAGCTGGATTGAAATCGGTGAGCGAATGTTTGAAAAGTTGCACCGTCTCCACAGAAACCATTTATCTGCAAGTTAGAAGAAAGGCGATTGTTTACGCCGTAAAACTGAACAAAAGAAATGTTTTTTCTTTACTCTCTAATGTCTTTTTGAACATATTTTTAGCGCGGAAAAGGTCCTTAATTAAACTCTTTTCTCTCGCCATTTTGTGCGTAATTTTTCGTTTACTGCGTTAACTTTTGTTGGCAATGTTCGATTCAAAAGATCGGGTACCTGACAGTAGCGTTTAAGTAGCCAATTACCATGCACAGCTCTCTACAAAGACCGGTCTAGCTAGAGGGTTGTATATGGTTATCGGGTCGTCAGATCTCGTTGGATATGTAGAGAATTTCTACTCATCCGTGAAACTTCAGCGGAGACGAAAGTAATATTCATATTTTTTTTCTTGGGAGCTTGTCAGTTGTAGTGGAATTGTTTATTAAAGAGCGGCTGTGTATTCCTTTGTTCCTTTGTCTTTTTGAAAACTGACCTGCTATGAATCCCTGTAGCAAAATTGTGACCTTCCTTGAAAATTTACCTCATGTTATCCACACATAATGCTTAAACTACACATTAAATACCATGAGGTTTTCTCGCCCATGGACAAAATATTTTCTGGAGAACTGTCTCCACCAAAACCTTTTATAAATAAAACTGTGTAAAACAACCAAACAAACCAGGCGTTTTAACACTTTTATCAGCTGTGCCGACAGGTTCTTTTCTTAGAGTGCTTGAAAATGCCCGGAACAAACGTGTTAGTGATCGACCAGATTGAATAGATCCTTTGGTCAAATAAGAGTGAAAAGCTGCGACGAGAAACTTTTAAGGCCTTTCAGATTGAAGTTTAGTCTGCGCTCTGAAAGATAGTTTAAAAAACTTGATACCTTCGCTAAATAAACGGCTGATTTTATTAAAGTGAGAAGTTCTGGTGGTCTGAAACCTTGCTGGGAGATATACCCGGATATGGTCGGGGTTTCCGTTTTAATAAATCCCTAAAAACAATATTGACCCGTTCAGCAAGCAGTAATTTGTCTTCACTGATAATTTTTTTCGCGTTTATAACGCGCTTTTTCTCACCGGAAAACAAGCGATGCAGTCCAGGAGTTTTAATCTTCGAGAACTTTCAGAAAATCCAATAATTTGGTCTGCAAATTTGATCTCGGTGTCAGATTATTTGTAAATTTGCATGAGTGATTGCCACTTTCAGTTTTCTATGTTCCGGGTGTTTTGAGGGTTATTATTGCAAGATGTGATTGCGATATTCTGGGTTGATAAAGAGAATGTTTTTGATGTCGCTGATATGATCCAAGAGGTTTATCGATCGCGGGGCAAGGAATATGCGGGGACCAGCGGTAATTATTATTACACTTGTGGATTAGAAGACGGAATTAACACAAGAACAAAACACGCTCAAGAAACAACAACACAACAAGAGCTTAGGTGAAGGATTCGAGTTTTAATTTCAGAGCAAATGTCAAAGCTGACTCACTTGACCGAGCCATGCTAGAAAATTAGAAACAAATGACAATTTCATTTCGAAAGCCGGTTGGCTGCTTTCAAGTCACCGGTAGGCACTGTCATTTGACACAGTTCGTCTGTCACAACGTCATTTCAGAATTCTATTTACACAGCGTTCGACAAAACAATGGCGCATCTACATAATCTTAGACTTGTTAAATTTCGCGATACTTTGTGGTTTAATCCGCGGACGACCGGCGCGCGCAAAGCGCGGATTGAGTCCAAATTAACTCGCGCGGTGCCCCCGAGAAGGGATGAAACGCGCTTGCAAGTAAAACCATTATTCGAGTTACCCTTGAAGGCGCAGGCGGCGCAGGTAACGCAACAAGTCAGGTCGCGCTCTGTTCGGCGAGCCAACGATCTATTATTCATTACAATGTACAAAGGATTCCCGGGTACAATGAGAAAACACAAAGTCTACATGCGATATAAATTTCAAATTGCCTAAAAGTTAGCATGACAATGAAGCTACCTCTTGAAAGCAATTTTTTCCTTGTTTACGAAATTCGTCCATATTCAGTGCGACCTCCACTAATAAATTGATACTGCTGAAAGCGTCTAATGTCTGTGCTTGTTCATTTGCCGGCATTTCTGGCTCGCTGTCCTGTTGCCCTTGCGAGGAAGGGCTTTCGCAACCCACGTACTCAAACCGTCCCTGATAATCACATACAGGAAAATACGACTCTTGCTCGTGTCGATTAAAGTCTTTCTCAAACTGCCTCTCGGGGCTGGGCGATAAACTCCGTTGGTACAAGCTGTTCGGTGAAGGATTTTTGACATTCGCTCTTCGCGTGATGGTGTAATTGCTAGGATCTCGTCCCTCGCGACGAATCATCTCGGGTAGTATTCGCCTTCGCGCATTTATAAACCAGTTGCATACTTGAAGCACAGATAGGTTGGCGGCTTTTGAAAGGTACTGCTTCTCCGCTTCGGAGGGGTAAGCGTTAAATCTGTGCTCCCACAGCCACAGTCGGAGAACGTTTACTGAATCTTTCGGAAGGTTGCCTCTTCTTCTCTTGGGCGGTGGGCTCGCGGTGACACGTGATGCGCGAAGTACCCTTTCGCTTTCCTCCCTCATATTTTCCACGTTTTCGTCCACTGCGGGAGAGAAAAAAATTATGGTTAGAAACGATTTAAAGGAAGGCACGAGTTTTCTACTGTCCAAAGTTAGAGAGGCGAGCGCCACGCGCGGATGTAAGCGCCATCATGTTAGTGTCGCATCAAGACATGTATTGATCTTATGAACTACCTCAACTGTCATCGACAGCGAACGAACAACAGTGAAATCACGAGACATGTCTCGTCTGGAACCCTACGTTCTCTATCTGCGCAAAATACAGGAATCTTATTTGAGACAACTCAGAAGGTTTAGAAACAAAAAAGAGATGCAATCCCGACCGAGAATTTTCCCCCACAAACACGAAGTCAACACTGTCAAAAGCACAACTCATTCATTCAGACTTTGAGAGGCGTTGCGCATTTGGATGGCTTACTGCAAATGACATTCATTCAACCGGCTTCCGTAACTTACGGTAACGCTTGGTCCTTGATGCCTTGCCCGTATGGGGAGCCATGTCTCTTGTCGGAACGCGTCCCAGGGCTGTCGTTGTGTTAGTAGGAGAAAGGACGAGGCGAAGAATTTGAAGCAGAGCACTGTTTGCGAAACCTGCAGCAGCGAAGAGACTTTGACACTAATGACAGATGAAAGCGTGTGTGCAACAGAGCGTTGCTGTGTGTTTGTGTAATTTACAATATAATAACGGCACGCGATTGGCTTAGAGTGACAATCTATTTAAATTGCGCTCGAATTTCATTGGCTTCCGCGGACAACTGGGAAAATTTTCCACGTGGAACTGTGATATACGGTGATTTTATTTACTTCAGGTTTCAGAACCTAACGCCAATTTTGACTGCCCTTTCGCAAGTCTATTATCAAAGTTTTGTTTCATTTCACCAAAACAAACATTAAAGATCCCGAGGCTTGAGCGAAAATGAAATTTTCTCAACAAATAGAACATTTAACTTTGGTCAGTTTTCTTTTATTGCCCCGAGGACTCCATTCCTTTTAAAGAGCTCGCTTTCCAATCTTTTATATTGGGATAGATAGATATTCAGTTTATGAAAATTAAGCACCCGTGATGTGCTATTATATTCCAACTTAAACCAAATTAGAACTCACAGGAATAAATTATTCGCAGGTTCAGTGAAGAGTAGGAGTCACGGCCTGCTTAATAAGGGTTTGTTTTGATTTTTGCTCGTCAAAATTTCCAGTTTATTCATTCGGGGGGGAGTTAGATCGCGGTTGTTTTTTCCTATTTTTCTGAAATTGCTAAAGTATCTAACGCCTTATAGGGTTACCGGAGTTACTCTTGTCAACCCAACGCATGTATTGTTTCGTCTTTGAAAGCCGCATTGACCATGTTCTAATATTGTTTGTGAACAATGCGAGCCAGTCAACCTTGTATCAAGAATGGAATACGTATCTCCGAGCTGTCAAACGCTGGATAAACAAGCGCTTGTCAAATTACGAACGCGGCAAAAAACGATCGGGAAGTGTAAAAATCGTTTCACTTTCCTGACCACGGATGCGGTTTTATGTTATTATCCCGATATAAAACACGTATCCATTAGCTGGGTGCTTTTAATATTCGAGCCGACGTCTTTACTTGTTGAATTCTAATAAATATCATATCCCGCAGGCTATGTCATCTCATACGTCACTTGGATACCGCCTACGCGAATGTTCAAGCACTTTTAGCCAGCTATGTATTCACTCGTCGCACTTAAAAATATAAGACTTTAAGTTTCTTCGACTAAAAACCCTGCGAATATGTACTCTTTTATACTGCGTTTTTATCCAATATAGATGTTACTTTTGTAGCTAATTAAAGATTTCTTTTACCGAGTTCCAAGCGACCGAGAGTCAAGTGAACAATGGCAATTAAATTTTCACTCGATACGAGCTAAAGCAATTCCATTTATCCCCAAAACGGCTTTTTTTCTTAAGCTTTTCGAGTGTTAAATTTTGTTTCTTTTTTCTGAATCGTTTATGTAAGTAGAAGATCCGAAAAGATCTGTAAATGGCAGGATTTGTTTAAAATTTACTGCTTTAAAGTGTTAATTGTTCACCTGAACAAGATCTGTTGGAATATTTCACCTGTCAAACTCCGAGTCGCTTGTCAGTGTCAAAAAAAAAAAAGAAAAATGAAATAGCCCAGTTAACAAATTCCTTGTAACGCCGGGTAAAATAGGTTATTTATTATCGAACTCTCAAAATAGAAAATATCGCTAAAAGACCTGAAAACTCAGCTTGGCATAGCCGAATCACGTTTTACAACTTCGCCCTCAGCGAAACTACATGTGGGTACCAGAAAGGACAAAAACACAACACTGGTAATTTGCATCGAATTGAGGAAGGTGACTTGTAAATGGCCGCGAATGTCTAGTCGAAAAGCTAATTATAAGAGCCAAAAAACATCAAGAACGAAAAAATTAAAATTTTAATATTCCATTTCGCGTTTGTTGGTTTTCTCGGTGGCTGGATCGAGTTTGAGGTTGCCGTATTGTCTTTTGTGGTCGAGGTTTACTCAGTTGTATTTGCGGTAGATAACACAATTTTAACTATTTTATGAAGAAAGCAATTGGCTTGTTAATGTAAAGAGCATTTTGTGGGCGTAGAGACCGGAACTTGGTTGATAAAGTTTTCGTTTTTGATTTTGACATGTTGGATACAATACAAATGTATTTTTTTTCCGCGAAAGAAATTTTTTGACAAGCCGAGTCGCGCCCGCAGTGAATGTTATTGTACAGCGGCGGATACCATCACGATGTGCGCCGAAGTCATCACGCAGCAACAAACATGGCGGCAAAGTCCGAACGACCATGTGCCTTGTCGCTTGATTTAAGGTCCATTTCTCCGAATGAAGACAGTTCAGGAAGCTGTGAAAGGTAATACTTTTAATGCACTGTTTTTAATTCACCACTTTATCGTGTAATTTAGTCTTCTCGTCTGGTTTTTGACAGTATAAGCGATGCTCCGCCGCAGCTGAAAGAGCCCCCCAGCTCTCCTCTCAAACCGAAAAGTGACAACGTTCGAGTGTTCCGTCGCTCAAACAGAACGATTTACACCGCAGGTAAGCTTAGAATTATCTTCGTGGTACTGTTTAATTGGCGAGATTAACCCATTTAGGTATTTAGGAAATTTTACTGCTTTTTTTGCCCGTCAGTGAAAATGTATACTACATAAAAAAAACAATGCTGAATTATCGTCTAGAGACATGTGTCTGTCATTTAGGATTTTTGTGTAAAGTCCATAGTTTAATTTCCGTCCAACCTCCTGTTGGTAAATGGATGTTCTCTAGTTGAACCAGTTGCAATCATGTTACGGAGCTTTTAAGTATTAAATTGTCAGCTGCAGTCAGACTGTCCACAGCCCTCTATTTTTTCGTGTTTTTTTCCATCGACGAGCGCACGGTGAGAACGGCGAGAGAACTGGACGCCAGCGCAAACGGAAGAAGCAAGGGGGTGGGGGGCGGGGAGCGAAAAAAATAGAGGGGCTGTAGACATCTTTGGAAATATTGAATTTCCCGTTTCCCCAGAAACGGAAAATTCCCATTGGTTGAGAGGCGGCAAAAGTGTCATCGCCTTAACAACGGCCGATTATGTTGACATGCTGTGATTTGTGATGAATCGATTATTGGAACGCTCGTTGAAGAAATTTCCAAACGTTTTGTCGCGCAAAGACGAGCAGAAAGAGGCTCTTCGCCACCTTTGTTCGAAGGACGTAGTTGGAATTTTACCGACTGGCTTCGGAAAAGCCTTATCTACCAGCTGTATGCTAGGGCGAAACAACTGCAAGAAGATGGGAATGTTGTTGTTCTTGTTGTTTCGCCGCTAAAAAGCATAGGCATAGCTTTTGCGGCATAACTTTTGGCGAATCACTTGGCCAGCATAACTTTTGCCTCGCCGAGGACGTGTGAGGCGAACGTGACATTCTTTTGAATTGCTTGTCACGATCCACTTGCCTTGTAGGATCTACACGCTTAAGATTTCTTTATAAATTCAACATTGCTTGCTGCAAGTCTAGCTTAGCTTTATATGCACAAGATGAACAACACAGTACTTGAACGAAATTCGTCTTGCACTGCAATTCCCAAATCGACCAAGACGTCTGCCAAGCTTCGCCGTAAAACACCTTCGCGTTTTCGCTCGACAAATAAATTATCCGTAGAGATGTACAATGTCTTGCCGAAGTTCCCCAAGTGAATCGCGAATGAGCACCCGCATATTCTGCAAAAATCGGAGGGACCGTTGATTTCGGCTTTCTGCCTCTTTTTGCAGGTTTTTTGGGGGTTTAAGAAGTCGGCTCAGACGACATCCTCAACACCGAAATAAAAACTCACGCGTTGTTGTCACCACACGTGTAGTTTATGTAAATTGTTGCTTAGTCAATTAAACAAGCACTTTACCGCTCAAATTTAATTGGTCCGATTTAATTGAAAGGTCAAGAGGCGGAGTTGTAAATTACAAAGCGATGACAAGGGGAGGAGTCTAATACTTCCACTTTTATTCAAAGATGACTACAGCCTCTCTATTTTTCTTTTGCTCGCTTCGCTCGCTTCCCGTCCCCCTCCCCCCGCGCGCTCGTGCTTCGCACTCGCTTCCTTTTGCTTTTTTGCGTTGAAAAATCGAGAGGCTGTGGACAGTCTAAGCTGCAGTTGAATATGAATATGTTATTTCTGACCAACACTTATGAACCGTTTGTTTATTTCTACACCAGTCTCCCAAGTAGAGAAGGAATGTAGGGTTAGTACAGTAAAAACCCGCGTATAAGAACCTAGGTTTTTTCAAGTTAGCCTAAACAGGTTCTTACATAAATGGTATTTAGTGTAAAATTAGGCTAACTAGGTTCTTAACTTTTGTTCAAGAAATAAAATAATACAATACTGTAATTATATTCAAGGAGGACAAGTTTTATGTAACTATGCTGTAGCTATAATATGTACAGACTGTGTTATAAATATATTTTTGAGAAGATTATTTTTTTCTTTTTTGAAAATAAGAACCTGTTTTAGAATTTTAGCCTAAAATGGTTCTTATGTGAAGGGTGCTTAAAAATGAAATTTTAGCCTAATAGGTTCTTAAATGTTAGGTTCTTATACGCGGGTTTTTACTGTATTAGAAAAGCTAGCTATGGCGATCCTTGCTCTAGATTCAGGCACTGATGTTTCTGTTGGTTAGTTGATCATATTTATGTGGGTGGGGGAGGGGGGGAAAAGTTTGCGGTATCCCTGTTTTGCGGATTTTTTTAAACCTGTGGTATAATGGCTTTCTTGACTAAGCAGTTCGCGGTTTGTGGAAATTTTTTGGTTAAATTCAACGTGGTGTTGCAGTTTTTGAAAGTTTTTCTGTGTGGTTTTGTGATTATCGTACCCCTTTTACGCCCCCCTCCATTATTATTTTATTAAAGAAAAAAAGAAAACTTAAACTGCTTTGAAAATTTTTAAACCAATGATAAATTTAAACCCCCAACACAAACCTCTATATAGAAGTAGTTGTTAGGCTATATAACTATTGCTCACCATAAAAGACAGACTTGTTCATTAAGTCAACAAATGGACACAACAGAGAGTAATCATAATGACTTGCACAAATTATATAATGCCAAAGGTCACAAAATAGGTCTGTTGTAAATGACTTATTAAAAAACTGTGAATTTTGGTCTCTGCTGCCAAGTAAAAGTATTTTTTTAGTTTAAATAGAATTTCTTGGCAAAATGATTTTTAACTAGTTGGATTTTTATTTTCCTTTGTTCCAGATTTATTACCATAATCCTAAAACAAAGAAAAATTCAAATCAAACTACTTTGATACCATTTTGATCAGAAGTTCATTTTAAACTAAAACAATGGTGATGCATGGAAATGAACCTACAGGTTAAACTGTTCTTCATACACGAAAGGTTTTATGCCAGATCTTATTTTGAAAAAATTCAAAAAACAACTTGAAAAAGTTTTGGGTTATTCTGTTCAACATAGTTATATTTTTGCTTTACAAATCATTACTGACATTGACTTAACCAGGTTTGGAATAAGTTGAACTTGTCTTTCACTGAAACAGCTACTTAGTTGTTTATGATTTTTAGGAATAATAGCTTTACTTTGACAAACTTTTCTTTGAAAATATTGAAGTTGGTGACATGCACAGATGCACATGCACATTTTCTGCCATTTGTTCAGCTGTTAGTAATTATTTAGTAGTTAATTCAAGAATACGAAGGTAATATACTCTTGTTATGTGTTTTAATATTCATCATAATGTAAGGTATTATTAATAGCTTATTTTAAACTTGAAATTTTCATTAGGGTTCTAAACATCATAGCTTTTCTTGCCAAATTAATGGTTGTACCTATGTTTTCAAAACAGTTTATAAGTCTTGTGTTACATGGTTCAATGTTTGTTGAGCCACAAATGGTTCAACTCCTGATCAAAGGTTGTTGAGCAACGTGTCATGTAATGAATATTGAAATAGACTGTCAACAAGATAGAGGCATGCAAGCCCTGTTCCTTTCGACAAGTTGCAACTTATTGATCAATTCGGAAGGAAACTTCAGTAATTTATTTACTGCTTCAGCAACTTGCTACATGTTGAAACAAAAAAAATGATGGCAACTTTATTGAAGCAAGTTCATAGCTCTCAGTTTAATTTGTTGGGAACTTCTCACTGATAAGCTGAATCAATCACTTTTCAGATTTAGACAGCTGGTATTTGGAGCGTTATCAAAGGAAATCACTAAAAATCCCAGAGCTGTAATTATCAAACTTTAAAAATCTTGCAGAAAAATTTGCCTTGGTATTGAAACAATTTGATGGTTTATCTATCTTCCTCTATTGTGTTACTAAATTTTTTTAAATGTATATTATTATATGCTTTTTGCAATAATAAATCACAGAGGATAAATTTAAGGAAGTTTCTTATGGAGAAAAAAGCTATTAGGGGAACATTGAGTAACTTGCTGCAAAGAGTGTAGCCAAGTATTGATCATTTGAACTTTGATTTCTCCTGTTTTGATTTGTGGTTTATGTCTTACATGTAGTTATTCAGAGCATGAATACTCACATTATTTGCGCAAGTCCTTACGAGTACAAATAATTGAGATTTGACTGTATCAAGACTACAGTAAATTAAAAAAAAAACATGTATGTCTCACTCTACCTTGAAAGGACTTCACTGTATAGTTCATGTAACTTGAAGAACAGCAAAATTAACATTGTCCACACATCAAGATTATTCAAGTGGTATCTTGTTAAAAAGCATGACTACCGTGCGTGTGAATTACGACGTGATTCGTTTAGCTTTTTAAAGTTAAAACACAGTCAAAACTGAATTTCTCATAATGTTTTGCCGTGGAGTACTTTTGGGGCATTTCAAAACTGTAACATGCCCTCCTGCTTATAGGCCCATCTGTGTGTTAGCGAAAAAAAATATTCTTGGTATAAGCCCTCTGGGATAAAAGCCCTCTCTATCCAACCTTTTCATAGGTTAACTTGCTTGCAGATCATTGTCCATGTACTTCAAATAGAAATAGGCAATTAACTACTGTCTATGAAGAACCTTCTTAATCTTTGGCAATCAAAAAATCTCACGTTGTACGGTAAAATAACCATTCTTAAAAGCCTCGCTCTCTCGAAGCTAGTCTATAATACATCGGTACTTACTTTTCCCCGAGAATTTGAATCTTCAGTTCAAGCAACCATTACTCAGTTTGTTTGGAACAACAAACCTAAAATTAAACATACCACCATGATAGGCCCGAAAGTTAAGGGTGGCTTAGATCTGCCAGATTTCGAAATAATGAACAACGCTCTGAAAGTCACTTGGGTAAGAAGGCTGCACGAAAGCAATGAAAATGCAAGCTGGTGCCATATACCTCTCACACTATTAAAACAGGTAGGAGGTATTTTCCTACTAGAATGCAACTATGATTTAAAGTACCTCAAACTAGATATACCTATACAATTTTATAAGGATGCCTTAAGCATTTGGCAAATCATAAATAATCATACTCCAGCAAATAAAGAACAGATTCTCAATGAAATTCTGTGGAACAATCGGTTTGTTAAGATCGAAGGCTTCTCTGTTTATTACCATAGTTGGCATGCTGCAGGAATAACCAAAATCAAAGACATTTTCTATGAAAACAACTTCCTGACATTTGATAAATTTTGCCGCAAGTTCGCCATCAAAACAAATTTTCTTACTTATTATTGCTTATTCAACTCTATCCCCCAAAACTGGATCCGCTTGTTAAAAGAACTTGACACCGACGCACCCACTTGTTTAGAATATGCAGAGAAAATTCCTTTAGACAAGCTTTCATGTAAATCAGCTTCGAAACTTCTAATCGGGCTGAAATTCATACCTCCCACAGCAGAACAAAGAATGTGGCAAGCAAACTTTGATAAGAAAACTATTAAAACTATCTACAGCATTCCTTTTAAAGTGACCAAGGATATTAGGCTCGCTATATTCCAATTCAAAATTATACATCATATCTTGCCAACTAATGCAACCCTTTTCAGAGATAAGATCATTCAACATGACAAATGTCATGTCTGCGAGCAAAAACAAACCTTACAACATCTTTTTGTTTCTTGCCCGGACGTGCAATCTTTCTGGCAAACCTTTTCCCACTGGTGGAATGTTAAAAACGACGATTTTATTGACTTGAACGACAAAACCATAATATACGGCTTCACAAACAACTTTGGCCAACAACTTGGTTTAAACCTCTGCCTGATAATCGCCAAGTATTACATCTACTCTGCTTCAAGAGAACAAGAACAGTACTATTTCGAAGCCTTCCTTGCTTTCCTCAAAAGTAAACTATCTATTGAAAAGAGTACGTGCAAATCACAAATCATTCTTTAAATAAAACGTAAGTTAACCATTTCCTACAAATGTAACTAAGTAAAAAACAAACTTGTATTACAATTTGGCAAACCAAAAAAAAAAAAAAAAAAAAAAAAAAAATTCTTACCGGATAGAAGCCCTTATTTGACTTTTGCATTCTTGTATTGAATTTTTTAGCTACATGTATAAATTGCAGATCAAAAGGGTTGATAAGAGTGACTTTCTTACAAATTGAATGTATATTCCTCAAGAGAGTCTCAAACTTGTTTCTTGGTGCTCAATTCCAAATGATGCTTTTATGCTGCTTCCAATTAGGGCTGCAACGATACATTTTCTCACAATACAATACGTACCTCGATACAAAGTGCCACGGTATGATACGCAATACGATACAACATCACATACAACTGACAAGTGCTAAAATAATTTTTCTTAATTCTGTTGGTATAAACTCAGTTTTTTCCACTTTATCTGCAGCGAAAACGCTGCAAAGTGAAGTTCTCATGAACCAAATGTTTTTGCTTGTGGGCACACAAGGCTATGTCAGTCAACAACTAATTGTCGCATCTTTAAGGAATATGTGATCGGAAGTGAAGCAGAATGGAACTTCCTTGTCCATCAGTTTAATAAATCGCTATTGAGAGCTTTGCTTTGAGTAAAAAGTAATTAAAAGCAGTTATTTCTGAATGTTGATGAAGAATGTTTTATTGTTTTACGATACTGCAATATTTTGTTCAAATACCGATATTCAAATCTTGACAAAAAAATATCACGATTCACCGGTGAACCGGTGTATCGTTGCAGCCCTACTTACAATCCCCACCAGATGTAAGCTCCTCCAGTTGTAAGTCCACCCAAAACCTCTTAATATGAAGTAATAGAAGCCCAGGGTTTATAACCAGCATTTTACAGTATTTTTGCCAAGGGGGAGTCCCAAGAACACTTGTAAGCGAATTTTACAGTTAGTAAAGCAAAAATCCAGCTTTCATTAATTTTAGTGGTCTACACAAAGCCTATGTTGAAGTAAGATGACACGCAGACGCTCTTAACAATGATTGGAAACTGACCTTAGAGCAGTTTTCAATTGAGTGTCGTAAAACCAAAACCAAAGTAATTACTCTGGCCAATCACAAAGGACACAGACAATCCAGTGAACCAATCAAAACTCGAAGCAACTACATGTAGTTGGCACGAAGCGCGGGAAAACGTGCGCGAGCGAGTCACAATTGGTTTTGGTTTTACTCCTGATTGGCCGAGAAAGTGGCGCGAAATTTTTAAACCAATCACTAAGCGTAGTGAACGCAAAACCAAAGCAAACGCAAATTACTTTCGACACTCAAGTGAAAACCGCTCTAATCATGCCCCTTAAAACGTGCCCCAACCAAGCTTACACTTTGCTTAACTTACAGTGTTGAATAAGTAGTTTGAAAATGTGAGAACTCCTAGTTTTTGTACTGATCTCTTAAAATGTTTCTCCTTTCTAGGCCGCCCTCCATGGTATAATGTTCATGGACAGCTTAAAGAGCCATTTGTCATAGGTAAAAATTGCTTTTGGTTAAATGTTTGATACATTAAAAATTCCCTTGATACCTTGCCTAAGGACCACACCAGATAGAACAACCAGCTTGTTTTTGTGGCAATTTTTTGGCCCAAGCAAAAGCTCAGTCAAAAATTGCTCAACACAGTTTTTTCTTAATTTCTTGTCCCCAAATTTGATGGAGATTGGACTAATTCCGTTTGAGTTGTACATGTAGCTCTTTTAAGACATCTCTTTCTGCCCAAACTTAGTGTTCGAGAAAGTCACTCAAACCTCACTTCCAGTAAAAATTTCCTGCACTCTCTTTCTCCATCATCTTTTTCCATTGACAATTGTGAGGATCGTGTCAACGCTTATTTCTCTTGGCTGAGCAATAAATATTTTTCTAACATTATTTTATCAATTTCCATATAGCTTTTGTATGTGAAAGAACATCACGTGTGAGCATTTATAAAATACAACATTATTTGTATGGCCCAGTGGTAGTTGTTTTACTTTTAAAAGACTTCAATCACCACATTGTACAACAGGTTTGTGTGGAGGGAGTGCATCAGGGAAAACCACTGTTGCAAACAAGATCATAGAACAACTTGGAGTTCCTTGGGTCAGCATGTTATCACTTGATTCATTTTACAAGGTGAGATGTGTCTTCTTGAAGCTGAAGCTTGCTCTGAAGCCTCAAGTGATACTTTCCAGGTGGCACTTGATTTACAACACCTTGTTAAACTACAGGGGAATCCTAATTTTGGGAACCTTCAAAATTGCGTGCTGTTGAGACCAAGGATCCACTGTCTGGACCAAGGGTCGTCAAACCGAACCACTGTTTTCGATATTATAGGGTAATCCAGTAAGCACAGAAGCTGTTGTCTTTTCACATGTAAGCTGGATGTTACGGTTACCTACAGGGCAAATCTCGGCTCACACGTGAGAAATACGCGTTTGCGTCTTTTACATCCGGACCATGGGCCACATACTGTACACTGAGGACCAGTAGAATTACATGTACAAGCTTATGAGAGCCGCTACACAACTGAAAAAACGTCTCTGTACTGGCAAAGGTGTGATGGCATTTATTTGCTTAATTTCAACAGGTGCTAACTCCAGAACAACATAAAGCAGCGCTCAGAAATGAGTATAACTTTGACCACCCAGGTAAAGTCCATAAAACAAAGAAAGCATTTTATTTGAAGTAATGCCTGATGTACTAGCCATTAGGACACCTCCCCTCCCTCCCCACCCACAATTAAAGTAAGTATTGTTATGAGAGTAAAGAAATGTAACAAATAAATGATATATTTAGAAATTAATCACTGATGGGGTTTCAACACTCATTTTTAAGTGCCAATAAAAAAGTAATTTTAAGTTCTGTTCTTTAATATTTTTAGATTCATTTGATGCTGACTTGGCTGCAAAGGTCTTGAAGAAGTTGAAAGAAGGAAAAAGTGTACAGGTAATTAAAATGGGAGATATATTTACTTATTGTGAGCACATACATGTAACTCTGAATTGAGTGAACAGGTTCTGTCCCTGGCTGGGTATTATGTATGTGTTATTGGGCAAGACACGTAACTCTCACAGTGCCTCTCTCCACCGAGGTGTAGAAATGGGTACCGGCGAAGACCTGACAAAATGCTGGGGAACTAATGATGGACTAGCATCCCATCCAAGGGAAAGCAATACTTCTAGTCACTTCATGCTATAGGAATCAGAGATTAACACCACAGCCTTTAGCCTGCAAATGGATTTACTGGTTAAAGAGCCACTGTCAATGTCTTGTCCAAGATGGCGTTACACAAGCTGCAGACATTTGGATGAGGAGTCTGATGTACTGGCCATAAAACCAAATTATCTCCCAATGGCAAAAACAGCAAATTTTATAAATATATTTTCAATTCTTATTATTTCACCCATTTAGGTTCCAGTTTATGATTTCAAAACTCATAGCAGATTAGATCAGAAGGTATGTTGCAAGTGATTTTTATTATCGGTATTATTTTTTGTGTGAGCTAAACAAATTTGAAGTCCTGCAGTCTCTTAATACATCTCTTTCAAATAATGTATAATTATACCTGGCTATCTGGTCTATATTTTTTAATTTATGTAAAAAACACATTTGTCTTAGGGGGTAAAGGGTTGAGGCTATCTTGCTGTTTCTAACCATATCCTCATTGGCCTTTAATACAAAGTTTCTTTCTGTCTCTTCCTTCCACAGAACGATTTATATGGGGCTAATGTTATCATCTTTGAAGGAATCATGGCATTTGCATACAAGGACCTGAGAGATGTAAGGCAGAATCTCTTGTGTTATTGTTTTGGACGTTACATGTACAATCATTCAAATTTAAGTATAAAATTCTAAGGATCATTACTTTGGAACTTGTTTACTTTTTAGTTAATGGACATGAAGGTTTTTGTTGATGCCGATCCTGACATTCGGTTGGCAAGAAGGTCAGTTTGAACAATGAGAAATATTAGGCAAAATCAGTAAGGCCTTTTTCTGCAAACAATGGTTCAAGATACCACCACCTATTTCTGTTTTCTTTAGCTTGAAATGGCCTGGCCCCAGTTGCTCAAAAGATGGTGATGCTGTCCACTGGATAAATCACTATCTGGTGGATAGCGCAGTATGTTTTGTTAACATTTATCCACTGGATCGTGATTTATTCGGTGGATAGCGTTATCCACCCTTTGAACAACTGGGCCCAAAAGTATTGTGACTCCTCTGCAGGGGCTACTAGTTCATCGCAAGTTATCCTCCTTCAACCCCAGTTTATTTGTCAGGATGCCCCAACAAAATAATGAATTAACCAGTACCTATTTACACTCCTGGGTGGAGAAAGGCACCGTAAGAGTGAACATTTTGCCCATAAAGTATACTGCCCAAGCCATTAAGCAAGTAAAACAGAATTACACGTCAAATAGGTACAAAATGGAGTTATGTCACTATGCAGAAATGAAGGCGTTCCCCTACAGTATGCAGCTTTGAAGCAGAAATACTATCATCATCATCATCATCAATCCTTATCGCGCCATTGGACGCATAAGGCCTCTACAGTCTCTCTCCAGTGGGAGCGGTCTTGTGCCGCCTTCCGGATCCCATTCCAGGTCAGGTGCAGGGACTTAAGTTCTTTCTCGGCCGACCTTCGCCAGGTTGTTCTAGGCCTTCCCCGTGCTCGCTTTCCCTCTGGTGTCCAGAATAAACCTTCTTTAGCCACATCGCCGGAGTCCTTCCTCAATACATGCCCAATCCAACTCCATTTCCTGCGGGTTAAGCTCACCATGATGTCCTCTTGTTTACAGATGTTTCGTACTTCCAGGTTGGATATTTTTTGTGGCCATCTTATTCCCAATATAATACGGAGGCACTTGTGGATAAAAACCCTCAACTTTTTAACTACGTCCTGTGTTGTTTAGAAATACTATAACTACTTGTTTTTCTTTTCATTTATTTTTTTGAATTAGTTGTCTGTTTGTCTAGTTGTCTGTTGCAGAAAACAGGATAATGTTGATGTGGATTTTCCTCTATACCTGTTCAATTTCTTAGATTGAAAAGAGACATTACTGAAAGAGAGAGAGACCTTGTTGGTGTTTTGCAACAGTACAATACTTTTGTGAAACCAGTAAGTATCCTGCAAACTTTGTAACTTTATGATGTTACAAATTTAACATGTAACCTGGATTTTCAGAGTTAAAACAGCCTGGGACGGCGGAGCAATTTTCCAAGTGGGGGGGGGGGGGGGGGGCTGACTAGTGACTTGAAGTGGGGGGGCTTAAAAGACCCTTCTCTTAGTAAGTCTTTATTTTTCGAAAATTCTGGGGGGGCTAAAGCCCCCCCCTCCCCCCTCCCAGCTCCGCTGTCCCTGAAAAATCAGTTAGTTTTCTAGTAGATATAATTATTTTTAAAGGAAATAACTGTGTGAATGGCTACACAAAATGACTTTTCTGTTTTTTGTTTTTTTTTTCAACTCACTTTTCTCACTTCGAATCTTTGATCAGTGGTTGTAATTGTAAATAGGTTCGCAGAAAAAATTTAGAGACAAATGTATGGAAAATTAAAAACTTAACTTAATGCCTTCTAGCCCAGCTACTTCCTTCAAATTTGACTTATACAAGTTCCTTTACCTAGTATCTAAACTTTGTTATTCCTAAATTGTCTAGAATTCAATTTTAAAGAATCAAAAATAACTTGCCATCAGATTCCCATACAAACACTAACTTCTGACAGTGTTGCCTACCTGCCAAGATGGCTTCCAAATTGTGGTAAGGTCTATAATCTATTAAAATCTGTTTGTTTGTATTATTTTAGGCGTTTGATCAGTACATTGCACCAACAGTTGTGTTCGCTGACATTGTTGTTCCAAGAGGTTAGTGCACCAGTTGTATCTTGTCTGGGTCATTATTTTGTTTTGATTTGCTGCTATTAAAATGTACTATGAAAATCACCAAACAGTAAAATGGGCAGGAATTTTTATATTGCTGCCCCGCCCACTTTCATTGACAAATTCCAGAAATTGTGTCTGTGTCACTGTTTTATCAATGTTGGAAATTGAAAAAAAACTTTTGAAAAATCTATTTGAATGTGTAATTACATGTACATTTATGTGCTTTTTAGGCTGTGTTTGTTAGAAATTACCCTTGCAGGCCTGATTTATATCTATAGATGAAACAACAAGCCATACCTGGATTAACCCTTAAACATACATGTATCTAGGTGAAAACTATATTCTCTGCCTAAGTAGATTGTTATTTTCGGACTATTTGGAACGAACACAAAGTTTTCAAAGAGTTTATAGATGAATTTAAGGTTTTGATAAGCAAGTAACGTTAGTTCACAAGGGTTTTATGATCAGCTTGCAGGCTGCGCAACTTGTCGTGAGGACATCTGATGTCGCATTCATTCATTCGCTTCTTGCATATCATTAGCTACATTTTGCAATAGGAAGAGATCAAGCCATTAAGTTCATGCAGTGGTAAATCTTACCGGAGGCATTTTTGTATTTTCAAGGTGGAGAGAATAGTGTTGCAATAGATTTGATTGTACGTCATGTGAGGACACAACTCGAACAGGTTAGATTGAGAGTTAGGTTTAGTTTCTTTGGATTTTTATCTTTGCGTAACTTGAACTTTCCACTCAGAATAACTTCTTGGCCTCTTTCTTTTCCAATTTAGAGAGGATTCAATTTCAGGTATGAAAACATTTCAATGTTTCCCTTGCCTTTAAAAAATAATGAGTATTGAAGAAAACTTAACTGCCATAGCAATTATTTAGAAAAACAGTAAGTACATTTTAATTATATTTTGAGATGGAAACTAATAAGGAATTTAATGCACTGGCTGACTTTTAGTATTATAAATAATCACTTTGTTGCTGTGTGTTCTATATTAATTTTACAGAGCCCAGCTTCGGTCAGCACATCAGGGACAACCACTACCCAACTCACTAAGCATTTTAGAAAGTACATCACAAGTTAGAGGACTTCATGCAATCATTAGGTTAGATAACTGTATTGATGAATGAATGGCAATGCATTGATTTTGTAGCAGTTGGTGTACTTTGTAAACTATTCTACGGTAGCAAGTGAGCGCTTACATGTTCATGTTGAGTGCAGGTCAGAGATAAATGACCTATGTAGATGCAAAACCAACTCTGATATTGATTCTACTGGTTTATCAGGTACTTATCTGGTGAAGCAATTTGCTCTGGCTATAAGCGTGCACTAGTAAATTATGGTGCATGCTTATACTGAATGTGATTGTGCGGCTCTGCTGGCTATGTTTTAATGCTGTTTGGTAGTACACATTGTCACAAAATATCAACAATAATAAGTTAATGTGGTGTGTGAATATCTTTAAAAGTGTAAAGTTGCCTTGTTTCCCCGGGGGGGGGGGGGGGGACTCGCATATGAAAGTGAGGGGGATGCTCGTCGTCTCGCTTAGGAGTGTAAATTTCGGACTTTTGGTCTCGCTTAGGGTGTTCCGGGAAAAAACGCCCAAAACACCAATATTTTTAGCCATAATGGTCTCGTTTAGGGTTACACGCGAAGAAATATATAAATATAAACTCCATTCTTAGTTTTTTGGTATCTTTTAGGGGTCAAGAAAGGCTTGAGCCTCACCCAGATTGGTCTCTTTTAGGGGTTCTTTTCAAAATTTCCGACGAGCATCCCCGTCCGTTTCATATGGGAGTCCCCCCCCCGGGCTTGTTTCCTAGTGAAGAAGAGGTGGCTTTATAGAGATGGGGGGGGGGGGTCTAAAAGCACTTTTATGGTAATTGAATGCACTGAAGTTTGCTATTTCGTTTGTTGTCTGTTTTGTTTTCAGGAATGAGCAGGCCAGTAGAGATGACTTTATCTTTTATTCCAAGAGGTTGATGAGAATTCTTATTGAGCATGCACTATCACTCCTACCTTTTAAAGTAAGTATGCTTTTTTTCCAAGAACACAGCTGCAGAAACATCATTTACATGTACTGTTCTTCTTTAGTACAGTCAAAACTGGTCAAACCTACCTTTAAATTAAAATTAAATGTATCCACTGGATATGTGATTTCACCTCCACTCTTCAAAGTCAAAATATACCAGAGGGTCTTGATAGCGCAAGTGTTGTACATGTACATATTTTTAAAACCACAACAACGCTTTTCAGTCTTCGGAACATGATTCGATGTCAATTTTTAGTGGGTAAAGGGATAGTTAAGAAAATGTTACCATACTGTAATAAAAAAAATTCCTATATCATTTTTGTTTTTAGAGACATGTTGTCACAACAATGGAAGGTATGGTTTACGAAGGAAAAAGATTTGCAGGAAAAAGGGTAAAAACAGTAATTATAATAAAGATTTGTAGTTGTTAACCTACTATTTGTTTCATTTTGTCCAGTTTTGTTATTGGCATTTTTGTTTACCAGTATTTTGTTTCAAGCAATAATATAAAATATTTATGGCCCAAAAAATGAAACATTTGTGCCTGAACTGTCCTCACTTAGTGCGATTTTATTTAGGATTAAGAGTTTTAGGTCTAAGCTTGGTCGTAGTCATTGTCAGTGTTGTGTTTTAGGGCAAGACACTTTTGTCTCACGGCCTCCCTTAACACGAGTATATATACAACCCTCCAAGTTTATTTTTTTCCCTAGTGGCCTTTTGGCCACGGACTGCTCAAGTTTGGTCGCCAGTGAAAAATTTTAGTTGCTAAATTAAGCCCACACTTTCAATCCTTTTTCTCAGTTTTAGTTGCCAGGCTGGCAACTTTGGTTCCAATTTAGTCGCCAGCACCAAAGCCAGCGACTAAAATGGTCTTTACTTGGACGGTTGATACAGTGTGAATGTTTCCCGACAAACTGTTAGAGCAATCAGTTTAATTACCAGGAGCTGTCTTGTGATGGACTAGGCATCTCATCCAGAGGAGTGGCAGTACTCCCTATGATTTGTCTTGTACAAAGCGTTAACACCAGTCACTTCATGCTAACATAACTGTAGATAAGCACCAATACACAACACTGCCTTCCCTGATGGCTCAGATCTAAGCAGATTTGGAGCATTTTTCTCCACTTATTAAAAGCTTTTATTGTTTGTTTCCAGCTGTGTGGTGTGTCGATACTTCGAGCTGGGGAGACCATGGAGCCAGCCCTGGAGTCTGTGTGTAAAGACATCAGAATAGGAAAAATACTCATTCAAACTAATGAAGAAACATCAGAACCCGAGGTGAGGCCATTCACTCTTTATTTCCCAAGAATGATCACATATAGTTTTTCTTAACAATTATTGTTTCAAATACATCATCAATAAGTGCTTGTAAAAAATCAGCTAGGGGATGTTAATTTTTTTCCATATGTGCCACCAAATTTTTAGTAATGTTTAATAAATGAGCAGCAGTGTATAAAACACGAACTGCGAATTTATTGAACGGCTTCAAAATCTTCTGATGTAGATCAACTCATTCTTGCACTAATATTTAGATTTGGGGTGATTTTGGCCTAGAAAATTGGACGCAAAGTTTAGCTGTGTCTTTATCAGATATAAAGACACTCCTTAAACATTAATTTCTTTTGTATTTTTTTTTATGAATTATTAATGAGTTTTTGAAGAACTCATAAGGTTATATCTTCCTTTAGATGTTCAAAGATAATGTTTTTCATGGGTTAAGCTGCCTACCACTAATTTCAAAAATCTGTGAAATAACCATAATGTAGCTCCTTTAAAAGAAATTTGTCATAATAAGTAAGGTAATTAACTAACACTGGCGTTGCTGTCTATCTCTTAGCTTCATTATCATCGCCTTCCTAAAGACATTAGTGAGGATCATGTTATACTTATGGATGCCACCGTGGCCACAGGGGCAGCAGGTTTGTGGCTTTTTTGAAATTATTTGCGACAAAATTCATTGACCAGCTGTCTGCAGACCACAAAACCACCACTTTGAGTGCTTGATCAAGTTGTGTCCACTCCTCTTACTGAATTTTTATCTCCTTTTTTGCAGCTCTCATGGCCATCAGAGTTTTATTGGTAAGTGGATCATCTTTAAGATAACTACTTTACAGACTCCAGTTTCATTCAAACTGAGAGACTGTCTGTGATGAAGTGTTGATATTAAGGGAAGAGGGTCAATTTGTTATTGGTGTTGAATTTTGTTAACTTTTTGGTCTTTCCAGGGTTTCAAATTAGAGCTACGTGTAGTTTACACTAGCATTGGAGACTGACAGACAATCACAATCAAAAGTGAAAAGATCAAAACGTTTTGATGGGGGGCTACATTTCTGATGAGATTTGCAGTTTTTGTAAAGACTCTTAACATTCCTTTTGACTCCGATTCAGAATTCATTAGTAGTGTAAACCAGCCCTAAGGGAGAGGATGCATTCTTTGATTGTGAAAGGTGCTACCAGGCAATGTGCAATATTACTTAAGTGATTGTTCTTCTTGGTCAGTCTGATGTCACGTAACTTGAAATTTAACTCTTTTGACAGGACCATGATGTAAAAGAAGAAAATATCCTGTTTCTCTCTCTCATTGCTGCTGAGTCAGGTAAGTTGATTTTATTTGATCTCTGAAAGGTTAAGCAACAGACTAGCTATATTAAAACTTGCTCATCCATTGTGATTGTTCGCTCTCTCTGAAACAGTTGAGTATCAACTTCAAAAATTAATGTGACTCAAACTGTGGAGATGCATTAGACTGCAAGCAGTCGGTCCATTTTTGTTCCTGAAATGTTATGCGTGGTGGTGGAGGGAAGGGGGGGGGAGGGGTTTACCCTCAGGGGAGATAGCAATTTTCAGCTTTCTCCATGCTATGGAAATCAGAGTTAAGGACTGGCAATGTTAAGGGATCTGCCTCCACCAGGGTTCATATGGGTCATGGAAAATGTGGAAGGTCATGGAATTTTAGAATTTCATTTTCCAGGCCTTGAGCAGGTCATGAAATTTAAGTGTGGGTCATGGAAAGTCATTTAAAATGGTATTGATTGTACAAAATAAATTTGGCAGGTTTTTTTATGAAGAAAAGGGTAAAATCATACCTGAAATCAAAATAAGTTTTGAAAATATTCAAGAAAAATGGTCAAATTTAGGTCATAGGAAATTTTGAAAAGTCGTGGAATTTCAAAAGCTCGAAAGAGTATGAACCCTGTCCACTGGTGCCCATGAATAGTAAGAACTTGACTTTTTTTACTTTGAATGTAAACAGCATAAAGAATGCCTATAAAATGTATATAAAAGAAATAACGAGTTCAAACTGTTTTGTTGTAGGTGTTCACACAATAGCCTATGCATACCCCAAAGTAAAAATAGTGACAGCAGCTGTTGACCCAGAGGTCAACGATAAATTCCATATCATACCTGGCATAGGTAAGATACTAGGGTGCAGTTGACTTTCTTTAGAAATTCTTCCAAATTTTCAAACAAGTGAGTTTTCTCACATGAATATATCCACAAAATGTTAAAACAAGGAGGTTCAAGTGGGCGTAGTACCTATATTAATAACTTATGATGCCACAAAGTGTCCCATTGTTTAGCATTTTCGACTCTGGAGTGAGTGGTTCAGGTTCTAGTCCTGCCAAGATCACTGTGTTCTGTTCTTGGGCAAGATGCTGCTATCACAGTGGCTCTTGCTACCCAGGATTTTTAATGGGTTCTGCGGGAAAACAAAATGCTTTGGGCTGGGGGCGGGGGGTAATCTACAATGCACCAGAATCCAGCCGAAGTGGGGGTGGGGGGGGGGGGACAGCAATACTCCTAGCCACTTCATGCTACCAGGAAACCAGAATAAAGAACTGGCTCTGATCAGCTATGCAAACAGGACTTGATCAAGGATTAATTGGGTTCTAAGATGAAATAGCTATGGGAGAAAAAGAGAGACAATGAAATTTAACAAGGGGGAGGGGCCCAAAGAATAATATGATTTTCCGAGAGCTTTTTTATTAGGATGTGTCTAGTGGAGAAAAATTGACTTGTTTGAATTTTTCAGTTGCATTACCTCATATATTAAAGAGATGTGTGTTTATTTTTCAGGGAACTTTGGCGATCGTTACTTTGGAACAGCTGATTATTAACATATTTTATATTAAAGTAAAGTCATTTTTGTAAAATGTCTAAGTAAAGAAGAGTTTGTTCTTAAATATAAACCCTATACACGCTTGTTCGTAAGAACATTTATATGTAGAAACCCATACTGTTCACCAAAATAAGAAGATGGTTTTCCATGTTCTATAAAAAAAATAATGTCTGCTCAAACTCCTATTGCGCTTATACAGCGGCTATCTTCTAAATATAAATATAAACATACATGTACAAATTCGTAATAACAAAACATAAAACCACCTCGTGAAAATAGAAATAAAATGTTTTAAATACCGTAAAATCCTAGTGATAAGCTGTGGGCTTTCTTCAAAAGGCCTTTTTTTTTGGGAGGGCTTATATTTCGAGGGGGTGGGATTGGGGGTAGGTAGGTAGGTAGGTAGGTAAGTAGTAACTTTATTTAAACAGGGTAAATTCATCAGAAATATACAATAATAAAATACTAAAGCTAAGGGGGAGGGTAAGGGGGGTAAGGGGGGGGGGGTGGGAGTGCTTGTTATAGGAAGGGAGGTTGCGTTTAAAAAAATGTTTGGGTTTATATTTGGAAGGGATATTGCTTTGGAAGAATTACAAGAATATCGAATGGTAAAATTTTCTTAACATAATATGAAACACAAAACAAGTTCGATAAACGACCTTAAAATACAAAACAAGTTCTACGAAAGGAGGGTTGTAGAGAAAGAAGTTATAACTTCTAAATGTTAGCCCTTTTGGGGTTAGGGATGGGGTGGGGGGAGGGGGGTTACCCGAGATACCCAGGGTAGGAGGTTATTTTCCGGAGGGCTTTTCTCGAGGGTGGTATCGGGGCGTATTATCGGAGTTTTACAGAACTTCATTCCGGTACTTATAATGTAAATGGTAAGGGTGATGTAATATCTAAGTTGCAAATAGATACATCAGAACGTTTTTAAAAACGGTTAGAAATAGCAAACTTCAGGTTCTTCTTGAGCCGCCTGGACCATCGAGAGACGCGAAAATTTACTGCGCGAAAATAATAACTAAAATTAGAAAAGATGTTCCTTATTTAATTTTTCTGGCATTTTAGGCCTCGTCCACACTGACCCGGCTAAATTTGAAAACGCCGCGTAAAATGTTTTCCGTCCACATTAACCCGGGTAAATTTGAAAACGATACCCACTTTGGAGAGCGTTTTTGAAAGCTCCGTTTTCGGCGACCGTAAACGCCGGTTCAGTGTGGACGGTTGGCCTAACCGGAGAAAAAAGATGCGTTTTCAAATTTACCCGGGTCAGTATGGACGGGGCCTTAAACATTAATTTCTTAGCATAATACTAAGAAAAACATTGAACTATCTTAATTAACCTACGTTGACAAACGCGGGGGTTAAGTCAAAGTTACACTTGCCCTCTTTGGTAGTTTTATGGTGATTTTTCTGTTATTTGCTTCATCCTCAAGCGCATTCTTTTTGTTTCGTCAACGATCACAATTAGGTTTGTTACGTTTTAATTAGTAGGGTTGGGGCCGTAAATTTGTATAAACGTCGATTTGGTTTGATGGAAACATTTCATAACTGCAAGTGCATCGTTCTTTATTATTCAGTTAAGATTGTAATTGGTTTGCTTGACAATGTGATAATATTGTAAGGGAGGATAAGATTTTTATTATTGTTGGAGTTTAAGGGTAATGCAGTCATTTTTCTACTAAAAATCATTGTTACGTTCTTGGGAAAGACACTTTACTCTCATAGTGCCTCTCTATCCAACTGACAAACTTCTGGGCGTTACCCGCGATGGACTAACATTCCATCCAAAAGGTATAGAAATACTACTAGCCGTTCTCTGCTCACTTTAGTATGCAATGCATGACCGACATAGACGGCCTCTCTGACCAAAATTGTCTCGTTCTCCGTCATCGCTCGAGGCTAGAGCGATGTTGAGTTTGGCAAGCTTGAAATAAGTTTCACTGTCGCCTAAAAGGTCTTAGCCCATATTGATTTTAACTGAGTGCGTACTCGATGACAGTCAACATCCGGCGGAAGTAAAAAAAAAAACAAGTATACAGAGCTAATATTTTTACTAAGGGATTTTGAGGTGGCTAAATTGGGATCGGCTGCGGCGCGGGTGATGCAGTTAAAACATCTAGGGTCGCGGGTTCGAGCCTTCGTGTTATATGGATTTTTCTAAATGGTCTGGGGGCTGAATAACCTTCCCCCCCCCCCCCCTGTGTTGACTCGAGCCGGCTGCTCAAGGAGTTAGTAAAATAGAAACCTCTAAAGAAATTTCGTGTGACACTGTGTAGCGCATATAACTAGTGAATTGAAAATGATAATTAAAATGAAAAATGCGCTTGATGGTAGTATAATGTTTCCATGAGTTGCCCATCATCGGGCTTGTGGGCCGGATAATTCTTCTCCAGAAATCCATTTTTTTTCGTTTTCCATTTTTCTTTTCATGTTTATAACTGTTTTTTTCTGCTGTTGCATCCGTTGTTCAGACTTTCTTCTTTTGCTTTTACCTTCTTCACCATGCTTATTCTTATGTTTTCTACATATATTTTGCCTCATCTCTTCCTTTTTATGTTGACCAGTTACAAAGCCCGTAGCATCTCAAGTGATTTTAAAATATCCTGTTATGGGCCAGGTGCATGTGTTTTTTTCTCTCCGTGCCCGCATTTGTTTAGAAAATTTAAAATTAGTTTAGATTCACCGTGTTATATATTTTTTGGCAAGTGTTTTGCTACAGACTGGACGATTTAGGTTTTTATTTGTACCGCTTGACTCGAGATAATATTAATGGCTATAATTCACGCGTTAAAGAGGGAAAAAGAACGAATTCGAATATGCCAATTACGTTTTTATTATTCACACACAAATTACAGCATCCATACATCTTTAATTAGGTGAAATTAGCGCCTGATAGTTATAGTTTCTTATCCTTGATCGTTGGTCGCATTTGATTTTGACTTATTAAAAAAGCTTTTGACTTATTAAAATGGAGACTGAAACGACAAGTGTTTAAATCAATCAGTTCCTTTCAAGCGGCAAAGAAACGTCAGAACCTATTGATTCCCTACTCTCTCCTTTACGCAGTAACTTTGCGATCTTTTTCCTTCCTGATTTTACGCGTCCTGCCGAAGTGATCGGCGTAGTTTTGCCGCTAAGAGGCGAGGAAGTGTTTTTCCTTGCTTTAGCAGCTTTTTGCAAGCCTTTGATTCTCGAGTTGATCTCGTTGATCTGAGCAAAGTTCATCTTGGTTTTTCCTTGTTCAGACTGATTTTCTTCAAGACCCTCTTCAGCAACTTCTTCCGCTAACGGAGGGAGAGTTTTCACCGGTTTCGGGACAATTTTGTAACCCTTGCGGTAAGAGCTTGTTGTCTGTTGATGAAATATTCCGTATAAACGCAGCAAATCCTCCTGCACTGGTGTACATGGCGTAAAAAAATCCGGCACTACAATCCTATCGGGCGCAGTAAAAGGACGATCTTTACTAGGTTTTTTCCTCTCGACTATTTTGGGAAGAGAAAAAGCATTCGTGGTCTTCGCACTTAGAGTCTTGCGTAATTTTCGCGACGATTTTTTATCCACTTTATGCTTATTCTCGACGGTATAAAACGATGAAATGACCCGCTTTCCATTTCGTAGCATTTCTTTTTTCCACTCTGCGGCGCTTTTAAACTGCTCCATATCTCGGACTTCCAACGAAGCCTTGCCTTCCTCGATTAAAACGTCCGCGCATTGTGCATGCCCTATTTTTAAAGCGTGTATAAGCGGCGTTTCGCCCTTGTTATTTGGTGTATCCACGCTTAAACCGTAGTGTTTTAATTTCTTAACAATCATCTTGACAATCGAGAGATCTCCCACGGTAATTGCATGGAAGAGCGCTGTGTTTGCATCTTTGTCGACCGCATTTAAATTGTAGTCCACAAATTGTAGAAACAAAGTGACAAGTTTTATCCTTTTCAAAATGCACGCGTAAGACAAAGCGGTCAGCCCTTGCTCATCCTGAAAATCGAGCGCTGCGCCGTTTTCTAAAAGCATCTTCGCCAAGCCAAAAGCTTTTTCTTCGTCGTCTAGGAAACAGACTTCCATGATCGGTGTCCTCTTGTTTTGGCCTCGCCAGTTGATATCAGAACCGGCCTCAATCAACAGACGAGCTTGTCTCCAACGCTTGTTACGAATGGCTTGACTTAACGCCGTCATTTCACCCAAAAATACCTTTGTGAAGCGGATAATTTTTCCCTCTCTTTTTATTGACTAAAGAGTCAAACTTTTCACTGTGGCGTGTGAATTAAATCGAAATTGTAATTACGCCGCAAAACGAAAACATGACTTTATTGATAACTACCGTGTACTTTGTTTCGACCAATGGGATTACAAGTTGATAAAGCGAGACAGGTGATATCACAGTGTGAATTACTTATTTCCTTAGTAAGCCTGATTTACACCTGTAGGAGAAAATGGATTTAAAAAATAACAAGCAAGGGCGTATTTTTGGTGTTTTGATTAGTGAAATAATATTTTTTATTATGGTCACTGGAAACCAACGATCTAGTTGTTTTCCTTTATGTTTCTTGGCGGGAGTTCCGGACTGTTATATTTCCAGTTGGATAAAAACCAATATTCTTCCCCAAAATATCAGACGTATTGACGCATGATGCAACTGGAAAATTTATTCTAAAAAAATAATGTTTTTCTTTCTTTCGATAGATTTGAACGAAAAAATAATCGGTTAATATAAATTCTGCCTCTCGTTTGAATGCTACAAAGGCATTGAAGTAAAACATAATTTATATTTATTAATTTATTGTTTATCAACATTTTCAAATTGAATTTTATTCCCACTGTTCCTAGACGATAATTACATGTATAGCTAGCTACAAGCATCTATTATAATTAATAAGAGTTTTTTTTTATTTGAGGGATTTCTGCGTCATTGAATACATCAACTCACGCGATGGCTCGCTCGGTCGGGATGCCTGGAGAGGTACAAAAACTGCGGTCTCAGGCCCCGTCCACACTGACCCGGGTAAATTTGAAAACGGCGCGTAAAATGTTTTCCGTCCACATTATCGTTTTTGTATTGTTTTCAAAATGTTCCCCGTCCACATTAACCCGGGTAAATTTGAAAACGATAGCGGCATCGGCCATAGATGAAAATGGCAGAACATGCGTGCATTATAACTGGAGCCCGTGCTATATTCAAATGAGGAAATTTTTTTACTATAAATGTTTTTGTCGGCGCCGAGGATAACGTCGATTAAAAGATATTTTACTTAAGAACATTTCGATGATCCATAGATTTCAAAGCTAACCTCACCTGAATATTTAAATACAGCGATCATTTCCAAAAGGAAGTCGAAAATTCACGCCGTAAAGAATTTACTGATTTAGCGTTCGGAGTTTTAAATTTAGGTTGTAAAGCGCAACGTTCAGCTGCAAACAACAAATTAAGCTCGATAATAAACAAAGAAGCATAAACATCAATTCGTCTGCCATCTTGAATTGATGTTCGTAGGGGACTGTGACAGAGATCACATGGCCATTTGACGTCAACGTTTTCGAAAAGTATCGTTTTCTTTAGTCCACACTACACCACCTAGCCGGCATTTTTAAATTTACCCACTTTCGAGAGCGTTTTAGAAGACCGAAAACGCTGTTTCAGTGTGGACGGTTGGCCTAACCGGGGAAAAAAGATGCGTTTTCAAATTTACCCGGGTCAGTGTCGACGGGGCCTCAGAAAGCTGCAAATGCTCTATTAAGTTACGTTAAGTTAAGTTAAGTAAAAAACAGAAAGGCTGACCGTACGGTAGGCGGATTGAACTATTATAATTTCCTTCCAATATTTCGTCAGGCACGGCCTGACTTCATCAGGGAATGAACAACTAACGAAAAAACTTTACTATTTAAACAACCAAGACTAAAGATAATAAGATTACAATTGTAAAATAACCCATGAATTAAAACCAACGGAAAAACAAACTAAGTTTAATATACAAAAGAGGGTAAAACAAACGGTTATACACTAAGTACATTAAACTAATTCCACTAAAACTCATACACTCATCTCATGACGCACCACTAGGGAGAGAGGCGTATCTTATCAAGGGTGCCAAACTAAAGACCATTAATAAACGTGAAGAAATTTAATATAGTGTACAATGTATTTAGTGTATCACCGTTTGTTTTTCCTTAGAATTTTTTTCACCTTCATTTGATGCAAGGTTTTTTAAGATGATATTTTTATTTTTTTCCCCATGGCTCCATTTGCACTATATTTTTTCAGCCGTTCTTTCTAAACAGGAACTTGTTTTTGGAAATGCTCAACCTCCCTCCCCCTCAAAAATTTTTTGGCTCGTCCCTAAAGACGTCTGGCAACTTGGTTGCTATGAGACTTAAACATAGCAACGAAATGACGTTTTCCTTCTTGGGAGCAGTTTAAACAGGGTCTGTTGGCTTGTTTTGTTGCTGTTCAATAAGTGCTCATGACTATACGGATCCCTTACTGAAAGTTCGAAAATAAGAAAATTTTCACGAGTCTTTTTCTTTAACCGAAGTTTTGTTTTGATTTATGGAAATGTTGTTGTTCTAGGTCTACAAGCAGTAAAAATGAGTTTGCTGGCTTCAAGGTTAAAATTCTTTGTACAGAAAAAAACTGCATCACCGATAATTTACTGCAGTTTCAAGAATTCATGAAATTTTTTCTTAACAGCTCGGTAAAAAAATTTAGTCTACGGTATGTCACCAGATATCTGCTATACAAGATGCCTTTATTAGAAAGTCAGTTGACTCTTATCAACTATTTGCTCTGGAACGAAGTTTCCAAGTTGTACGTAGGACGCTTCTCAGTTTGTGCTATCCATTGCTATGGTCTTTCTGGTCTTTCGTCCTAAAAACAGCAAAAGCAAATCAGAATTCGAGGAAATTCATTTTTAAATTGTAAAAAGGAAATTGTGTGCTCTGAATAAATTATAACAGCATCGGTTACAAGCCGTAATTAATAGTTAATTAGTAAAGGCAGTTCATCAAATCTTAGGCAGTGTCATCTACCATACCGGTCCTTACTTGCCCCAAACCCCAACCCTAAAACACTTTTCCTCTCTGTGACTTGAGTTTGGGCATAAAAACGTTTAAGTCAAAGTTCGGCTAGAAAAGTAGGGTCTGCACAACAGTACATCCAGCTTCAATAGACTACTAAGTTTTCTCGATTGTTATTAAAGCCGGGCCCACACGAGTAAAGGAAGCATGTACGTTCAAAATAATACGCACACGCAGGAATCTACGCTCGTTTTACAAGCTAGTGAGAACCTGGCCCGGACCCAGTAATATCGATTCTTCGAATAGTGTTAGAAGAATCTAATCGCTAAAGACAAGATAATATTCTCTTGCATAAGAAAAAGGAGCGTGTCGATCATAAACATAATTATCTCGACAACAAGTAAGTCATGGGACGAACCAATTGCATTTGGGACACAAGCAGATCACCATCGTGGAAGAAGTCACGTGTGGTGGGACAAAAACGGCGATACCTTTGCAACGAGCACAAACTGAGAGGTGGTATTAAAATACTAAAGCGTATTCCTTTTAATTATTAACAGGTTTAATTGTTAATTGTCTTTAAAACGACTGAGTTTCAGAGGTAGTAGCTTCTATCCCGTCCATTTTGTTTGTGTATAGCACTTCCTGCTACACAATTAGCAACTTAACAACAACAACAGTGACCTAAATAGTCGGCTGATTTTTTTTCTGACCTTGTCACTCGAAATAAACTCGAAGCCAGTTGTATACTTTTAAATTAACTTATGCAGCTTTTTGACTTGAAGTTCTCAACAACGCGTCCTCAATAAAAAATGTTCCCCTAAGTTAAACTTACCTCTCTTCCAAAGTCAAATGTCACGTTATCTCCAATCAGCACAAACGGTGCCCATTCTCTCACGTCAGAATAGCCATAACATCTCATCCACTTCATGGCCTTGTGAAGAGATTCACTTGCACTTTCCCCACGAACAAGATGCTCATAGAAACGACGCATCAGCTGCTCTGTTGAACTGTCTTTTAACGCCCACAATGCCACCAGTACTGAGCGTGCACCTGATCCTAAGAACGCTCGAGCGATTCCAACTACTCCCTCGGCTCTAATTTGTCCACGCCCACTGTGACAACAGCTTAGCACTACCAGTTTGGCTCGCAGTTGAACTTGTGAAATGTCATACATTGTCAATAGGTAATCTTCTTCTTGTGGAATCCTATTAGAAGAACGCACAGGAGAAAGGGCAATTTCTCCTCGTTCGGCATTACCATGTGCAGCAAAATGTATCAGACTCACTGAATGAATCATTTGAAGTATCGCCTGCTTGGTCGCGTGCTGTCCTAACAAAGGCTGAACGCCCAGCATTTCTCCAATCATCTCTGCTTCCTTTCTTGCATAAGGCAATGGCGTTATGTTTTCTGTTCGTCCTTTGTAAAGCACCTCACCAACTTCAGGATCTCCCACTATAAGTGCACCACTCTGACTGTGATAGTCCGGGGGACTGTCTTGAATGAGCTCGAGAGTCGTCAAAGAAGGAACGACGCGGATCCTGAAAGTCTCTGACAAATACTGTCCGTCTTCATCGCGTAACGCTGCAAATGGAACTTGGTACAAGGAGCGATCAGGAACAATGATAATTTCGGGCTCCTTAAGTAAGTCGGCCACAGGAGCGATGAGCATTTTGTAGAACAAAGGCTCGGGATCTTGGTTGTCTTCATCGTTATCCGCTACAAGACGCAAATTTGCGAGGCTCTCCTCCTGATAGGAATCAGGCTGAACCATATTCTAAAGATCGATCTTCACAATCCTCATCAGGTAAAATTACAAAGCTGCGAAAGCTTTTGGCAAAAAAATCATCCAAATCGTGAACTAATGCAGCGTGATCGTTGCTTTCATTTACTGTTTTTCTTCGAAAATGAATGTCTCCGCTCATTGTGAAAATCCACAAAAACACCCAATGAGCACGGTGGGAAATGTAAAGACAGGTGCAATTACTTTCTTTTTTCATGGCATTTTCAATGCCAATCCACGATTGCGGATTAGCAGAGATTTGCCTTTCAATACAGTACTGAGCTGCCATCAAGTCTGCTAAGGCACTAGCTCTTCCCAGCTCTAGAACATAAAGAGCATTATTGGGATTCTCAGAACAACAGAAGAATGCACTGAGCGTCTTGTATGGAAAATCGTTGAAGTCTGAAAAAGATATCTTAAATTGATCGTTGTTTTCAAGCAAACGTCGCAAATCTTCGCTTTTATTGATACTCAGTAGTAAATAGTCAAATGCTTCCGAGATCTTTTCTAGGGATAACTTCACCAATATCAAGTTACAGTACAAGTAAAACTCTAGGCCAGGGATTCCAATATCTTTACTAATTGAAAGTGCCTTCTCAAAATAACTTTCAGCTATGACTTGCTCACCAAGAATATAAAACATACTTGCAAGGTTTGCATAACTTTTTGCTTCTCCTGATCTATCACCAATTTCCATTTGAATCGCAATTGCTTTCTTGAGATGTTTTTTAGCTTGAACATATTCACCAAGATACAGAAACACTTTTCCTAGGTTAAAGTAATTTGCTGCTTTGCCTTTCCCAGATCTGTCGACAATTTTTATTGAGATCGCAAGTGCTTTCTTAAGATGTTCTTTAGCTTGGACATATTCACCAAGAGATTGTAACAAAACTCCTAGATTTCGTAATTACGTGCTTGGCTTGCTCTGTCACCAATTTGCATTGAGATCGCAACTGCTTTCTTAAGATATTCTTTAGCTTTGACATGTTCACCAAGAGACAGAAACACAGCTGCTAGATGTTCCAAATGTGCTGCTTCTCCTTTTCTGTCACCAGTTTCAATGCTGATCCCTAGTGCTATCTCTAGACATTCTTTAGCTTTGACAAAAACACCAAGAGACTGAAACACAGCCCCGAGGTTTCCATAAGAGGATGCTTTTGCTACTGTATAACCAATTTCCGTACTGATCACCAGTGCTTTCTCGTGACATTCTTTAGCTTTCTCATATTCACCAAGAGATCGAAACGCAGTTCCCAGGTGGTCGTAATTTGCTGCTTCAACCTTTCTGTCGCCAATTTCTATACTGATTGCAAGTGCTTTCTCGTGACATTCTATAGCCTGGGCATATTCCGTAAGAGCCTGAAACACAGTTCCTATGTCTCCGTAACTTGTTGCTTCTTCTGCTCTGTCCCCAGTTTCCATATTGATTGAAAGTGCTTTCTGGAGATATTCTTTTGCATTGACATATTCACGGAGATGATAACACACATCTCCTAAACTTTTGTAAGCATCTCCTTCTCCTTTTCTGTCGCCCGTTTCTCTCATAATAATGATCGCCTTCTTATAAAGTTCTTGTGCTTCTGCATATTTACGTTGCCCTTCACATATTTCTGCCAGTTGCATAGTGAGATTCCCTTCTTCAGCGGTTTCACCACACTCGCGGTAAATGAGAAGAAGTTCCCTGCCGTACTTAACAGCATTTGTGTAATCAGAGATCCGACAGTATGCACGGAAGATCACTCGATGGCTGGCAATCTTGAATAGTTTGACAAACCGTTCTCGTTTTTTAAGTTGTTCATTTTTTAGGAAAATCAAACATTCCTTACACAACGGGATGGCGTTTAAACCACGACCGGTATTGAGAAGGAAAATAGCAATAAAGGTGCCTATATAGATGGCTGCTTTGGTGTCTAATATAACGTCCTCTGTGCTGTTCATGGTGTCTTCTTCTTAAAGCCTTGCAAAATGATATAGTAAAACGAAAAAAAGATTAATAGAGTACAGAATGTATAGAATGAAGTTAGCAAGTGATTTAGAATAACGTTATGCTTTTGTGAAACATTGACTGTGGTCTTGTTTTGCTTAAGTTAGTTTTCGTCTTTGGAACAAATGAAATCAGTGCTATATGCAGAAAAACGCATGATGAAAGAGGGCTTCCTCGAGAAGCAGAGGATTCATATAGTCATAGTTAATAAAAGTGTAGATTTACCAGAAGATGAGCTAGGATATTTGATAATTTCTTACGTAGAATTAGATCAGTTTGTTTCAGTTGCAAGAAGAAGCTTGGGCAATCAAGGTGAAATTGTGATAGAAAAATATCTAGTAAATGTGCGCGCAGTTTTTACAGGAAACCAACCAAATTTTCGATGAAATTATTTATCTCATACAGTTAAAACCCGCGAGTAAGAACCTAACATTTAAGAACCTGTTAGGCTAAAATTTCCAAATTAAATACCATTTTTATAAGGACCTATTTAGCAATAAATTTGAAACAGGTTCTTAATTTCTAAAATGATTAGAAATGTCTACTTTTTGGAAAATAATTTGGACACGACATTACTCAGTAATGTTATGTTCTGAATGATTAGTGCTTCATTTTTACATAAACACTATGTGGTATGCAGATTTTATATAAGAAAAAGGCCGAATACCACTAAAGTCTCTATAACAACATTGAAACTTTTTCTTCAGAAATCAGTTAAGAACCTATTTAGAACCTAATTACCGGTAGCCTAAATTTATGTTAATTACCCTTTATGTAAGAACCTGTTTAGGCTAATTTTAAAAACAATAGGTTCTTACTCGCGAGTTTGTACTGTATTTAGCCTAAAACCCGACAAAAACTAATTTTAGCCAGCGCTCATTTGCGTGACTTACTGTCAGCTCTTACAACCCAACGAAGTGAAATCAGTCACGCGATTCATGCAAATCGTTATAAGCCTCTAGCTTATTTACTACAAACATGAACTGTTTTTACATCGGCCATCGGCCATCTTATGATATATGCTTAGTTATCCTTTGCAAAAAGCATAAACTAAGATATGAACTGATCGAACTAATCTATGATTACAGCTTGTTATAATAATAGAACAAAGGGCAATTAATTGAAATACCACAGAGGGACTTTTCCTGAAAAATTGAAACTGAAACCAAGTACCCGAAAGAAAAACCTTTCCGCTTAAGCATGTTGAATCCTTTACTTTAAACTCCATTCTTTGTCAATCACAGACGGTATAGCCGTACAGTATTTAAGTAAATTCCATGTTGTTGTTGGCATATAACCGAATTCACATTTCAGCTTTCTGTCATGGAGAAACCGACCCGTTGTCAGAGGAAAAATGTGACCAAACTGTATGGCAACTAGCTTCTTTTTCTATTGTAATTCTTCATTATTATTTCAGGACACGTACGGCAGACGTAAAGTTATATTTGGAAGTCACTTCATTATGTATTTTGCACGAGTTGATCGATTTGATTCTTTCTCCTGTTCATGATAACAGACATGAGATCACAGAACCAGACAGCTTTATATGTAAGAAAAGCAAATGATCAGGTTTTCGATTTGTTACTACGCTTGTGATATTCAATAAGTTGTTTCTATTAAAGAAATCCACCTCTGTATATTCTAATCTGGTTTAAGATGGAGATTAGACAATGCAAGATGAGTTGTACTTACCTATCTGCCTATTTTCACCAGTGGCGCAATTACACTGCAATCAAAGGGTCATCAAACACTCGGGAGTACGTTTCCCGACATTCCGAGGAAACGGTATCATGTTATGTCACGCATATTACATGGAGTGTTACGAGGTTTGTAATCAAATAAATTTCTAAATAAACAATTTGAAAAGTTAACATACCTGTTATCAGAGTCACATTAAAAAAAAAAGCGAAAGAGAAAACACTGAGAACCAGTGTAGCAAATATAAACCTAAAAAAAATATCATAATTTTGCACAAAAAAGAAAAGGCGGACAGATAAAGTAACGGCTGGGACAGACGCAGTGTCAACTCTGCTCCTACTCCCGGCATAGCTAATCGAACGTTCGAAAATCGAACTCAATCGAACTCAATCGAACTCAATCATGGATTGAATTCGATTGAGTTCGGCAATCGAACGAAATCGAACACTAGACTTTCAGTGAGTTCGATTTCCGAACAAATCGAACTCAATCGAACAAATCGAACCCAATCGAACTCAATCAATCAGATTGGGTTCGATTTAGTTCGGTAACCGAACTAATTCGAACACAATTAAATGGATTGCGGTCGATTGGCTCTGGTAAACCTATTTTACAGTTTATTCAATAACAGAAACCCCTGTCAGCAGTAAAGAGAACAGAACAAAACAGACCCGTTATTAACGCTTGCGTATTCAATAACTATTGCACCAATTCATTTTTAAAAACATCTTACTGTCGTGATAGAAAGGATAAATAGTAAATGCAACAGTAAAATTATTTTTTTCCTCAGGTCAAAATCAAAGCAAATGATCAGATGTTCCCCGTCCTACTGTTTTATTCTGTTTAAATATGTTCATGAGTTTTTATCAATTTCCAGTTACGTTATATTGTGTTCTACAAAATCTATATTTCGCACGAGACAAATTGCAAATGTTAGCTTTAATCATGTGAAACTTTGCCAAAATTGATTTGTATCTCTAGGAACGAGACATGTCATTAAAACAATAGATAATAAGTCAAAACAATGCCCCTAGTGTTGGTGTTTACAACATGCGAATAAAAATAGAGGTTCTAGAGCCCCGCGCAGGGACTCGCATATGAAAGGGGCGGGGATGCCCGTCGTCTCACTTAGGAATGTAAATTTCGAAGTTTGGTCTTACTTAGGGTGTTCCGCGCAAAACGCTAATAATTTTCGCCTTCAGGGCCTCGTTTAAGGTTCCACACGAAGAAATAAACAAAACAGAATTTTATTTTTAGTACATTGGTATCTTTAAGGGGTCACAAAAAGCTTCAGCCACGTCCAAATTAGGATGAGCAATTCAATCCTAAGAAACGGCGCTCTTGTTGTTTCATGTTAACGTTGCAAATGGACACGAAAATTTTGTGTCTATAAATTTTTGGTGTCTTCAGACGACAATAAAGAGCAATGTTTTAATGTAAAGTTTAATTACACATGTTCTTTTTCTCTCTCTGTCAAACGGACAAAGCTATCCAATGGAATGATGGCGATGAAAAAGAACGCTGACTACGATAAAATAGCAAACAAGGCCAGCCTTTCAAATTTAGAAAAGAAAACGAAAAATCCTACGCAATCGATATCTTAAAATCGATGCACTGAAACTTGGCTTACACTCCTATGGGCTCGATTTTCGAGTTTCTCAAAATGACGTTAAACAAGGAAGGAGAAAGAAAATAGAAAAGGGAGAGAGAGGAAAGGCAGGACAGGCCGTATCAAAAAGAAAGTCTGCGTTCGAGCGTAGTGGCGCGCCCATCAGGCCGGAACTTATCTTGGTTACAGCAGTCTCATCAGGTGACCAGGAGTATTTACACTCCCCCCTGGATGGGATGCTTGTCCATGGCAGGGGCCCCAGGGCTGCCCCCAAGTAATAAATTCGCCGTCACCCATTTACACACCTAGGTGGAAAAAAAATACCGCAGAGGAAGAAATCAGCGGAAAAAAACCTGGTCCAGATTTTAAACCACGTCATGACTAGCATTTTAGTCAATCAAATGGTCAAGCTATTATAAATATCGCAACCAAAGCTATATTGACCTAAACCTCACCGTAATTTTTTCTGCAACGCTATGAACAAGCCTTTAATGATGTATATGATCATGTTTTTTGAATCAATCTTGGAAACATTGCGATAGAATCATCCTAGACTCCTACCATATCGCCACTTCTGAGAACTTAGCTCTTTTTAAAGGCCGATTTACAAGGTACGATTTTGTCGCATGCGATATGTTTGCGACATGCTTGCGACAGGCCTACGACACGAATTGTGTCGTGTAAGTCAAACCTACAACTCGCTTACGACTGTCGTAGGCGTGTCGTAATCTTGTCGCATGCGACAAAATTGTACCGTGTAAATGGCCAATCAGCGGTCATGATCCAGAGAACACAGGGAGCAATACGTTTACACTGAACGGTAAATAACACACTGGCGTAAATCGCTGGCGCAATCGGAATCGATCAAAAGGGAATAGGGGAAGGTTTACTGAAATAAAGATAGGCCGTTTTGTGCTAGCATTGGAGAAACAGGATACGATCTAAGATGGACCCTTTACATGTACAGCCCTAGACAAAGAAAAGTCATATTTTTAACTTTTAATTTGATTTAATATTTCACTACTCACATCAACTTATGGATTTCACAACTCTCAATGAAATGCTGTACGATTACAAATCTCTCTTGATTGTACTGAGTGTTAAGCGGTCACTCGTCAGGAGTTCGTGACAACTTCGCGCTTATCGTAAAAGTACAGCAGTTGTCACGTAAAGGGCGCTTCGCTAAACCTACGCCAGTCAAACACCATCCTGTTTCTACGACTACGATTGATTTTGACTCCGAAATTTGCGTAAACAGGGCTTTTAACAATATATACGTCTGCGATAGTTTCGCGAAATCATTTGTGCTCTATAAAAAAGTCAACGTCTGCTTTACGCACTAAAAACTACATCACTACATATTTATTGCATTTCTAAGAAGTCCTTGAAATTTAAAAACGAGGATGTTAATAGCTCGGCTGAAATGAAAAAAATATTGTGTGCGGTATATCGCATGTAATCACTTAAATTATTTACAAGACGCCTTTCTCTATCAATGAGCTAGCGGCAACAAACTTTACTAAGTTTCTCAGGTTGCACGAAGTTTTTCAGCTTGTGCTGTCCATTGCTAAGGGATTTCTTCCTAAATAACAAAAAAGAAAAACAAAGAAAAACAAATTAGAATTTCAAGAATTTTATCGTAAACGGTATAGAAAAAAAAATTATTACTGACGGGATTTGTTTTAAAAGCCAATTTCAATTTCCCGTCAAAAATTATCCTTTTCGGTGAGTCAGGTTATTACATTTAGCGTTGATTCTCACTAGACTGTTATTTAATTGTGCAATTTTAATTTACATCAAGCAAATTTTAACTTCCTAACGTGCTCCTAACAGAAGTTTCTATAGTCTTAGTTAAACTTACTTTTATTTTGCTAAAGTCAAATGTCACGTTATCTCCAATCAGCATAAACGGTGCCCAGTCGCAAACCTTGGGATAGCCGTTACATCTCATCCACTTCATGGCCTCGTGAAGAGATTTACTGACGCTATCCCCACGAACAAGGTGCTCGTAGAAACGACGCATAAGCTGCTCTGTTGCTATGTCTCCTAACGCCCACAATGCCACCAGTACTGAACGTGCACCTGATCCCAAGAACGCGCGAGCGATTCCAACCACTCCCTCGGCTCTAATCTGTCCACGCCCACTGTGACAACAGCTAAGTACCACCAGTTTAGCCCGCAGCTGGACTTGTGAAATGTCAGACATCGTCAATAGGTACTCTTCCTCTTGTGGAGTCCTGTAAGTAGTTCTGACCGGGGAAAGGGCAATTTCTCCTCGTTCGGCATTACCATGTGCAGCAAAATGTATCAGACTCACTGAATGAATTATTTGAAGTACCGCCTGCTTCGTTGCGTGCTCTCCTAGCAAAGGCAGAACGCCCAGTAGCTGTCCAATCATCTCTGCTTCTTTTCTTGCATAAGGCAATGGCGTTATGTTCTCTGTTCGTCCCTTGTAAAGCACTCGACCGACTTCAGGATCTCCCACTATCAATGCGCCAGTCTGACTGTGATAGTCTGCAGGACTGTCCTGAATGAGCTTGAGAGTCGACAAAGAAGGAACGATGCGGATCCTGAAAGTCTCTGATAAATACTTCCCATCTTCATCGCGTAACGCTGCAAATGGAACTTGGTACAAGGAACGATCAGGAACAATGATGATTTCGGGCTCCTTAAGTAAGTCGGCCACAGGAGCGATGAGCATTTTGTAGAATAAAGGTTCGGGATCTTGGTTGTCTTCATCGTTATCCTCTACAAGACGCAAATTTGCGAGGCTCTCTTCCTGAGAAGATTTCGAATCAGGCTGAACCATATTTAAAGATCGATCCTCGCAATCCTCATCAGGTAAAATTGCAAAGCTGCGGAAGCTTTTGCCAAAAAAGGCATTCAAATCGCGAGGTAGTCCGGCGGAAGCATTGCTTTCATTTACCGTTTTACTTCGGAAATGAATGACTCCGCTTGTTGTGAGAATCCACAAAAACACATCTTGACCAACATAAGAAATGTATAGACAGGTACAGTTACTTTCTTTCTTCATAATATTTTCAATGCCAATCCACGATTGCGGATTAGCAGAGATTTGTCTTCCAATACAGTACTGAGCTGCCATCAAGTCTGCTAAGGCTCTAGCCCTTTCCAGCTCTAGAACGTAAAGCGCATTGTTAGGATTCTCAGAAAAACAGAAGAATGCACTGAGCGTCTTGTATGGAAAATCGTGGAATTCTGAAAACGATATCTTAAATTGATCGTTGTTTTCAAGCAAACGTCGCAAATCTTCGCTTTTATTGATACTCAGTTGTAAATAGACAAATGCTTCAGAGATCTTTTCTTGGGATAACTTCATCAATATCAAGCTACAATACAAGTGAAACTCTACGTCAGTGATTCCAATATCTTTACTAATTGACAGTGCCTTTTGAAGATAACTTTCAGCTGTGACTTGTTCACCAAGAATACGAAACACACTTCCAAGGTGTGCATAACTTTTTGCTTCACCTGATCTGTCACCAATTTCCGTTTGAATCGCAAGTGCTTTCTCGAGATTTTTTTTAGCTTGAACATATTCACCAAGATACAGGGACACTTTTCCTAGGTTTACGTAATTTGCTGCTTTGCCTTTTCTAGATCCGTCGCCAATTTCTATTGAGATCGAAAGTGCTTTGTTAAGATGTTCTTTAGCTTGGACATATTCACCAAGATATAGGAACACAATTCCTAGTTCTCCGTAATTAAGTGCTTGTCTTGCTCTGTCACCAATTTTCATTGAGATCGCAAGTGCTTTCTTAAGATATTCTTTAGCTTTGACATGTTCACCAAGAGACTGAAACACAGTTCCTAGATTTCCCAAAAGTGCTTCTTCACTTTTTTTGTCACCAATTTCCATGTAGATCGCTAGTGCTATCTCAAGACATTCCTTAGCTTTGACATAAACACCAAGACACTGAAACACAGCCCCGAGGTTTCCATAAGATGATGCTTTTACTTCTGTATAACCAATTTCCGTACTGATTGCAAGTGCTTTCTCGTGACATTCTTTAGCTTTCTCATATTCACCAAGTAATCGATTCACAGTTCCCAGGTTATCGTAATTTGCTGCTTTTCCCTTTCTGTCGCCAATTTCTATACTGATTGCAAGTGCTTTCTCGTGACATTCCATAGCCTGGACATATTCCGTAAGAGCCTGAAACACAATTCCTAGGTCTCTGTAACTTGTTGCTTCTTCTGCTCTGTCACCAGTTTCCATACTGATTAAAAGTGCTTTCTCAGAATATTCTTTTGCATTGACATATTCACGGAGATAATAATACACAACTCCTAAATTTCTACAAACATTTCCTTCTCCTTTCTCTCTCATGATGCTGATGGCTCTGCTATAAATTTCTTTTGCTTCTGCATGTTGACATTGCCCTTCACATATTTTTGCACACGTGCGGTAAATGAGAAGAAGTTCCCTGCCGTACTTTAGTGCATTTGTGTGATCAGAGATCTGACAATATGCCTTGAAGATCACTTGGAGGGTGGCAATCTTAAATAGTTTGACAAATTGTTCTTGTTTCTTCAGATCTTCATTATTCAGGAAAATCAGACATTCTTTACATAACTGGATGGCTTTTAGATCACGACCGGTATTGACAAGGAAAATAGCAACAAGATAGCCTATGAAGATGGCCAAGTGGGCATATCTTATAACGTCCTCTGTGTTGTTCATGGCGTCCTCTTCGTTAAAGCCTGGCAAACTGATAATAAAGAATAAACATGAACAGAATATAAAATCAAGTTAAATTAGTTATGTTGAATACGTAATGCGTATTATGACTGCTATAACTATGACTGTTCTTTCTTTGTTTTAGTTAGTTTTCGTCTTTGGACAAAAAGGAATCAGGATCAATCAGTACAATTGGCCGTTCCGAAATTGCACAGGGAAGTGGGGCGAGTTTCAAATTTCAAGTAATCGATAATCTGACACCACCAAATGAAAGATCATGGTGCGATTGGTCATTTGACCATGTTTTAAGGTCCATAACTTCGTTTCTGTTCATCCTGAAAGCATCAAACTTGGTGAAATGACCATTCTCATCATGATCTTTCATTTGGTGGTGTCAGATTATCGATTACTTGAAATTTGAAACTCGCTCCAGTTCCCTGCGCAATTTCGGAATGGCCAATACAAAGCAATGCAATGCAATACAACATTGCTTAGAAGTTTTTTATTTGGTTATTAGCCTTATAATTAACTAAGAACCAGCATTTTATGTTAATTGCTAAGAATAGCTATTGTGCGGCTGTTTCAGCTACTTTTTCTATGTTTTCTCTATCAGTGTTGCAATTTTGTATTTGTAATGAACAAAAAAACGTGCAAATTTTCGATGTTATTGTCTGTCTCATATGCATATTTAGCCCGGCTTAGTGGCGGTGAACCTACAGTGGTACCGTAAAACATTGTTTGTTTTCTTTTACGAAAATAGGTGAAATGATAACCGTGAAAAACCTGAAAATCTTTTCACCCATCATTTTTTTCTCTTTTCGCAACGGAAATTGAACTCCTCCTGGATAAAGAGATAGAGACTCAGAGGAACCCACTGTTCTCGAAGAAGACAAAATAGGACAAAAGACGGATTTGATAAATAACGAGAAATTGTAATCTAGAGCAACCTTTTGATTTCGACTGAATTATTAAGCATGAAATATAAAACAAAAAACTATATGTACCGGAGAAAAGCCTCGAATTTGCCAAATTTGGTCAAACGTTTGTTTGATAAGTGACTATTACAGTATTTACTCTTCAGCACAGATCAAATGAAAATGGCCATGACAGTCTTAGCCCAATACGAATTTAACGGCCAAAATTAATTTGATTTGTCGTACTAACCACTTCTGCTGGGTCACCGGAAAGAATCCGAAAGTCAGTATGTTTCAAACAACTTCTCAACAAACACTACATCTAGACATCGTTCATTCGCGTGACTTTAATTTTATTGCGTGACTTACTGATCACGACCCAACGGACAAAATCAGTCACGCGATTCATGCAAATCTCTAAGCTCTCGCTTTCTCACTAATTCAGCTTTTTTATTATAAATGCTGAGTTATCATTTTCAAAAAGCCTAAAGTAAGATATTAACTTACCGTGTTCAGTTTCTTGATCAAGTTATGATAGTGAAACCAAAAGCGATGAACTGAAGTACTGAGCGACTTTCCCTGCAAGACAGGAGACAAATACAAACTGAAACTGAAGAACAAAGCTCAAACTCAATGCAGACTTCCAAAGGAAAACCTTGCTTCCAAAGTGTGTTTCATCCTTTACAACTCTATTCTATGTTGATTAAACACGGGAGAGTCCTTGAACGATTTGATCGATCTTTTAATACTTCCGGGATACTTTCGATTTTCGCCACTGCATGATTCCATGGTCCAGTTCACAGAACCAAACAACAGCTTTGTATCTAAAAGGAAACCGTCGAGTTTGCGATTTGTTGCAGCTTTTTGTGATTTTATGTGTTTCGTGGCTTTAAAAAAGTTTATACAAGGTTAGCCAGCGCTGTACTTACCACGAAGCAGTTCGGTTTGGAAAGTGAAACTACGAAAACACTCGGGGATCAAGGAGGTTCCCTGATTATGCGGACAAAATAATTGGCTTATTTGACGACATGGTTGATATGCAAGGTATCCGCTGAAGTAGTACCGCAGGCGCAACTTCTTGCTCAAGAACAAACATGGCGGACAACACGTGAGGGAACGTTTTGAAATGGTAAGCTTCTTTTGAGAGATTTTCTCGTCTATTCTGATCGAAAAATAATTTGTCCAGGTGATAAAAGTAAATTGCTGTTGCAGGGGAAGAAAAAGAAGCCGTTTATTGACAAGAAGAGTGCTCATAGCTTTCAGCTTGTTCACAGAAGTCAGAAAGATCCCTTACAAGCTGATGAAGACAGTTCTAAACATGTTTTGTTACCGATAGATTCCAGCAATCAGGTAGTAGTTGACTTTATAGTATTGTAACTGTTTTTGTTGTGTTTTGCTGCAGCCGCAATGGCTGCAAGCAAAACACATTGAGAGCTGAAGTTTGTGCCGTAAGGACCGTAAGGTGTAAGGTGTAAGTGCCGTAACAGAGGAGAAATCTGAACTACCGATGTCAATCAAATCCATGAACAAACAAAATCGAAACCAATGAACCGTAGCGCTGATCGCATTCGAAGTTACGGGCCAAAGTATTCGAACGCAAACCACGTTGGACACGTTGGAAAACAGAAAACCGATTTAAAAGTATATCGCATTGGGAAAGAAAACAAACTGTGGCGCGACCACTCCAGTTTTATGAGAAAATTATTCTGCAGTTTTCATCATTTACGAAAAGAGCGAAGACTTGGAACCTCGCCGAAGGTCATAAATATTTTCTCCAAAGGACCGGTTAGTGCACAGTTTGTAAACTTTCGCTTTGAAAATAAACTTACCCTCACCTTGTCTACACTGTTTACAGCATACTAGTACTGTATTAACTCTGAACTTCATATTTTAAAATAAAATGTATGAACGTGTAACTTGTCACGCAAAGACAGCTGGAAAGGAATATACCATGCTGGTAGGCTGCACCGCTAATTGTAGCTGTATTCGAGCTATATAAAAGACAGCTAGAAACGAATTAATACTAGTAACATCACAATGGGAAAGAAACTTATTCAGTGGTTCACACCGTCGAAAACAAAGAAATATTAAAGGAAGTTCTCATTCACCAGATTCACTGCATCAGATGCAACATTCGTCAGTTCGTGTTTAAATGCGTGGCGACCAGTTTGTTTACTAGTTATTAAAAAATAATACGGTCTTCATTTAATAAACAGTTCATCCTTAAATTTCAGCTTTTCTACGACTGACAGGTAGGTACTATAGTATAAGCCCCGCTAAAATAGCTGGAAAGGGAAAGTTTTTTGAAAAATGAATTTTTGACTGCCAGACGCGCTGGCGCCACATGTTTATTTTGTGAAGATTAATTAAACGCCGTGAAAAATAGAATTTGATGTCCAGCGAGCCACTGCATCTTCGGCTACGCAGTCCTCAGTGAATCCTCCAACTTCACAAATTTCTAAAACTTTAAGAAAACGAACTTTCGCAGAATCAAAAATTGGTCCTTATCGATCTTCCGATCTTGTTGTGAAGACACTGAAATTCGACGAGTGTTCATGCGTGAAGGGATGACTGACGAATGATAATAATTATTTGTAAACTTTCGCTTTCAAAATGAACTTTGCGTTACGTTCAACGCCATCTTTCTGTTGTTGTACGCCGGTGCGCGTGCGATTATTTATAATTTCTGAATTTTGATCAGTAAAATTATCAGGATTGAATTAACACAAAGTGACTACAATATAGTGCAATTATTAACCTGCACACAAGTGACAGACAATAAAAGACGTTGGATTTCAATCTCGACTCACTTGTCTTTCATCAACATGTTCCCTAAGACTTTGCTCTAGCAGCAAAACACATGGACCCATTGGGGCCCTATTTTTTCTTTATGTAATAACTATACAAACGAACGTGCGAATCCAGCCTAGGGCCATAAATTACTATACATAATTTTACCTTTTGCGAGTTTTGGTATTAAATTTCTGTAAAGAAAAAAATACAGACACTTGGTATTGACAAACGTGGCTTCTGTTTGCTTTGTTGTTTTATACTTGCCAAAAGGCTTGTTTCCTTTATTTTAATTGTTGGCATTTAGTTTATTTTATCTATGTTTTCTCTTCCAGGGTGCAAGTGAAACAGAGTCTGTGTAAGTGTTTGTTACTAAGGCCTTCCTTCAAATGTTCTCCAAAACCCACAAGTAGTCAGCAGACCAGTATTATTTCCTCACTGGTTTTGCGTTACACTTGTGGGACAGTAAATAAGTCACAACTCTTGTGACTGAGTTCCCTGTTTTAGGGTTCTTTTGTCGCTTCTGAGTGTGACTTGCTGTTTTCTTCATTGTTACTTAGTTTGTGTTGTGCTGGCTACACATACTCTGAGAAGGAAACTAACAGTAACAATTTATTAAAGGAGCTACATCATTGGGATTTCGCAGATTTTTGGTTTCAACTGTTCTGAAATTAGTGGTATAAGCAACTTAACCCATGAAAAACGTTATCTTTGAACATCTTAAGGAAGATGTAACCTTAATTTGTGGATAGTAATCAAGCTACATGGGTATGGCTATAAATATAGAGTTTTTGAAGATGAGTGAAAACAACTTGAAAAGTAAACTCTTTATTTCTTAAGTTGCAATTCATTTCCATCTGAGCCATCCAAAGATGCTCGTTAACAGTTTCAGTGCTCAAATATAGCAATTTTTTTTTATAAAAATGGACTAATAGTTTTCTTTATTAGTTTCCTGCAACACAAATGTAAATTTTGGCTGTTTATAAATCTGGTAAAATCCCTGTCAAAGCCCCTTTAAAGATGATTTCCAGTCCGTACTGCGCAGACTCAGGGTTTGTTTTCTTTTTTGTTTTGAATTTGTTGAAACGTTACACTTCGGTGATAGCGTACATGAAGTTTTTTAGTTCACTATTATGGATCGTCTCGTTCAAGAATTCACGATGAGCTAAAATGTCCGTTTGAAATACTGTCGAGCTTCTTTTACTCGTTATTATTGTTTTGCAAGGATATCTGGCGTTAATAATGAAGAAAAAGGTAAGTTTTGTCCCGGAATTTTTATTTTTGCTAGTAAACATTCTTCTGTTTGTGAGACTCACAAACATTGCAGGCGGAGATTGCGCAGTACGGACTGGAAATCATCTTTAAGGGTGTTATTTGCAACAAGGTGCTTTGTATTGTTTTTATCTTGATACATTGTACATGTATCTTTGATATGCCTAAACAACATACTGAACCTGGCTAAAATGGCCTGTATGGATGTCCTCAGCTAATATTACACGTACATGTAACTGATCTTCACAAATAGCCTGTAACTGGAAATATTAATTCTACCAATCAGTGCCAGTGACAAGCGAAGGAAGAAGGATGAAGAAAAAGAACATGGCATTTTCTTTGATGACGAATATGACTATTTACAACATGTCAAACCTCGCACAAACCTGTCACTGGAACCACTGCCTGAAAATGTCACCGTCATAGAAGCTAAGAAGCCACTGCATGCAGATCATTTGGAGGTAGGTGTTATAGTGGTTCTCCGTGATGCGCAAACTCTGAAATTCAAGGGAAATAAAAAAGGTTTTTAATTATCCGGGGGTTTAAGTTAATTCTTTTTTCCTTAGTGGCCATTTGGCCACCGACTGCTCAAGTTTGGTCGCCAGTGAAAAATTTTAGCCTTAAATTAAGCTCACACTTTCAATCCTTCCTCTCAATTTTAGTTGCCAGCTCCAAAAATGTTAGTCGCCATGACTTGGAGGGTTGTTAAAATTAGTGAGAAAATTACCCGAAGGCCCTTTGGGAAACAAACTGGTGTTTGAAACGTGATCTTATTTTCCCGCATATGGATGAACTGCACTGTACTTTGATTATTGAAGTGTTGTCTCTGAAATAAATGACATTTTTATGGAGAATAATTACATTTTCTACCAGCTAGATTTCTCTTCAATCTCACAAGTTCTGAATGTGAATTCCTGCCTAGAATGGTACATTAAAAATGCACCCCTAATACAGTCTGCATCAGAGTTTTTCAACAACCTGTTTTTGGCTTGGTGTAACCATAGCAATACACATACTGTAACATTAATGTTAAGTGACTCTTCTCTTAGTTTTTTAAAAGCCTCTGCTTCCAAGTTGGGTTCAACAACTATATTCGTACAGGAATAACACTTCTTGAACATTAAAAAAATGTATGAAATTTTATATACCGGTATATACATTTGAACCCCACCTTGTTCTAAAACTACCTCATTGTTATGGCCACTTTCTTTGTTGAGTTGTTTAAGTTTTGGTTTAAATGTAGTTTGGCAATGTAAAGTTACCCAGCGAGGCTTTTGCATCAGGATATGAACAAAATGAAGGACTGCTCAACCTTGCTGCCCCGACATCAGGTAACATAAAATATATGTACTGTTAATCTTGTCCACATACACTGTACACAACAAAAAAGAACAATGACAAGGTTTTTACAATGTAATATAGCTTCAAAAGATCTTTGTCTCAATGTGTAGTTCAAAAAATTATCCATACTGTACCTCCCCGGAAGGGATTTTTCCTCAGACCTCCCACCCCCATCCCTCTGAAAATTCTAATTAAGCTTCAATTATTTCTTTAAAGTTTTTGGCCTTTGAGACCTCCCCTCCCAAGGAATTTCCAATCCCTTCTGTGGAGGGAGTATGGACATTTTCTGAAACTACACAATAAGTTAGTTAGAAGAAATAATTTTCACAGCATGGAACTGAAATTTTGACTACCAGTAGTTTTGAAAATACTGTAGATTAGTACTTGTGTATGATTTAATAAGTACAACAAACATTTGCTTTTAATTTGATTTTTTTTATTACATAATTCTCACTAGATCATTTTACCTGATGACACGGTTTATTTTAAATTAAGGACCCCGTCCAGACCTGGATCCTGATGTTGTTGCCGCTCTCGATGATGCACTTGATTTAGATGATCCTGATAACATTCTAGAGGATGATTTTATGTTGAAGGTACCTGTTGGAGCTATGAAGCTATTGTTTTCGTTTTTTTCACCTTCATGTACACTGTATTTTGCAAGAATTTATAGGATATTTACTGGTTATTTTAAAGCAAAATTAATATTTTACTTTAATTATTTATGATCTTGATGTCTTGATGAAAGACCGCAAAATGTCTGAGATGTTAGGTTAAGCCTGAAGATAAGGGTTACACTGTACTGAAGTGGAAAAGTCTCTGGTCAGAACAACTTTAAACAAAAGAAAAGACAGCGGAATCACAAGAACTATAATTTTTGGAAATACACAGTTCATACAGTTGAGTTCAAATAACTTGAACCTTTAAGAGGAATGAAAAGGTTTGTGTTCTCTGTGAGTTGTAAGTTATCAATGGTAAAATTAGTAAGAAAATGACCCGAAGGGAGAAATCAAAAAGGTTCAAGTAAGTGGGAGGTGCAGGTTATTAAAAGTTCAAGTTATTGGAATTCAACTGCATTAAAAAACTCCACTTTTCCTGTTTGGGCAAGCAACTTTTTATGCTCGCTTGTTCAGTGGCCATGTAAGCCGTCTGCTGACTGAGTTGTAAAAGGCCCCGATCAGAATCAGAACAAATTTAACATAAAAAGAATTAGTAGAATTATCCCAAGAACTATTGAAAGTTGCTCAGGGCTCGAGACTAACGGTAGCCAACTAACCAAAGGCTACTAAAATTTAGGTTTTGGCTACCAGGTTTAGCATTCCTACTAGCCATTTGGCTAGTGAAAAACTCGGGAAAGTCAACTGTTCTTGATAGAAATCAATATACCTGACTAGTGGAAAAATTACTTTTGGCTAGTAAAATCTGAAATGTCACTAGCCAGTTAACCAGTGAGTCAAAAAGTTAGTCTCAAGCTCTGGTTGCTTAATATCCAAAAGGCAAGTTGGAATTCAAGTTTTTTTCAACCCGTGTTTATTCAATGTTTTTCAGGCAAACAAAGAGGGTGCAGATTCTGAAAGGTAAAAACCTATAAGATCACATTATTTGTTTTGCATTTGGAAAATGCACATTCTAAGAAAGCAGCATCATCTTATATCAATTTTTATGGACCCGGCATAAGTCAGTGGCTGTTCTGTTAACATAGAAATGTCAATAAATATTAAAAATAAAACTGATTTACATGTAGTGAGGGTTTTGTTTAATACTTTTCAGCCTCAATCCCATCCACAAAACCATGCCTGCTGCGTAAACCTACTATTGAATATTAGTAGGTGCCTATGTAGCCAATCAAATTGCACATTAATTTTTTGCAATAGTTGGCCACTGGGTTATGCTTAAACCATTGAGCCTGTCATAGGAAAGGAAAAAGCTGTAAAAGGCCATTTAACATTTAATTAATACACTTCTTTGCCTAGCTGGTGGGCCTTTCTTACACCTGCTTTCAGTGTTACGTGCATACGGTACATGTAGCTCTCTCTCTACATCCATCTTTGAACATCGTCTTTCAACGTGCTGTTTGAAATGAGCCAATTAAAAGGGATGCATAGCCGTGTTGCTTTCATGCAAAAAAGCCCACAAGTTCAGAAGGTAAAGTTTACGCAAGTCGTTCATATAAATTTTTTAAATTTTTTTCACGCACATAAAATCTAGCCTAACACTGAAAGGCGGGTGTAAGACATTTCCTACTCATTTGAAAAAATTATACTACAGATTCTGCAGATTAAGTTAAAAAGAAAAAAATAAGGAAAACTAAATACGGCCGGATGAGACTTGGTTAATCACAGACAGGCTTGACAGTGCTATTTTAAATTTTGTGATCCACAGTGACGATGACTTGATCAAGAGTGATGATGATGATGATGATGATGATGATCTGTTCCCTTCGGATGAGGCTGAAGAGTCAGGCTCAGATGATGGGATGTCATTCTTTGAGGAGGAGGAAACCAAGTCAAGATTTACAAACTATTCCATGACATCATCTGTCATAAGAAGGAATGAAGGTTGGAAAAAGCAAATGATTATGTTCACAAAAAAAATTAAAATAATACCCGACATTCACTATAATTGTAAATTGATAAGATAAAGTCAGAATGTTTGACGGACAGATTAACATGTGGGCTGACTGACTGTTTAAGGTTCAGTCAGGCCAAACTGTCAATGCTGCCAGAGCTTATCCTGGTATCTGTTAGCTTGATGCACCTAGTGACTCAGGCTATGTTTACATGGGACCGGTCCGGAACGGATCCGGTCCAATTTTCGGACCGGATAGGCCTTCTGTTTACGCGGGACCGTTCTGGAACTGGTCCGGAACGGTCCCGTGTAAACACCTGGATCGGTTCCAAATGGTTCCATGTAAACAGGTCAGGTTCGGTTTGGAACGGTTCCGGACCGGTCCCGTGTAAACATGGCCTCAGTTTTGAATTCCTTTTGTTATTTACATGTAGGTTTGAAACTCATCGATGAACGATTTGAAAAGGTATGTACAATGTAGTAGTCATTTCCAAAAATAATTACAAAGTTTTGATCGGACTAATGTGCTTTGGACCGACTCAACCTCACTTATTTTGTGAACTGAATTCTTAGGTAATGGAAGAGTATGAGGAAGATGAAATTGGAGCACTGGATCATGAGGAGTTAGAGGGGACTGTTGACCCAGGCAGCGAGCGACTTAATGCTCTAGCTGAAGAGTTTATTGAAAGCCAACAAAACCAAGAGTAAGCTTTGGAGTTCTATAACCCTGTAATGCCCCAAATGATGATAAAGTAATTTCTCCTTACAATGTTGGTACATTACCAAGCAGAGAGGTGATGAGAATAAAGAATATTGTCAATGTAATGTATCCAACATTGACTGATATTCCACGAAATTCTCATTACAACATTCAAAGATATGTGTGATGATAAGTTAAGAGAAATGATCTTTTGAATCATTAGGATTGAGAGATCGATGAAACTGTCCGAAAAGAATAAATTTAAGGTACATGTATATGTAGTAAGATAAATATTAGCGTTGATGCTATTATAACTACAGTAGCACATATATATTTTTTTTTATAGTCATAAAAACCGTTGCTTGCTTGATGAGCTAGTGAAGTTCAGCATGCAAAGAAGTTAGTGTCTGCTAGCCTGGGGCTAGTAGATTTTGTGGTTGGGCTGGTGTACTTAATCCTTTGCTTGCCTGATGGGCAAGTGAAGCATCATACACTGTAAGCAAAAGAATATTTTTGGGCTAGTAATAATCACTTTCGGGCCAATACATCCTGGCTACAGCTACAAGTGCAATTGCTTTGCACCCTGGCCTCAAGTTACAAATCTACTTGCCCTGGGCTTTTAAAGATAGAATGTAATTCACCTAACCTTGTCAAGAATGTACAATGTAATACTAGTAATATCTTAAAATGTATTTCCCAGCTTGCCCAAGATGAAAGAAAGTGGAGCTGGCATGAGTCGTGATAATGATGAAGACAGTGACAATGCTCCAGATGAACTTGTCAGAATCACTGATGAACCAAAAGAAAAATGGGACTGTGAATCAATTTTAAGTGAGTACCATGATCTTAACGAGGCTCATTGGTGTGATATTTCCCTTAACAGTTTTTATTAATAAAGTAAAATAGCAAATCGTGTAAGGTAGAGTTTTTTTTTTTTTTAATTGCAAAACACAGAAAAAAAACAACTTACAGTTCACTTACTTACATTGCTTACGGGACAATTACCTACATCACTTACTGGATAATTACTTACAATACAATTGCTTACATTACTTACACTACATTAAGTTACATTGTATTAATTAATTAATTAATTAATTAATTAAGGTAGAGTTAACAAGAACTAAAATGTGATATTTCAAATATCAAAAGGTTACGTTTTTTAAGCACAACACTGTGGTTGGGTTAGAGCTCTTGCTGGTCTGAGAAAGTAATTTTAAAATCCACAAGTAGTCAGCAGACCGGTGTTATTTTCTCGCTGGTTTTGCGTTACACTTGTGGGACAGTAAATAAGTCACAACTCTTGTGACTGAGCTCCCTGTTTTAGGGTTCTTTTGTCACTTCTGAGTGTGACTTGTTGTTTTCTTCTTTGTAACTTAGTTTGTGTTGTGCTGTTAACACATACTCTGAGAGGAGAACTTACATGATTACCAGATTAGGAGAGAATTTTCTGTGTGTGACTGGAATTAAATTACTGTTAGACCTCAATAAAGTAATTTGTTATTCCAACACACATGTAAATTAGGAGTTGTGGCACAAATTGTGACAACTCGCTCGGCTCGCCCGGGCTCGCCTCGCTCCTTGTCACAATTTGTGTCCACAACTCCTAATTTACATGTGTGTGCGGAACGCAAGACGCCTTTCTTACCCCTCTCGCGAAACGAGTTGCAAAAAAGGCGTTGGCGGCACCTCTAACGGCCCGCAGCAACAGAGAGCGCCACCTGTGTGCTAGATTTATTTTTCAATTGAACAAATATTTTTCTTAAGTATATGCAACAGATGGCTGCCGCAAGATATTCGTCAGAAGTTTTGCAAGCTATGATGGAGGAAAACCTCCGTGAATTTCAAAGAAACCCCCAAAGAAATTTGTCTTTTTCACTCGCCCACACCGATTTTAACGAATGGCTTAGAGTATGGAAAATGAACATACCCGAAACTGACACTAACAACAAAGATCTTTTAATTTTTGCAAAAAAACACAAAAAAAAGTTTTATGATCTTTTGGAAAGCGAAATTGATGACTTACGAAGCTTAAAAGCAAGCTTTGGACTTGAAGTTAAATTTTCGATACAAAGAGACGGAGTTACGCAACACATGAACCACTATTTCAGTGAAAGAGAACCGCACGTGTTTTCAAAAAACACCAAAGAAGAAATCGAAAAAGAGTTTGTCAGATTTATCGAAAAAGCAAAGGGAGAAATTGAGGCTTGGTCAGAGAAGGGCTCGGGGTGGAAAATTGAAAGAATAGAAATGGCGTATATCAATGTCGCGCGTTATCAGCCATTGAGAGGGGGGAGTTATCTGCCTTTACCACCAAAATTGGCAAACAAAAAAGCAGTTATTAACGTGCAAAACAGGGATAACGAATGTTTGAAATGGGCTTTGAGAGCTGCATTATTTCCGCCAAGAGATGGGAAAAATCCGCAAAGAACAAGCAGATACCCAGTTGACGACGGAATAAACTACAATGGAATCGATTTTCCAACGCCTCTAAAGCAGATTGACAGGCTTGAGGCGCAAAACAACAACCTTGCAATAAATGTGTTTGGATGGGAAGACGACTGTGTGATACCTCTCAGAACAAGCAAAAAAGAAAATAGCATTTCCCGTATAAACCTTATGTTAATTGAGTCAGGATTAATTCAGCACTACTGTTTTGTAAAAAAAGTAAGCGCTCTTCTTTACGATCAGACTAAATCACACAACAAAAAACACTTTTGCATGATGTGCTTGACCGGTTTTACAAGAGCAGACTTGCTCGAAAAGCACGAAAAATATTGCAATGGAGTTAACGGCAGGCCAACAAGAATCGAAATGCCGGAAGAGGGGAAAAACACTCTTTCTTTTAAAAACTATCAAAAACAAATGAAAGCGCCTTTTGTAATTTACGCCGACTTTGAGGCATTGCTGAGAAAGATGCAAGGATGCAAACGCGAAACGCCCGAGGACCGCAAGAAGAGAAAAGAGCAAGGGGAAGACATTGAGGAGCTGAAGCCAAAAAGCTACACGGACAAAACGGAACAGCACGAGGCGTGCGGATTTTCTTACACGGCCGTGAGGAGCGACGGCAAACACGAAAAGCCTTTTGTTTACAGAGGAGAAAACGCCGTTGAAGTTTTTTTGAACTGCATTTTAAGCGAAGAGAAAAAAATAAGAACAGAATTGTCAAAGCCAGAGCCCCTTGTGATGACTTCGGAAGACTGGGAAAAATTCAAAAATGCAACCGATTGCCACATTTGCGAAAAAACGCTGATAAAACAAAACTTTTTAGACTCGTTGCCGGTTTGGATTGGGTATTATGGTGAACTTAATTACTTTGGGCAGCTTCACAAAAAATGTTATTACAGCACGAAAAAAGCGGAGCAAAGCCTTGGTACCGAACACCACTATGAGCTAAAAAAGCTGACACAAAACACACACATAGTGGCCGCAAAAAACCAAAAAAAATGTTTGAAGTGCCACAAGCCGCTTATCCAGCCGAACTACAAAGATGTGGTAAAGGACCACTGCCACATAACAGGGAAGTTTCGAGGAGCCGCGCACAACATTTGTAACTTGATGATGAGAATAAATCCAAAAAATGTCCAAATACCAGTTGTATTTCACAACCTAAGGGGCTATGATGCACACCATTTAATGCAGGCAATGTCAAAGATTTCAAAAGAGGCACAGAAAGAGGTAAAATGTGTCGCAAACAACATGGAAAAATACATCACATTTTCATTTGGCGGACTGCGTTTTATTGACAGCTTAAACTTTCTTCAAGGAAGTCTTGATTCACTTGTAAAAGCGATGCCGAAGGAGGAATTAAATATAACAAAATCTAATTCAACACAGTTGTCTGATGAAAGTTTTGAACTTCTTTGCAAAAAGGGAATCTATCCTTACGAATACATGGACTCATGGGAAAGATTTAGCGAAACAAGTTTGCCTGAAAAAGAAAAGTTTTACAGCAAACTTAATGATGAGAACATAACGGATAAAGAGTACGAACACGCGCAAAACGTGTGGGAAACCTTTGGCTGCCAGACCCTGGGCGACTACCACGATTTGTACGTTAAGACAGACGTGACCCTGTTAGCCGACGTCTTTGAAAGCTTCCGAAAACTCTGTCTTGAGAAGTACTGGTTGGATCCCGCGAATTATTACACGACGCCAGGCCTTGCTTGGGACGCACTCTTGAAAAAGACAGGCGTGGAGCTTGAGTTACTTACAGACTATGAAATGCATCTTTTTGTCGAAAGGGGAATAAGAGGCGGGATTTCGATGGTAAGCAAGAGGTATGCAAAGGCGAACAACCCTTATGTTGAGGGATTTGACCCGAGCCAGCCAAAAAAATACATAACGTACCTCGATGCGAATAACCTTTACGGGTGGGCAATGAGCAAGCCGCTTCCAAAAAGTGGATTTAGATGGAAAAAGGTTATGCCAACAGAAAAAGAAATAACGAAAAAAAAAGAGTATGCAAAAGCTGGATGGATTTTAGAGGTGGACTTGGAATACCCGAAAGAGCTGCATGAAGCCCACAACAGCTATCCATTAGCACCAGAGAAAAAGAAAATAAACAAAGAAATGTTTTCGCCTTACCAAAACAAAACAATAAAAAATCTTGATTTGCACCTGCCAGACACCGAAAAGCTTGTTTTAACTCTTGAAGACAAAACCAATTACGTCGTGCATTACCGAAACTTGCAGTTTTATCTAAAACAGGGAATGAAACTCAAAAAAGTGCACAGGGTCTTAGAGTTTGAACAAGAGGCGTGGATGGAGCCGTACATCCGGATGAACACAGAATTCCGAAAAGAAGCGAAAAGCGTCTTTGAAAAGAACTTTTACAAGCTAATGAATAACTCAGTTTTTGGAAAAACAATGGAAAACTTGAGAAACCGTGTAGACATAAGAATAGTGCGCAGCGACGAAAAAAAGAAAATAAGAAAATTAGTTGCAAGCCCATTGTATTCAAGGCATGTGATGTTTTCAAACGATCTGGTTGGAATAGACATGCGAAAAAGTAAGCTTTTTCTTAATAAACCGGTCTACACAGGCATGTCTATCCTTGACGTAAGCAAGCTATGCATGTATGACTTCTTTTACAACCATCTGAAAAAGGAGTATGGAGAGCGTTGCGAGCTTTTGTATACAGACACAGACAGCCTTTTGCTTGAGATAGAAACAGAAGACGTTTACGCGGACATGGCAAAAAACATTGACAAGTACGACACAAGCGACTACCCAGAAGAGCATTCACTTCATTCAAACGAAAACAAAAAGGTGTTGGGAAAAATGAAAGACGAATGCGCAGGAAAACTAATTTCAGAGTGTGTTTGTTTGAGGCCAAAAATGTATTCAATAATGACAGAAGACAAAAAAAATATAAAAAAAGCAAAGGGGGTAAAAGAGTGTGTGACAAAGAAAAAAATAGATCATAAAAACTTCAAAGATACACTTTTTCAAAACAAGGAAAGCTTTCACGAAATGCACATGCTGAGGAGCTATGCCCACGAGATGTATTCGATAGTGGTAAACAAAAAATCGCTGTCGCCATTTGACTCAAAGCGATGGATAGCGGATGATGGGATACATACAAATGCTTACGGGTATAAGTTTTGCGAAACACCTACATAAACAGAACTTTTATAGCTTTTCTGAGCCCAAGGGGCTCAAGCACTAAGTGCTTGGTGGTAACTGTGTATTTGGAGGAATAACAAGCAATTCTTCACGCACGAAGCCGCGCTTTGGGCCATCGTGCAAGTAATAAAGCACTGGCTGATCAGGTTTAGTAACAGACCTTTCGATGCTGTAGACTTTTAATGACCAAATCGGATCTGTTGCCCTTTTTACGCCGCCTTCCAGCTCGCCAGGTTGGTAGAGATAGCGCACATTAACGAGAGAGGGGAGTTTTTTTCTTTCAAGCCAACAGGCCTTGTATATTTTGAGGACGGTTTGGACGAAACAGCCTTTTCTTTGATTGCAGTAGCAGGTTTTTTTCCAGTAAGACTGGTTACTTCGTTGTTCAGAGCGGCAACAACTTCGGGTAGCCTTTTTACCCACGCTGTCGACCGCTGGCCAGATGGCAGGGTCATCTCGACACCGTACTGATAGCCAAACAGGCGCCCTGCCAGTGTTTGATTAAAACGTTCAACAATAGCTTGATCTCTGTGAATGTTAACACGCCCGCGTCTAATATAGGTTTTGTGATTTTCCATTTCTTTGGTAACAGCTCCCATGAATTCGCGACCAGGGTCAACTTGCAGCATCTGTGGCCATTTTAGTGCACTTCGCCTGTAAATTGTCTGAAAACCTTTTGCAACCTCAGTTGAATCTTTGGAGGCCAAAGGCTCGGCCTCTTTGAAACGGCTGGCAACGTCAACAACAGTCAGAGCGTATTTGTAAACTTTTCGCCCTCGCGGCAGTTTGTCGTGTGGCAGAAAAAGAAGGTCCGCCTGGTGGACCGCGTTTGGAGAAGAAACATCGAATTTTGGGCGAGGAACGTATCGTGGTGCCGGAAGGTAGATCTGCCAAAGGGCCTGCTTAACGAGCCACTTTTTAGCAGCATCTTCGGAAACCTTGGCAGCCTCGGCTAATTTTTTTATCGCAGCAATTCCCTTCCAGTATCCCTGGGGGCTATAGTAGACTTTCGAGATTTTCTTCGAAAAGTTTTGCTCCGCAAAAATCTTTGCATCCATGCGTATACAAGAAAAAAAAGAAACGTTTAAAGAAACCGAAAGGCAGCGTACCCAAGAGCAAGAGCGCCTGCGCCAACAAACATCAGTTCACCTTGTTTCTGCTGCTCGCTTGGCTGATAAAAATCAGAGAACTTGGGTTCTTTCGGAGGAATCATTTGTTTGTCAGGATGTGCCTGGTTGTAGAGTTTGAAAGCGTAGTCTGTGTTCGTAAAGTTTTGTTTCGCTTGCTGTTTGATCTCATTGTTGGTTTCGATCCAGTCGAGAAGCTTCGTGCGGTCGCGAGAGTATTTCGCGTAAGCTGCCTGGTAAGCCTCGAGAGCTTTGTCGTGTCTTTCTTTTTCTTTTAAAGCGGCGTCATCTCCGCCACCCAAAGCTCGAGCAAGGTAGTTGCCGCCAATGAAAGCAGCAGCGTTCAAGATAGCTCCGCCAGCCATAATCGCGACGCTTGCCATTTTGTTATTATACTATTCTAATTTTTTTTTAATTGGTTGGGAGAATTTTCTGGTCCTCGAGATACTGTTTAAGTGCAACGCTGCCAGCCATGACGGCTGTGAACTTTACATAGTTCATAAAACTGCTGCTTGGGTCGGATGTGAAGTTTTCTTTTACAACTTTTTTGGCAGCCCAGCCGATTCCGGCGGCAAGACCTGTGATGGTGGCGGCATCCATGAGCGTTTTTACGAGTTTGTTGTCGGACATGGCGGTTCAGTATAAAATAATAAAAAATATTCAATTGAAAAATTTTTTTGTTTATTCTTCACCGTTTTGCGAAGCAAAGTAATTGCGTAAAGTAAAATTTTTTTGGAACTTCTTCACCAGATTCAACTTCTTTTGTTTTTTTTATACCTCTTTTAAAAATTGTATCCTCATCCTTTTGCACCCGAATAGCGGTTTTAACGCAAGTTTTGGAAAATTCAAACCAAAGTAATGCAATACCAGCCATAGCTGCACCTTTAACAAGGTTGTCAAGAATAAAACCAAGGGACATTGTCGGTATAATAAATGAAAAAGAAATGTTCAAAAGAAAATTATTTTTTTTTAATCCATCGGACGGATTCCTCTTTGTTTGCGAGGTCTAATGGCATTTTGGATTGTCGAAGGCGTGTCTGAAGAACGCGTTGCAACCCTTCCAATACTTTCTGCTGTAACGCGCAAAGCGCGGGGTTCCTCTGGGACCCCTGGTGTGTCATCAGTTATAAGAGTTGGCGGAGCTTTAAATGTTGGACTTCTTTTTTCGTTTATAAAGCCTTTTATGTCTTCGCGTTTCACATAAGTTGTAACGATTGCACCGCCGATACCAAGCAAAGATATCCATTGATTTGTGGTGAGACCGCTTGATTGCGGCTGAGCCTCGGGCGGAGCTGGTTCCGTTACGTCCGGTGGTGTTGCATTTCGGGACCCTTGTGGTCCCCGTCCTCCGGACAGCTTTGCAGCAGCAGATTTCTTTTCCTTTTCTTTTGCAATTATTGCAGCAGCCTCGACAGCAGCTTTTTTCTGTGCTTCACGAGCCTGTTTTGTTTTTTCAGCTGCAAGCTTGCCAGCAGCAACTCGCTTTGGATTTTTGGCAGGCTTTGTTGCTGGAGTTGTTGAAGTAACTTGTTTCTGTTCTTCTTGAGCGATCGGAGTTGGGGTTCGAGCTCGGCCATTATATAATGAAAAAAAAATAATATTTAAATAGAAAATTGCTCAGCAAGATTTTTTGGTAAGCAATTTCTAAGCATTGTTCAGTAATTACTTAGCATTTTCTTAGCATTTCTCAGAAAAATCTTCAGTAGTGTTTGTGTCAGCGCCATCTTTGGGACTAAGCACCTTTGGCTTCGCACAGCGAAGTGTGCGACTTTGTAGCTTCGTTTAAATCAATGTGCTTTGTTGTGATGAGCGCAGCATTTGCAACGGCAAGAAAGCGGCCGCATTTCAAAGCCAGACCGCCTGCCAAAGTGGACAGCTCTTTGCTGATGATGTAGTCGTTTTTGAGTTCCTTCTGATAATCATTGACGTCCTTGATATTTACGGCCATACCAACGACTTTAGTAACAAGAAAAATAAAGCTGTCAATCAAGCTGTCGGTTGTTTTGGATCCAACGTATGCCTCATATCTCTTTAAGTACTTTTCAACTTCTTTATCTGTCAAGCGCTTCACCTGCTCGTGTGTCAGCTGCACACCGATTGCTTCTTTGGACTTTCCTGTTGAAACAAGGATTGCAAGCTGTTCACGCAAAGCAGGAATGTCAGGGCCTTGAATGAGTGCCATAGCGCTTTCTGTACTTTCTGGTTCAGCTCCTAGCAGTTCCATTACGGAAGCTAATTCTTGTTCACTTGCAGCGCCCTTGACGCTCTCGGGAGGAGAAGTTGCGAACGGGTCAGCCATTTATTACTCTAAAAAATATGTTCAATAAGAAAATTTTGTGCCGTAAGGGTGGCGATGAGAAATGACAAGATGCGAAAACTTATTTTTTTTTAGCTTTAAAATGATTTCTTTGTAATCCTCATTGGCAAGTTCGCCAGCGTAATCCTCAAAGATTGCCTTCGTGGTCTTGGCAGAGGGGGTGTAAAAGAAAACGATTGCCGCAACATTTTCGCGGAATGAGGATGTTATGCTTGTCAATTTTTGAGTTAACACCCATATGCTCAAGCCTGCGTGGCGAGCAGAGAAAGCAAGATTCACCAACTCCCCTGTTCTTCCTTTTACATCTTTCGAAGCAGCACAGTCGTCGAGGATGATAAGCGTGTTCGTACCCTCAAAAAGAAATCTTGAAAGCCTTAACCAAGATTCCACCTCGTGCTGCTCGCAAATGAAAACAAAAAATCGAATATCTTCCTCAGCAAAGCGATAATAAGTCTTGTTGTGCTCGAAAGTCGGGCAGATGAGCACGATGTAGTCAAACTTGCCTCGGAAAGGGCCACAAAGCTGATTGACCACGTATCTTGTTTTTCCTGAGTTCGTTGGTCCCACAATGAGGGCGTTGAAGGGTATATTGGCAGGATCCATCTTCGTTCGTATATGTACCTAAGGTACACTTTTTCAAAGAAAAAATTTCCCCTTGCGGGGAAGTGTGTGCGATTTACGCACACATTATAAAAGCACAGATTCTAACTGCCTGCCAAGTATATTCATTTGGGCGTCGCTGATTACGTAAATGTGGCAGTTCAAATTACCTGAGCCGCTTGCTTTCCTCTCTAGCTCAAGCTGGACACCGTCCTTTGTGTTCACAAGGCGCGTGCCGCTTCCGTGCATCGAGTGGTCAGCCATGGAACGCAGATCAATAAGAAGGCCAAACTTGTCTTCTGTGTAAAACTTTTGCAGAGTCATGTGCTGCGTTTTATTTTTTTCTTTCATGTAGAATCTTTTAACTTCTCCCCAAATGTCCATTCCTTCGATGCCGTTGTTGTACAGCATGTTTGGCGAGCCGTTGACAGTGATGCTTACTTTTGTAAGGTCCGGGTTAATGTACTTTTCCGAGCTCCTTGCACCTTTGTTATATTGCTCAATAAATAGGAGCAAGATACCTTTCATGGACCTCCTCTGCGGGTTGACCCTTAGATTCAGACGTGTGTCGGAGCCTTTTGCAAAAGTCACCACTTTAACACGCTGGATGTGGTCGTAAGCGAACTCTTTGCCGCCCGAATAAGCGCTGAACGCTTCATCTGCAATTTCCTCGCTTCTTATCATCTCGTACTCCAGCTGGATGTTTGTCAACTTGTATTTTAGTTTTGTTGTATCTGAGCCTCTGACCACATGTTCGGCTGCCGCGAGCTTCAGTTCGAACACAAGATCGTTGTATAGTGCCTGAGGATAAAATGCCCCATGGTCAGTTAAAATCTGGTGATCCAGGCGGATGCGGTATTTATTTCCATATATCTCATTCAGCTTTTTTTCTGCTTCGACTCCTGAAGCTTTCTTATCGCCAGCATTTGAGCGAATTTTGTTAAGGTCCTCGCTCTGAATGCCCTCTGGCACCCTGTCGTCGCGCTCCTCCTGCGAAAGGAAAAAATCCTCAAATATTTTGTAGATGCCATAGCCAACCGTGTCCTGCACGACGGTGCCTTCGTACTTTACAACAAAATCGTCGACCAGAGCTCGGCTGACGTTGTCAACCAGAAAGTTGTTGGCATGGCCTCCGCTCAAGTCGATGTTGAAGCGCAGCGCCAGCGAGCCGGGCACAATGACCTCGTTTTCGTTCAGCTTGGGCACTGAAACATACAACGTTTCCTCTGGATTGGCTTCTGTGCGGTCAAAAGTGATTCGTTTTACCGCGCGCTCGGCTTTCAGTGCGCCGAGTATTTTCTCTGTGCGCCCCGGTCGAAGGTTTTCTTGAACAGCAGCCATCTCTCGATTGGTTTTATTGTTAAATTGAAAAGTTTAATTTGAAAATATATATAAATTACGTGATGGCGGAAGGTGGTGGTGAGTTTGGATACGAGGACCATGATTTGGACCGAGATCTTGACCACAACAGTGATAACGATGATGAAGAGGAACAAGAGGTCGACACAACCCGACCATTTCAGCCCGGGGAGGCATCCACACCCTACCATGGGGGTGAACAACATGAAATGCAAACGATGCAGCACGAACAGAGCGGGCTGCCAGACACATCCTACGAAGAAACACCTTTGCTTGACAGTGCGCAATCAATGAGCGAAAAAGCATGGAAGTCTCTAAAAGGGGTGTTTCCAGAAAGCTCATCAACAAATCTTGAAGCTTCTTACAGTCTAAAGGGCAGATTACAAGTAAAAATGGCCGGAGCTGGTAAAAAATTGTATGACCTTTTCACCACCAAAAGGGGTACAGGTGGTAAACAACAGCTAAATCCAAGTCTTACAAAAGAAATCAGGAAAGAACTTGGACCAATGGCACAAGAACTTATTGAGAAAGAAAATGAAGAAATACGAGAAACCAATAGAAGATTAAGAGAATCTGAAATCCAAGTTCAAGAGTCCCAAAAAATCGCATCAGAAAAAGAAAAAGCCATCGAAGAAGTAGAAAAAAAAAGAATAAAAATCGAGCGAAATAACGCCATTATTGATCAACTTGGGTCAGCTGTTGAAAATAAATCAGAAGTAGAAAGACTTAAGCTATTAAATAAAAATCTTGAAGCTGATGTAAAAAACTCAGAAAAAGAAGTTGCTGCTCTTGAAAAACTGGCAAAAGATAAGGCAAAAGAACAAAAAAAAGGCGACCAACTAAGGGCAGTCCGCGCTGCCCAAGAGAGCAAAAGAAACACTTTGGAAGAAAATCTCAACAACACAAAAGGGTTGGATGATTTAAAAGAAAAAGAAGCCGAGATAAAACAACAAAACGAGGAAGACAAAAAAATTATTGAAGATGATAATGCCTCGCCATCTGAAAAACAAGCAGCGGAAGACAGAGTCGCAGAAAGAACCGAGGAGCTCGGGCGTTTGCAAACGCAGATTGCAGAAAGAGAAAGGGCGCTTCCACTTCGTGAGAGGATCAAAGAGATCTTCAAAAAATATGGCGTGACAGTAACAGCAATACTTCTTGCTGCTGGTGTCACGATTGGTTCTGTTATTGGAACAATTACAAACGCGTTGAAGGCAACCGGCAAAGCGTTGGGGAAAGGCCTAAGTGATATTGGCTCAAAGGTAGCATCAGCTCTGCCTGGTCTCATTGGCTCGATTGCGAAATTTCTTTTCAAAACCGCTGGTCAAGTAATTGGATTTCTTGCAGAGCACACCTGGCTGCTTATCCTTGCTGTGGTTGCTTTTCTTGTTGAAAAATACATCAAAAAGAGACGTTAACGCATAAGGGTGTAGAGCAAAGCTGCTGCTCCAACCGCGCCAACAGCGACAGTTGCTTTGTTTATTTCGTGTGAATCATTGGCTACGGCCTTCGTAGCTTTAGCGCTTTGCGCGTTGCCGTCCTTTGGACGGGGACCGTAAAGGTCCCTTGCTGGTGTTTCAGCAGCGCTTGCGGCGGGTGTCCAATTTTTTTTTGCTGTGGCGCTCTTGTGTATAGGATTTGAAGGGTGGCTGTTTGGTGGGTTGATTTTTGATTTTCCTCCCGCCATCAGTTTAAGAGCTGCTTTTTTTGTAGCTTTATTAACCTCATCATTCACTCCTAATTTCATCCCAACAACAGCCTGCTTAAGCTGGTTATTGTAACCAACAACGCTTTCTGTGTTTATCACCATACGAGCGGGCATCAGCCAGGCACCTGGGCAGACTGCAAGGTTAAGCCGAACCTTAGCTTCGTCGATGGCTAGTTGGTATCTTTGGACCGACTTTGCCAGATCAGGTTGCCTTATAGCGTCTTCAACCAACACGAGGAACTCACTTTGCGCTTCCTTTGCACGGCCGCCTGTTCCAAGTATGCTACTTCGAACGTTGACCTGCGAACCGAGAATACAGTAGACAAAAGCCTCTATCGACTGGTTTACTCTCGACAAACCTGCCTGAGTAAGCCCTTCAGTGCCGTTAGGACAAAACCAGTCTGCCTGTGCATATGCAGCGTCGTCTGGCTCGATGTATTGAATCAAGTTACCTTTGCTTGCAGTTCCACCTTCATCCGAAAATTTATCGTAATCGGGGTATTTTGCTCCAGTTTTGTTTGGTCCAATGTTAGTAATCCAGATATAAACGTTACCAAGTCCGTGGTTTGCGCCTGTTGTGAAACGGAAATCGCTTGACGGGTCGACACCGAACTCAGCGCATATTCTTTTGTAAGAAGCCACGTCGTACTTGTTGTCGAACTGGCTAAAAGTGGGGTCGCCTGGCAAGGCGCTTACGCTCTGAATTCCCCCCATCTGAAACAATATTCGCCTTATCGTGAAATAAACGTGAAAAAGATAAAAATTACGCACAATCGGTGGCAAGCTAAGAGCTGAGTGCTCTTCATCGAAAATATCTCGACTTATACCGCAGCCTGTTGTCGCGCACCATACCGCAAAGTTAAGTTGCTGTGGCCAATAGCCCATATTTTGGCTAGCAAGCCACCTTTTTGACTCTTTTCCTGATGTATGCTTCAGTTTTGTTTTTTGAAAAATCTCTCTTAATTTCGTTGTGAAATATTGATCTGGTGTGACGTAGATGTTGATTTGGCTGTTAAATATTTTTTTCAAACTCGGTGCGGCTTCGTGAAATCCAACCGCGGGAATTGGCAAAGATGAGCCTTTTGCGCCGCTTGGTGACAGCTGTTGTGGAAAACCGCCTGAAATTTGATTCACCCCCAGTGCTTTTTTCATCTCTGGGCTCCAATATTTGCTGTCAGAGCCAAAAACATTTATCAAATGGCCTTGCCCTGCCTTGTAATAAATGTCTGCCGTTGCTGTGTGGTTGTACGCGAACTCAACCTGTGCAACAAATTTTGTTCGGTCAGAGTTTGGATATTTTGCAAGAAAAGGTTTCCATGCATTGTCTTTTGCCGCTTTAGAAATTGTAGTTGCTTCTGGGGTTTTCATCCACTTCATAAAACCTCTTGTTTTTGCATCCATGGTCCTCTTTTATATTAAACATTTTTTATTTTTATTTAATATAAAAATGGTTGTGCTGACTGTTACCACAAAAGAAAATCCGAACACTGTTTATTTTGACCAGCCTATTCCAAAACCAAGCTATATCCGGCTTTTAAGTTGTTCTCTTTACAACAGCTGGAATAGTTTGGAAAAGGATGGAATAGTTTTTTATAAACAAGTGAACAAGGAAGAGAAGGCGCGTTATATACGGCAAGGAAACTTCTCACTCGATGACATTGGGAGTATTTTTGAAAAAGGATTTCCAGAGAAAAACATGTTTTCTGTAACAAAAGGCATTGCAGGCCGTTCATTGATAATAAAAGCAAAAGAGCCCAATTTAAAAACTTTTGGACTGAATGAAAGTCTTATTAAGTTCTTTAATTTGCCTGGGTTTGAGAATTACGCAAGTATTGAAAAGGAATTTTTTGAAACAATTGAGGTAAATAATGTTTCAAATCCTAAAAATTACTTCATCAACTGTGACCTTATCGACAAGCAACAAAGCTTGCTAAATGGTAAGCCATCAAGCCTTTTAGCGTTTTTTGACATACGTGGAAAACCGTATGAAAAAGTTTATTACCAAAATACACATTTTAACGTCTTGCGCGACGTTTCTGCTGAAGAAAATGTATCATCTCTGACTCTTTCGATTAGAGATGAGAATGGAAAGCCATTCGATTTTAACGGCACAAATCTTACATATGAGTTGGAATTGAATTAAATTAAATACAAAATTAACTTTTATGTATACGAGACCATGTCATCTGCTAATGTTCTCCCGAGTGCCCCTGCTTATGGTGATCGCGAAGAAACACAACTTTATCCAAGCCTCCCAACAAATGCCGAGAATTTTCGGCTGACTGAAATAAGTAAAATTGAAAAAGAAATATCCGCTGAAGCTGAGCATTACAGGCTTGTGTTAAAAAAATATAAAAAAGTCCGGAAAGTTATTCACTATTCCGTGGTCTGTCTTGGCGCCGTGACGGCAGCTCTGTCTTCTGGAGCTGTTGCGACTTCACTTACTGGTGTTGGAATTGTTATCGGCGTTCCTGTTGCAGCAGTAGCAGGTATATCTGGCGCAGCTTCCACTGGCCTGTCAGTTATCAACAAAAAGCTTGAACGTAAAGTTAATAAGCACTCAAGAATCCTCGCTCTGGCTGTTGCAAAACATGACTCGATAAACAGCTCTGTCTCACAAGCTCTGAATGATAATCTTGTTTCTGACAAAGAGTTTCAACTGATCTTACGAGAAATGCAGAAATATCGTCAACTTAAAGAGACTTTACGTTCAAGCTTTGCACACAAACAAACAAATTCACAGCCAGACATCGAAAAAATACGACAAGAGATCATGAAAGCAGAAAGACAAAAAATGAAAAAAAAACTTCTCGAAAGCACCACCGACATTTCGAAATAAAATTTCAGTCCAATAGAACATTTTTTCATTTAATGAAAGAATGATTGTCTGCGCTCATCTTGTTGTTTACTTTGTGATTGAATATTTCACGCCAGAGTGGCAAAAAAATATTCGAGTCATCACTAAAGAGGTTGTTGATTGTCTGAACAACATTTGAGGCTGTCGTTCCTTTTTCCACGATCCACGATCCACGATCCTTCTTTTCCAAAAGACCCAAGCCCCCTCGACCTGCACGTCACGCTCTGACTGCGACAAAATAATTTAGCGACCGCCAGCAAAAGATGGGCCGCACGTATTTATTTGTTTTGACCAAAAAAATAGGTGTGAAGCAAGGGGTTATTTCACTTTTATTTATTTTTTTTTTCTTGGGAGCCGTGAAACAATATTGTATCTATTAATATAAGCAATCAATAAACATTACAAGTGTGTTAAGTAAAAATAATTTTATTCAGTTGCTAAGTTAAATGTTTCTTGACAACGGCGGACATCTCATGGCCGCGGTAACTAAGGTAAATTGTTCCTTGACAACGGCGGACATCGCCGGTTCGGTTGTCATGGCCGCGGTAACTAAGGTAAATTGTTCCTTGACAACGTCAGAATATTTTAAGCTTGTAAACTTGCAAGTTTTTGTCAATTCGGGTTACGCCGTAACCCATTGGCATTCCAATGTGATGACGTTTTTAAGGCCTGTGACTAAGATAATTTTGTCAATTCGGGTTACGCCGTAACCCATTTGGATGGCATGTGATGTTGCCTGTGACTAAGATAATTTTGTCAATTCGGGTTACGCCGTAACCCATTTGGCATGTGATGTTGCCTGTGACTAAGATAATTTTGGTCAAGTTTAGCAAACGCTAAAGTTGTATCATCCCATCGTTAGACATCTACAAATGATTTATGTCGATAAACTGAGTTAAAACTTCTTAATTTTTGATCTAGAAAGGTTTGATAAACGTCTTCAAGCATCCGATATACTTAACCTTGCGATCAAACTTCACGACCAAGCATCTGATTTTTGTCCGTAATTATTGCTTCGGCACGAATAGCTGATATGAAATATTAAAATCGGATCCTCGTTTGTCGTTTCCAAATGATTCATGTCCGTAAGCTGTGTCTTTGCTTATTTTTCAATGAAGGTTTGATAAACGTCTTTATACATCGGCCATACTTGCTTGTGTAATACAAAAAAGCTTATGTGAATAATATAAAGTTATAATTTTAACTGTGATTGGTCACAAAAGACGTCATTACATCGGGAAATAACCTATTAACTAAAAATAGTAATGACGCCTGGTGAATAAAAATACCGTGATCTTATATTGTTCTTTTATGTGCTAGAAAGTTCTTAGCTCAATATTTCACGGTATATTTACATGTTAGTCAAATTAAATATTGTTGTTGAATAAATCATAGCTCTCAAAAAACACATACAAAGAGTTTGAGTTGTTTTCCGGCTAAAAATATTCAAAATGAAAAAAAAAAGAATTAGATTACGTCAAGGGGGTTTCCCACGCAATTGGCACAGGGTAAACAATGACTTCCTGTGTTACTCAATAATTTATGCACTCACCGGAGCGTGCAAGTTTTGTTTAGCTTGTTAAAACGTTTGCGACAACACTGCTGTCTAATTTTTTTAATTTTTCAATCAGCTCGTCTGTTAAAAAGATTGTTATTTGTTTTTCATTTTCTTTAGTTTTTTTGTATGTTGTAAACGCTTTTCCACAAGATCTTTTCAAGTTTTTCTTTACACTCAAGTTAATTTCTCCAGTTCTCCCTCTTCCCATCTTCTTTTACTCAATAAGAGCATTTGTTCAATAGGAATTATTTCTGGCACAGCAATTAAAGGTTGGTTGTAATTTAATACAATGGCGCCATACAACGATTGGTACACTGTCGGGTCCGGCGAATCTGCTTCAGGAAGTTAGGAATGTGAAAGCCACTCACATTTTCCTCCTTTTTTTTACCATTTCCACGCCTGCTTTCCCGATTTTTTTGTTAGTTTTAACCATGCTTTGCATAACGATTGCAGCTTTCTTTTTCTTAAGTTTTCTGGGATTAAACGTCTTTTTTTGCAACTCGTTTCGCGAGGGGGGTAAGAAAGGCGTCTTGCGTTCCGCACACACATGTAAATTAGGAGTTGTGGACACAAATTGTGACAAGGAGCGAGGCGAGCCCGGGCGAGCCGAGCGAGTTGTCACAATTTGTGCCACAACTCCTAATTTACATGTGTGTTTCCATTTTCATCTATCTTTTATTTCTAAGGCAGTAATCACATAAATAGGTAGACTGATAACTAGGTAAAAAAATACCGATACATAACACATGTTGTGCCTTGGCATGACTTAAAAAAATACAGTAGTATTTCAGCTGTCAAGTGGCTCTTCAAGCTGGAGCTTATCCCCGTTTCTGAAGCATTAAGTGGCTAGGCGTATTTCTACTCTGCCCTGGATGGGATGCTAGTCCATTGCAGGGTTACTCAGCAGTAAAATTGCCGGTACACATTTATACACCTGGGTGGAGAGAGGCACTATGAGAGTAAAGTCCATACCACAGCCGCGCACTAATTATTGTAAACGAAGCTTCAGCTACAGCGGGGCTGTGTTATGTAATGGCTTATCGAATGAAATAAAACTATCCATCACACTTATTGAATTTAAGAACAAATTGAAAAATCACAAGTTCGGCTCATTTTGCATTTAAATTATAAATACACGGCGTCCTTGTAAAGCAGGTTTTTGTTTGTTTGTTCTTACTAGTAGTTAGCCTCTCTTAGTCAGTGTAGTTTGTGTTTTTATTCCTTGTTCTTTTTTATTATGTATACCTGAATGGAATTTACCGTGTTTTAAATAAAGTATTACCTACCTACCTAAAGTGTCTTGCCTAAAAACACAACAGTGCACCAGTCAGGGCTTGAATCTGGAAGCTTGATCTGGAGTCCGGCGCACTAACCATTAGGCCACCATGCCTCCCCTGCAGCTGTCATACACTTGTAATTTCATAGTAATTTTTCTTGAACAATTCTGTCCAAGGGGGAGAGGCGCGATGAGGTTAACCCTATGTAAGCACCAACCCATGATACATGCCAGACCACGACACCGGGAACTCCGTGCCCTACTCTTTGCGATAAGTGTGTGGGTTCTTTAACGTCCCCTGCTGACCATATAACACTGAAGATACAGGAGACGGGACCTACGGTTTATCGTCCTTATCCGAGAAGACTAGAACATCTAACCATTTGCAGATGTCATATTGCAAAGGCAGCATGTTCTCCTCAGTTATTTTAAGACCCTGAGTGTTGGTCCGGTCTGGGAGTCGAACCCGAGACCTCCCGCACGGCAGTCCGGCGCTCTACCAGCTGAGCTAACCGGTCGGCGGTTAATAATTCTACTGGTACTCCTGGGTAGCAGTTGCTATTGTTTTGGGGGCTAGGGGCACTGTTCCTGTTTCTGTTGTTCTACTGCTCATTCATGTGAGACCTTATGAGAGCTGCTACAGTACACTATACCTGTCCTAACCATGTTTCCTTTAGTGCTGAGATCAGCATTTTATCGAAAAACACTCATGACAGCTGATATATTTCTCCCATCGCTTTAAATTTACTTTCAGGGAAGTATAATAATAATAATAATAATAATAATAATAATAATAATAATAATAATAACTAGTAATAATCATGGATTAGCGGAGTGCGTTCGAGAAATTTTGTGTGCCTTTTATTCGCCCACTTTACACGACTGACCTCCAAAGACGCGAACACAAGCACATCGAAGAACATGGACAACTACGTTGTTTATGCGCATCCTTACTGCGCACGTAATTCATGTCGCAATAATTAAGCGCGCGCTGATGGTCGCCGTTGCGTTAACTTCGCTTGCAGCTTTTAAATGGCCGGTAACCCCCAATTTTATTACATTTCTGACATTGGTAACTCATAATCTCACAGCGGTAAAAGTTTTACAAAAAGAGTCAATTTGGGAAGATTTTCGCGCAGACGTACTAAACTTCAAAGCGACACACGAAATGACTCACTCAATTTCCACCTTTTTTGAGTTCGATGGCTGACTTAAACTCTACTTCCCTGGATGATATGCTTCCCATGACATTTTTTACACAAAAAATGCAAATTCGATGCCATTTTGATATGTATGAGATTGAGGCCCTCTGCATGAGGTCGAGGTCACTTGTAGCAGTCCAAAAAGTCTCAAACGGTTATGGCATCAGGCGATCGATACCCGCGGGACTGAACCATAGAACCCGCGGGACTGACGTCGGGCAAACGACGCGATTAGTATGCATTCTCCTTCGTCGAACGCAATAATAATAATAATAATAATAAAATATTTATATAGCGCCAATATCCTAAAAATTCAAAAGCGCTTTACAGAAGTAACGTTAAAAATATTAAACACTATTAAAAAAATAAATATAAAAATAGTCAAAAAGTTACAAAAAATGCTTAAAATCTTAAGACTAATAACATGTAACATGTACATGTATATATATACGTAAGAAAAATACAATTTATTTTAGTTCAACTCTAGTAATTTCATATTTTAACTTTAATTTAGTTGTGTGTGTGATACCTCCATGGCTTGTTTTTACTACAAAAATACTAATCATTATTTAATACAATTATTTTTTTTAATCAGGTACTTACTCAAATCTGTATAATCATCCTACATTGATCAAGGATTCACCAAAGGTGAGCCTCTTCTCACAGGTTTTTTTTCGATCATCGTTAAGTCAAGAAAAGCTTTTTTCTTTTACAAGGTCATGGAGAAGTCAGTAATTATCTTGAAAATAAAATCAAAGTGAAATAGTTTAAATGTGCAGCTTTCAGCAAAAAATAACATTGTATTTGTTCCATAATTCGTTAGAATTGCTCGACGTATGAATTCCTATGCTACTCGTTTGCTCGTTTGTCATTCATTACGTCATCAAATGATCACATGTGATTGGTAATCATATAACCAAAACCAAAGTAATCACTCCAGCCAATCACAAAGAGAATCCAGTGAACCAATCAAAACACGCAGCAAATACATATAGCCGGCACGAAGCGCGGAAAAATGCCTGTGAGCGAGTCACGATTGGTTTTGGTTTTTTTACTTTCGACACTCAAGTCGGGGGGGGGGGGGAGAACGGCTCATATATTCTCGCGTTATGTTGGCTGAGCCGTAAAAATTAAACAACGCACTTCACAATTATGAACAGACCGACCGAGTAAGGGTCGTGAGAGTTCTTTTTGGCAGAACCGTTTTGAATATTTTTCCATTTTTCATTCTTTTTCAGGTCAAACCGATCAAGTTATCTAAGGCTGGAATTCCACTGGGTGTACTCTCCCAGGGAGGATCAAACAAGCCTGTCAAAACTAATGAAGATATGGAAGCCGAAGAAATTCAAACCCAGATACCTCACAACACGATCAGGAGCAGGGACGAGACTAAGGAGGAGAAGAAACAAAGAAAACAAGAAGTCAAGAATGACAGAAAGGTTCGTTTATATGAAGTACTACTCGGCAGGTGTTATTTGGGAACGTCACGCAATACTTTGTTGCGTGACGGCTGTGTTGAAGACAAAGAATTTCCAAATTAGCTGTCATTTGCGTAAGCCGAGTTTATGACATTTCTTCCACCCTCCCCCCCCCCCCTCCCCGTAGAAAGGCCGGATACTTGGGTTTTTATGTATTTGACGTTCATTTATTCATTCAATTTATCTATCGTTTGTTTTATTGCAGGTGAGACGAATGGAAAAGAAAGCCAACAAGATAGCTTTTAAATCTGAAAAACAGCGGCAAGAACAGTCTATGTTGCATACAAAACAGCAACAAGGAAAGAAGCTTTGATGATGATTCAATCTCCATCAGTTTTAACGTGAATTGCGATAATGAAAAGAATGTACATATTATAACAACTTTTTACAAAATATACATGTGGCTGGAGATACAGAAGAAGTGTTTTTTTTAAAAAAAACAGTGACAGTGCAAGTTCTCCAAATCAGAGTTATTCCATCAGCAGCTATTTTATTTTAACAGTAGTGTACCTTATTGTTACTTATTTTCGCGGGCACTTAATTTCGCGAAAATGGAACAGGAATATTTCGCGAGTCTTAATTTTCGCGATTTGGCCAAAAATACGTAATTAGCATAAAAAATACAATAGAAATCGGTTGGAATTAATTTTCGCGGGTCTTTAATTTCGCGATTTTTTGAAAATCGCGAAAATCGCGAAAATTAAGTCCCGCGAAAATAAGTAACAATAAGGTAGAAGCTTTTGTAATTCTTCTGGTCCTCTAGTAAAGCAGTTGCTATTGTTTCAGGGGCTGGGAGGGACTAGGGGCATTGTTCCTGTTTTTTGTTTTCTTGTTCTCTCGAAGGGTAGCAAGCCATTTATATAAGACGTTGTGAGAGACGCTACCCGACCCAATTCCAGGCGTTTGCACTGAACGCTTTGTCAAAACCAAAGAAATTACTCTAGCCAATCACAAAGAACACAGACAATCCAGTAAACCAATCAAAACTCGAAGAAAATACATGAAGCCGGCACGAAGCGCGGGAAAACGTGCGCGAGCGCGTCATGATTGGTTTTGGTTTTACTTCTGATTGGCTGAGAAAGTGGCGCGAGGGTTTTAAACCAATCACAAAGCGTAGTAATGCAAAACCAATGCAAACGCAAATTACTTTCGACACTCAAGTGAAAACCGCTCTAAATTCATACAAGCAATCACTTTCTGCGTCAAACAGCACAATGTATTTTAAACAAAAACTCGCCAAGCTTCCCTAGGGTTCTAGTTACATCTAAGGGGCTAAAATGAAACATGCTCTTTCGCTTAGATATAGGTTTGAGCATGCTGCACTGTGTTTCTTCAACGAATGGTCTACTAAAAAGGGAAACGGCGGGTATATATCGATAGGTTTTTCCACTGTGGTTTTGTTAATAGGTTGGTACCAAGGTGTAGAGCCACGGGTGTTGTTTTCAAAAACCTATTTAAACCACAATTGCTATAAAATTAATATGCCTTTTCACAGGGTTGGTGGTCTAGCCTTGATCCGAAGTGAAATATTCACAAAAGTCAGTCAGAACATGAACTACAGTAAAAACCCACTTATAAGAACCTAGATTTTTCCAACTTAGCCTAAATAAGTTCTTATAGTCTTTAAATGGTATTTAGTGGGATTTTAGGCTACTTAGGTTCGTATATCGCACCCCGGATGTCAGACTGCAAAATAACGCAACTCTTCAATAATTGTCGATGGAACAAAAACGAGAAGTCTCAAAATATACAAGAAATAAAATAACCGGCACGCATACATGCATCACAGGCGGTGACGCTTTACATTCCATTTTTTTTTTTTTTTTTTTTTTTTTTTTTTCTCTACAAAACGCCTCCAATACATACAAACCTACATTATAATAAAATAAATATTTTTTTTTATAACTTTCTTTTCTAAAAAATATTAAAAAAAAAAAAAAAAAAAAAAAAAAAAAAGAAGAAAAAAGAGGAGGGGGGGGGGAGAAGAGAAAAAAAAAATAAAAAAAAACCATACCATTAAATGTACGTTTTAATTAGCAAATAGGTAAAAATGACCAAAATATATTGTATTGTAATGACATGTAGTATTCTTACTGTGTATCATACAACACAGACTAGTACCAAGTCGCCACTTACGTGTTTGGTTTTTTTTTTTTTTTGGGGGGGGGGGGTGAGAGAAAATTGGATACAGGGATGGGGTCGGGTGGGGGTGAGTGGGGCCCGCTTCATAACTATCCAGATTATCTAAAACTATTTAGTAGCGACTGGGTGCGAATGAATTCAGATTGGGCCAGAGTAAATGGCTTTCCTTGAAATACAGCTACTTGCGCAATAGTGTGTCACGAGACATTCTAGATCTAGAGGCCTTTTGTTTTTGTTGTTGTCCTCAAATAACCTGTTCACATATTTTTTTTTCAACGCAAGAGAACCGAGAGAAACAGCGAGCGAAGCAAGCGCGAGTGGGAAGCACGTGGGAGTGGTGGCGCGGGGACGAGCGAAGCGAACGAGAGAAATGATAGAATTCTCGCTCCCCGCCTCCGCACTTCCTCGTGCCTCCGGTTTTGCGCGGCGACCAGCTCTCTCGCGATTCTTTCCCACGTCCAACTAACCGAGATTATGTCCTCCAGCATAAGCTTGAACCATATTTTCATCCGTTTTCTTTCTTTTAGATTACACAAGGAGGGTCTGAATGGGGTTTAGTGTTATTTGCCCATAATTTTTAAAGTTTGCTGTTACATTGGCCAATTTTTTAATGTTTACTGTTTCTGGAGAAAATAGTGTTTGGAGGGTTTTTAATGGAAAAGTTTCGCGTTGTAAATTCTTATCTACTCTTCACAAATCGGATAAAATCACTTATGAACTTATAGAGAATTTTTTTGGATAGCTCTCGGAAATCTTCGGCTGTCTTGGGAATCTTCCGGACTGATCGGTAAACGTCGGAAAATGGCCGAAAACTTCTTCAAATACTAAACAAATTAATATTGGCCTTTTTGGAACCGTTGTTGTTTCTTTGTGGATAAAGTTTACTGTTACAGTGAATTTTTTATTGCCTAAAATTTAACCGTTTCGTGTTACAGAGCCAAAGTGTCATTGTTATCGAGGTACCCCCATTCAGACCCTCTACATAAGCGCTTGCAGTCTGCACTGGTCTCTAGATAGTGAAGTTAAAACATGTCGGACGTTCTTCCCTTTTGGAATGATGACTCGGAATCAGATGGTCTCAAATTTCATATCGCCGCAGTCGCGGGTCCGTATGTACGGTTCTCTTGTAGGGCCGTGCTTAAAATATGCTATCAAACATTTTGTGCAGCCCGAGAAAGAGTTGTAAATGTAAATGGCTATTTTGGGGTAAGGGATTTTCGATGCCGCACACTCTCCACCAAAATTGATCAGGGCTATTCATTAGGGCTTTCCACAAGTTGCTCGGCAACTTTTTGGCAACTTTTCATATTTCGAGCAACTTTTTCCCCTTCGAGCAACTTTTTTCCTCTCGAGCAACTTGTTGCATTTTGAGCGAATTTCCAGACCGAAGATTTCCGAAGATTATCCGAGTATTGTTTATGGGCCATATGAACGTTTCCGAAGATTTACGAAGTTTGCCGAAGATTTACGAGAAACATCTGAAGACGTTTCAACTTTCGGCTTTACAAAAACCCCTCTGCAAACATGACGTCATCGATATCTTCACGATTTTTCTCAGTTTAATTTAAGAAATCACGGTTATTCAACAAATTTTCCCCTTAATATGTTACTCCTTTTGCTGTAAAATTGCATTAAACTGCTTAGAAATATTACCCTCAAGGGAAATTAGCATATATTTAGAGAAATTATCTTGATTAGAAGCAGCGTTTTGGATTTTTTGGAGCAACTTTGAAGCAACTTTTATTATCAGAAGCAACTTTTTTGGATTTTTGGAGCAACTTTTGAGCAACTTTTTGAGAAATTACGAGCAACTTTTTGGGAAATTTCGAGCAACTTGTGGAAAGCCCTACAATTCATTGGGAGAACTTCTCTGGGTCAAAATAATATTAGAGAGCCTCGCAGGAGGGGGCGGGGGATGGGCGAGGGGGAGGGGAAGGGAGGGTCCATGATCCCTTGTTCCCTACAAAATTTTCCTTGTGTTCCCTAAAAGTATTTCTTCGATTTTGGTGTTCCGTGTTCCCTATAAAAATATACTCTTGTTTCCGTATTTCCAGTTTTGTTTTCCTTTTGTTCCCAATTCCCATGTTCCCAGAAAGTTAATGGCCGTGTTCTCATGTTCCCTGAACCCCCATCAGGAAGAAGCGCGAAAAATACCTGTCTGCAGTCTGTAAATTATCTACTTGGAGGTTTCTTCTTCTGCCGCTGCTATAAAGATTTTAAAGTACCGCACCGGATATTGGACGAAAAACAAACAATGATGCTATGATGACGTCAAAAATATTGTATTACGTAAAGGACCACGCCACCGGCTCATGCGTGTTCGCGGGCTCAAAACCGGTTTACGCAAGGCATATTCGTTGGCCATCTTGATTTGTGTGGACGCTCGGTGGATTGTAGTGTTTTACGGCGTCCATTGCCTTTGATTATGTCTTCTAGAACACAGAAAGACAGAGGACAGAAACAGAACGCAAATCAGACTATTTTGTCGGAATTACTGAAGGAGGAAGAGAATAGATACTGTGCCGATTGCGCTGCCAAAGGTAAACTCATGGATGTTCTTCGATCGCATCTTCTTCCGTTAAAGATTTTGCTCTGTCGCCTTGAAATACCTTTACTTCCTGGTGCTAATTTAGCTTATTTCTCCTGCTCTAGGGCCTCGTTGGGCATCATGGAATCTGGGCGTTTTTCTGTGTATTCGCTGCGCCGGTATTCATCGAAACTTAGGAGTTCACATATCGAGAGTGAAATCTGTGAACCTTGATTCATGGACTCCCGAACAGATGGAAGTAAGTTGTGGCAACACATTTTTTGATTTATTTGGCCTTGTTTTTTCTTCTCACTTTGATTTTCTCTTCTTTCGTGTTCAGAGTATCCAGCAATGGGGAAATAAGCGCGCTGCAGAGTTTTGGGAATGTTATCTTCCAAATGACTTTCGCCGCCCTCAAACCGACTCGTACCATTCAACTAAGTATTTATACTACTACACCGGTTAATCCAAATATATCATTGTAATTTAACGTTAGCGTAGCAATCGATGCCCTTGTGTGTCACATAGTGTTTTCCTTTTATTATGTAAAATCCTCAAAGTTTATTTCGACTGTTTTTGTATTGTAAAGCTCGTATATAGTCATTCGTGCTTCAGACGTAATGGAGGACCATTTGTGTTTGATTGAACATGTGAACAAATTACATGTACGAAGTCGTCAAGCGTAACATATGTTTCATGCGTGGCTACTGCTGTAAGAAAGCTTAAATGGCAAGGAAATGTTCGATTGATAACTTAAGGAAACTTTAGGGGCATTTTAATGTTGTTGTTTCCGTGTTTCTTGCTGTCTCCGATCACTGATTCAAACGTTTACGTGATAGTGCGTGGTACAGAGGCGAGAAATGTACATTCCATTTCGTTGGCGTGCTGGGTCGATAAATTATTTGACCTGGCGGTTAATATCGTCCAGTATTGCCCTGCTATCGTTGCTGAAAGTTATGGCTGGTTAAGTATAGATAGCTAAAAAGGGTTCAAAAACCATAAATTGCCCACTTGTAGCCTCTTACAATGGTTTTATACAAATTCATTTCAGTGACAAGTAAATTTAATTTAATGATCGACAGGTAGACAGATGACTGGTAAGGTTAAGATTTTTCATGGAAGTGAGTTTGGTTACCAGGGGTAACATCTGTGACCCTGTTTTTGTATGTAACAAATTGGGTTAATTTTGAAACAAATCCTTTTTAACTATTGGATTCCTTTTCATAACTATCAAATGCTGTCTTTTCAGTTATAGTAGTGCAATTTTCTTATTCAGTTTTCTTGAAAGTAGTTACATTGTTTATTTCTTCTTGTTTTCATTGAGTAGTAGCAGTAGCAGTTAGTCCTAGTAGTAGTGGTAGTAGTAGTAGTCGTTGTCATCGTCGTCTTAGTCGTAGTTAGGGAGTGGGTGGAGTGGAGGTGCAGTGGGGGGCGCGGGGGGGCGGGCGGTCATGAGCCGGCGCGGCTGTGTGTGTGGGGCGGCGGGAAGTTTAATAATAATAATAATAATAATAATTTCTATAGCGCTATTTAGCTAATCTTTCATAGCGCTTTACAATCACTATGCTAAAATATAAAAATAAAATATAAAAATACCTAACTAAATTAATCTATTGAGCTAAAATATCTAGATACATGCAGAGAGTGAAGTTTTAAAAGTTAAAAATTTAAAAACTAAAAATATCATGATTATTTAACTGGACTTAAAGTAAATGTATATAAGAAAGTCCCATGAGACGCGAGTTGTAGTTGTAGAAGTTAGTAGTTGATGATGATGATATAATTTTATTTATATAGCACTATTTTCAAAAAGAATTCCCCAATTCTGCTTTGTACAAATGAAATTACAAAGCTTAATTACGGATAATTGCAAATTACTTCATATGCCATGTCTAAACACCACTGACTATTTAGAACTCTGTTATGTACCTAGCATATTATAAGTTACTATTTAACATGTAACTTGTTTTTGAATAGATCGTAATGACTACATTTTCTTGCCTCCTTCTGTGTTGTTTTCTTTCTGTGTTTATTTTTGAACTTACAGAGCCACGGAGGCATTTATCAGAAGCAAATATGAACGTAAACAATACTTAAAGAAAGATGGATTACCTCCAAACAGGCCAACAACAACCAATTCTACTACAAAAGAAACAAAATCTACTGACAAGGTAATAAACTCTGATTTAAATGCTGCCATTGATAACAATGATCACAACAAATTGGAAAAAGTGTTTACTGCAAGATATTTACCCATTTGCAACCATCAACTGGTATTCCAGCTTTTTGCGCATAACCCCCAAACATGTTTTTCATGCAAAAAATATTTACATTTTTTTGGGCAGAATGCCAGAAAAACTTTTGTTTTTAATTGTCAAAGCTGGGAAAATTGCAAGAAAATTAGAAACATGACCAATTTTAATGTTTTAAATGGTTATTGTGAGTGCTGCTGTTTCATTTCAGACTCATTTGCTCAGTCTATATGGAGCCGTCAACTCATTCCATTTCACTTTTAATTTGTTTTGTTTTTCTGTTTCTAAAGCAAAAGAAAAGGAGAGAAAGGAAAGAAGAAAACATCACTATTACCCCTCTTAGAAATGAAGAAGAAAAGAAAGTAAGTTTGTAATTAATTACTGGATATATGCCATTCATCAATGCTAGAATACATCATTTTGTTTGTCTACTGGAGGAAAAGTGGATATGTTGTGATTAAAATTTAGACTTAAATAACCAGTTTCAGTTTTATTCCCTTTTTTCAGATTATGATAATGAATATGAGACACTGAAAAATAAAAACGAAAAATTTTTAAAGGAAAGATAAACTTAAACCACAATAGCTACACAGTGAGCATTTCAAAATCAGTTGGGATCCAGTGACCGGAGAATTAAATACGCTGTGGTCTCTTCAAGTTGCTTTTTTTTTTTTCTACCAAGAGCCTTCAAAGCACAGTGAAGCTAATTTTGGATTTAGTGTGTCTGATTTCAGTTTTGTACCTTTTCAGTGACTGGTTTTCTGTTTAACCTTTTTATCCATCAGTCCAGACTTTGATTAGTCTCAGACTCCACAAAATATCAGCAGTGAAAAAAAAAAACACTCTTATAAAAGGAAATCTTAAACCTTGACTAAGATTGCACCCGAATAATCCCGGAGACCAGGGGAGAGTGGGGGCGGGGACGGGGGGAAAAACGGCGAAGAAAAGCAAGACAACGCCCGAGCCCCCCGCCCCCACTAACGCCCCTGGGTCTCCGAGGATGCACCCGAATTGGCGTCAATTAACTTTTGAACAACTGGCCCCACTCAGGTATATAATGGAAATTATGGACAGATGCATTGTTATTGGAGAAATTTTTTTGACAGGTAACCTTTCACTCAGGTGGAGTTAAAGTTAAGTTTAAATGTAAGCAAGTGTAGGTCTTTAGTCTCACAAAGGCTTTACATGGTTTTTCCATTAAATAAACTAAAAATAAAATAAATATATGTTTAGAGTGGTCATGCACTTAGCTTCATATCTCAACGAGATAGCTAGTTTACAGGCATGCCACTGAAACAGAGGAAACAAATATTTTTAAATGAACATAACAAGGTTAAAAATCCCAACTGGCAGGAGGCAGACCAGTTGGCTATATACAAAGCGTGGTCGAGGATTTGAACTCGGGACAACCGAGAAACGAATCCAGCTAGTGGCAAGGGCAGGTCTCAAACCGGGGACCTCCAGATTACAACACCAGCGCCCTTAACCACTCGGCCACGCTTGCCTCCTATTAGTTTTACAGAATATGGGTGTGATGGTTTTATCTCTCTTATCACAGGTCTCCCCTCCAGTCAGTTCAGTTGCTCAGCCACGCCCCAATTCCCACCCTCCCGCCGCAGTCAAGGCACCAGAGCCAGCCAAGCCAGCTGCTCTGGTTGATTTGTTGTCTTTAGACACCCCGGCACCTGCGCCAGCTACTGCTCCAATGCCGGCAACAGCAACATCGGCTGGTTTACTAAATTCTCTTGCGCAGCCTCTGCCTGCTGCCTCTCAGCCTGCTAAGACTGGCTTAGAGAATGAGGTGATAACTGAAATAGAATTGGTTATTCAGTGGATATGACGTTCCCTTTTCTCAGTCAACCATTGTAATTTCACTCTTGATTTCTCATACTACGGGTACCTGATTTTTTCAGCCAATTTTTGTTTCCCTAACCTTGAGTTTTGGAAAATCAGGATTCCCCTGAAACATATCATTGTGTCTCGCAGCACCTAATAAGGGTAGAGGTTTAGGTTCTACTATAATACAATCTGAGTGTATGATTTTACTTGTTTCTGGTGACATGAGTCATTCTACTCAGGACTCGAGACTAACTTTTTTGCTAACTAGCCAAGTGGCTAGTGACAGCTTTGATTTCACTAGCCAAAACTTATTTTCTACTAGCCACAATTTTTAAGCATAGTTCTTCTTTCAATGTCCGATTATGTTTAAACCTTTAACCATAAAATGTTCCTTAAATCTTCACATTTTTTTCCTTAAAAAATTGGGCTTTGTTCTTTACTATAAAAATTGTACATGTACGTGCGTTTTTGTCAACTAGAATTTTGTTTAAAGCTTCACATTCTATAAATAAATGTCAACAGTTTACTTGTTAGTTATATTCTCTGAGAGATGATTTTAATAAATGCGGTTTCTTGCCACTAATGTCTGATTTTTTCACTAGCCATTTTGGCTAGTGAAAGGCCAAAACCTACTAGCCAAAACTGCATTTTTACTAGCCTTTGGCTAGTTGGCTACCGTTAGTCTCGAGCCCTGCTACTCGTTCTAGTTTTGTTGCTCTAGACTGTAATCTGTGTGCAGGATTGTAATGTAATGTAATGTTATGGAAAAAATGAATACTACACACATTGTCCATCAGATGTTGCCAAATTCTTTTTACCTTGATTTATTTTCCATTTGTTTTTGTTGCAGCTATGAATCATTTACACTTTTCTTTAACACTTGTTCATTCCCATCTAATTTTATTTTGCTCAATCCACTTTTGTTATTTTTTGTTTTGTTTTGTTTTGTGATTTATTTTTATTTTAGCTCATTGATTTTGGGGCATTCCAACAGAATGCAGTTATTGACACTGGCTTTAGTCCAGCACAGCAGGTAACTAAGATGCTGTGGCATTGCCTCTATTTCATTTTCTTCATATACAATTGCTATGAATTTAAGAACTAGGCCCTCACTCGATAAGGGTTGAAACGTGTAACGCGTGCGCATAGCGTTTGAATATTCATTTTGCTAAGTACCATATTTGGAAACACTAAGAATTTGTACGCGAATGCTTTATTCACGAAATGACACACGCAACACAATTTTTGGTTTTGCGGCAAGTTGTTTGACTTTCGACCTAAACGCCGTAAATTTCTTACAGAAACTAAAGAAATACATTAAGTACATCAAAGCGAAGTTCTCCAGACTACTTCAAGAAGATGAAACGGGAGAATTTAACCAAATTTAACTTTATTATTCAACCAAGCTTGTTCAAAAACAAGATTACACCATCGAGCGCGAGTTAGTGCGCGCTTTCAACCCTTATGGGTTGGCTGAAGAAACAGTATTGATTTCATATTTAATATGCCTTTTTCAACTATTTTTCCTTAAAATGCATTTGAAAACTCAAACCATTTACCTTTGATTGCCTACAGCTCAACACTCAAGTGCCTCAAGAAACAAATGAAGAATCCCTTCTCAAAGATGACTCACTAACAAACAAGTCAGCCAAAGGTATCCATCTTGGAGCTGCTTAAAAACTGAAAATGCCGTTTACAGTAGAATGTGATCACACGTAACTGTGTGCAGCAGTTGAACTTGTTTAGTACAGGTGTTGTGGTACAATAATATTAATTTTTACCCTTGGTATAATTTGGTATTTTTTTATTTGTTCTGGTGTATGGTAATGTATGATTATGAATTTAAAATTGAACAACACAACACAGACACATACGGCGCAGAGCAGAGTGTCCATATTATTGAGGTATTCATAGTATAGAGGGAAAGATCGTAATTATTAATTCTGGTTTCTCTGGAAAGAAGTGAATGGTCTAAAAAAGAGGTGTCCATATTATGGGGATATTCGCAAGGAGAGGTTCAACTGTATTTTTCATATACTTGTTTAATTTATGGCTTTCATTCATTTTGTCCACAGACACCATAATGGCATTATACACACCAAAAGCCCAGGGCAATCAGCCTCAGATGTATGGTGTTCCAGGCGGCATGTACATTACCCCGCAACAACATCAGCAACCACCCCGCCCCAATCAACATCCTGCTGTGTTCAACAGGATGGGTGGAGTTCATCCCCAGGGAATTCCTATGGGAATGGGGGCTCCCCGTCAACCGGGTTTCATGCAGCAGCAGCAACAACAACAGCAACAACAACAGGTACTAGTTTGAATTGTTAGGATTAAACTCTGTTGATAGTGGGTTCTGGATTTTAATTCTGTAAACAAATCTCTAGTACTTGGCCATCATAATGAACGCTTTTGATCAGCAGTAGTTGAACATTAACTGTAGTTCCCTTCATTATGCTGTACAAGATAGTTTGAACTTTTTACTTTGTGAATGAAACCCTAGTATGTGGCCATTCAAATGAAAACTATTGAGCTTATGCATGACCATTCAAATGAAAGCTGTTAAGCAGCACTTTAGTGTGGTGCTGTGTTTGTTTTCCAGTATTTTGTTAATTCATAATTCTTTATCTTGGCATTCTCACAGTATACTAACAAGTTACTTATGATAAACAGGTCGCTCAAATTCAGCAGCAAATGCAGCAAATGCGACTCAAACAACAGATGCCTCCCCAACATCTGAACATGCACACTGGCAACCCAAGCATGTTTGGATCTGTTCAGCCACCAGTGGCAAACGGCTGGATGCCACAGCAGCCTATGTCGTTTCCACAGCAACAACATCCTCAGTATGTCACCACGGGACCTGTCCCTGGGAATATGGGGTATGGAGGGTACCCCATGGGAAACCCTGGCTCGGGCCAAACTCTCAGCCACCAATTGTGGAAATAACAAAGTTATTTTGAATATGTAAATAATTATGAATTGAAATCCTGTACATTGGGTTACCTTAAATGAGTGACTGGTTTTTCTCTGAAATGTTAGTTGTGGAAAAGAGAGCTATGGTTTCAACCTGATTAACTTACACTTGTAACCTATCTGTGATAGAGCATTGATGTTTTTGGGTGCTCTAGTTTTGCAAGAATCCTCATCAGAGTTGAGAGAGTTAAAAAAGTTTGAAATTACAATTTTGAATTGAGAGAGAAATAGAAAAAAGTTTACGACAAACCTTTCAACATGAAATTTTTTTTAACCAAGTTCATTGCCTAAAAGGTGATCACTGTTCTCTGGTTGAAGTTTGATGAGGCAGCTGTGAAACTAAAAAATACAGCACTGCAAAAATTTGCTGGCCAAAATGTAAACCTTTTTCACTGTGGTAGAGATTTTTAAATTCCTTCAGATACATGTAGTGTTACTAAAACTACAATAATTTATCATATTATTAGCTATAATTTGTTTTTGGAAGAACTTACGGAAGATATCCATAGAACTCTCAATTTAAAGATAGTAAGACAGGGGTGAAATTTCTATCACCCTAGTAGGTTTAGGCTGGTAAAATATGTAATACAAAAACTTACTAACATTGTAGAATTGTGGTAATTATTTGCGATTTAATTTTTTCATATTTTTCTAGCCTAATGACTGTTGATACACCTGTAAAGCTGGCCAGCTACCAAGCATATGCTTGTACAATCAGCTGTAATACCTCTGTTTATTGTAGAAAAAAGTGACTTTAGTTTGTCACAGAACTCTGGAGTATACAGTGTATAACTATTTGTATTATACATACTTGTATGTAATTATTATTAATATGCAATATAATTCAGTACTGTAGCAGCTCTTGTAAGCTTGTAATTTTGCTAGTCCTCTTGTGAAGTAGTTTCTAATTTTGATTCTGGGGCTAGGGGCATTGTTCCTGTTGGTTGTTCTATTGTTCTCTTGAAGAGCAGCAAGCCATTTATGTCAGACCTTGCGAGAACTGCTACCCAACCCATGTAATTGAATGGCGTACGGAAAGGGAGGGGAGGTGGGCAAAGCATACTTTGTTTTCAGGGTATAGGTGGTTTTAGAAACAAATGTGACTTTTGTGGTATGTTATTTTCATCTTCAAATTCTGTGATTTAATAGTGAAGTACTACCAGTACCTTTAAAGTTTTGAACTTTCGTATCAAATAAGATTTTAATTAGCCTCAAAGTCGGAAAAAAAATCCGAATTCCAGATATCTTTGTTACTCACTTTGGAGGTTGGTTGGTTGCATCTTTGATATGCCTTAATGTGACTGTGTGATACAGTTATGAGTCATATGTTCCAGTCATCATTTGGCTGTGTGACCGCGTGATGCGGTTCCAGTCAAAAGCCCACATGCTCACCACAGAGTCCCAGTAGCTCAGTGGTAGAGCATCCGTCCTAGAACAAGGAGGGTCGTGGGTTCCAATCCCATCTGGAACTCAGATTTTTTTCCGAGTTCGATGCTATTTAAAATCTTATTTAATATCTTTGTTACTAACTTTCGTATCCTCACCTTTTTTTTTAAGTTATTACTTATAATGTAGTTTATTATGCGAATGTCCCATTTGTCACTATCAAAAAATACTTATTATAAGTTATTCATATCATTATTTCATACAAAGTACTTGCAATGATTATTATGTAGTGTAACTATATACACAGAAATTGGTGTATAAGAAGGGTTTTCATTTTCTCACTTGTTTGGCTGGAATCCTGTTCCCTACAAATTACATTGAAATCTATTTTCTTGACCTGGGATCAGGTTTGGAAATTTTGCAGTGCTTTTACATTCTCCTATTAGAAGTGGTAATATTAATTATTTAAAAATATTGGACTGTTTGCATGTACTATTAAAACAATATGATATTGCTTTTTTTCAAGCTTGAACCTGGAACCTACCTAGCAGAATTTTTGTGAATCATTTTAATTTAACAATTTTATGTATTATTTTCTTTTAAAGGTTCATTTCTTATAAGTGTAAATGCACACTTGAATGTAACTTGTATGCCACACTTTGGTCGAAGAGAAAAAAAAGCAGAACGTAATATTATTTGATTGTGCATCAGACATGTTATCTAAACACATGAAATTATATTGCATTCCCAACCTTAGATATAACTTGTAACTATTATATACAGTTTAGCTTCCTGATATTGTAAAGTAAATCAATAATAATTTTATTATCATGATACACAAGTTGCACTCATGGTTTTCAACCAATGTGCTTGCTTGACTTTGATTCATTTTTCATTTTTTTTTGCTTGTAAAATAACTCACGGTAATATTGTCATTATTCAGAATGTTTAGTAGGCTGTAATAAAGTAGTCGCAAAGGTATTAGTTGAATTTAAGGTAATCATGTAAAAAGGAACTGGCAAATAAAAACTATCCAATGGATTATTGGCTTATGGCAATGCAAAATCATTCTTTGTGTAGTCAAAGTTCTCTTGAGAACATGTAGGGTTGTTTCCTTTCTTGTATTAATAAAACGAAAAAACGATGTCCATTTATTTCTGGTTCGAGTACATCTTCAGGCATTGTTGGTTAGCTATTGTACATGTGCTGTGGTTTTGGTATTAGTTATTACTGGTATCTTGTAAATTCTTTGTTTATGTAATTTGGTGATTGCACCATCAGTATCCGGTGGGCACAAAAAGTGACCCAAAAACGCTCACCTTCATTCATCTTTTTCCTTTTTGATACTGGTTACCTGAAATTTTGCATAAATATAGAACTCGTCTATTTTTGACAGTTTCTGAAAGAACTTGTCGCAAAGATCTTGAAACTGAAAAAATGTCAATCTAATCAATAGTTATCGCTAATTGAAGTTTGAATTTCCCACCATTTTGTTACTAAAAATAGCTCAAAATGGCGGAAAACTCAAACTTCAATGCACTATAACTTTGGTTTGGATTGTCGTATTTCAAAATTTTTTTCAATTTTAGGATCTTTGCGACAAGTTCTTTCAGAAACTGCCATAAAATATTCCACATTAATTAAAAAAAAATTTGGCGTCAACTTTGTGACGTTATTTTCCCGCCAAAAAATTCGAAATTCGAAAAACAAAAAACATACGATTTTTCAGAATGACGAGTTCTATATTTATGCAAAATTTCAGGTAGTCAGTATTAACAACGAAAAAGATGAATGAAGGTAAGCGTTTTTGGGTCACTGTGCCCACCGCACAGAGAAACTGAAAAGGATTGATGGAAAGTTTTCCTTTTTTAAAACTACAACAAATCATCAACTATATTAGATAAACAGATGGTCCAAATCAGAAAAAATACTTTGACATGCATGGTAAGACCATTTCACAAACTGCGACCTAAAATACATGAACCTAAAAATACTTTTGTATTACCTGAGGTTTAATTGTAAACATAACATGTAGATAAAATATGAGCGGGAGATCTGTATGGGCGTTTACAATGGCTTGTCATTGTAAACGGCCATACAGTTCGGAGGCAAATATTTTATTCTACTTGTGAAATGAAAACAATAAATTGAATGCAAAGTATTGTTATGCAATTCAGTAGAGATCTGTATCAAAACTTATAGCTGAGAAGGAGTTGATATCAAAAGTTAATTCTATTGTTTGATTTGCATTCATTTGGTGTTTACAGTTGTGTACATGTGATCTGAATACTGTGCTGGGATTTGTTTGCACCCTCATGAACAGTTAATGAATTTTACAAATATTGTTATTGTGCAAACGAATATCCCTTTTCTGGGGTACATTGCATAATTTACAGTACAGACAGTGATGGGAGATTAGTTTTTGTGCATAGGCTTTACCTTGGACCATTAGTTTTCCCTGGTCCTTAGATTTTCTCCTGTTTCAATAACTGGCACTTCCAATGTGGCCCGGAACAGTGGATTAATAAGACTTAATGCATAATAATGCATGTATGTGTGGTTTCAGAAAAAAGTCCATACTCCCCCACAGAAGGGGTTGGAAATTCCTGGGGGGTGGAAAGGGTCTCAAAGGCCAAAAACTTCAAGGAAATGTAAAAAGCTTAATTGGAATTTCCAGAGGGAGGGGGTGGGTCTAACAGTGGCAGATCCAGGGGAGGGGCCCGGGGCCCCACCTTATTTTTTCAGAAAAGGTGCGGACCCCCTCCTTAGCTGAAGGTCTGGATCCGCCACTGTCTAAAGGCGGCGAAATACGAGATACAAAAACCCTCAACTTGTCGCGCAACATTGTTGCGTTGCCAGTTGAACGAGTTGTTGCCCGTATTTCACCGCGCGCTCAACTTGTCTCGCAACAAATTTCAGTGCTGCAAATTGCAGCAACATGTTGCACAAAGTAGAACTGAGTTCTACCTAAAACCTACAGCCACTGCAAACTAAACAATGAAGAGCATACACTACTGCTTCAGCTAGTTTCACCATCTATGAAAAAGGTTCTTAGCTAATTAATTAGTGTATCAATTCTGGCTAAGATACATCTACAGTGCTAAAGAGGATTTTAAATACCTTAGTCATTGTTAAAAATACTACTGCAAACTGCTGAAATTTTTGTTGGACCACACAACAAATTAAATAAATTTAAAATGTCATACCCTATATTATTATTACACCTTTTAATGAAAATTGATTAAAAGTAGTTTTCGTATCCTTTAACTAATTAGCACTTCTGCTACAGTTTGTATATCTACAATTAAAAGTGATTTTTTTACAAAATAATGTGCTTGTCTTAGTAAGAGTTTCCAACTAATTTTTAATATATTGTCTAATAAGTCAATAATATTATTGAAAAATAATGATTATCCCCTTGGGACATGTGACAAGTAGTGCACTGGGCTATACTGGAAATAAAGTCCAGTACCATTCCATGGGCTGTTATTTGACCACCAAGCAAATACAAATTAATTATAATAGTAAAGAGTCTTTGGTAAAATATTTTCTGATTTGTAAATTAAATTGCAAAATTTGTTGAGGGACAGCTCTAGATTGGAAATGTTTTTAATTACTGAAGTCTGGAAAAAGTCTTAGTACAGAAAGTTGTTTGTTGCCTTTTTTCCTAAACTAGACTCATTCATACATTGTTCTACTAATGAGAACATCATTTTATTTACAACGTTTTTGCATGTAAGAAAATACTTTCTCATCAGGGGGTAGGGAATAATTTACCCTGGTAGAAGTATTTAAAAAAAACATTCTCAAGGAAAATTGAATCAGCAATTGGAAATGGCCAATAAAAATTGATACAGAAATTATAATTATAAATACTTTTGATTGGTACATTGATCATTGATACATTATTAAATAATAATAATAAAAACTATCAACCCCAGTTCACTCTTTCAATCCTAACTGCCGAGAAATTGAGAAAGGATATACATTAACAATTATAGCACTTCTATAAATGGCAGACAATAATTTAAAAATAAATAATCAAAAATACGATGTACTTTGATTGGTACATCCATCATTGATTCATTATTAAAAAATAAAATTAAAACTATCAATCCCAGCTCACTCTTTCCATCCTAACTGCTGAGAAATCGAGAAAGGATCTTCATTAACTATAGCACTTCCATAAATTCTCATGCCGCAGACATCAGACGATGAACTTTTCACTCCTCCCCTGTCGACAAGATGCGCCATAAAAGGCATCGCAACATCACCTGTTTCCAAGCTTTGGTTTTTTATCTCTTCCATCGTTGCAATTTCTCTAAGTTTTCCATTTTGAAGCGGGGGAAAGTGAACGCAAAGGTTGAAGCATTCAGAGCCAAACTTGTAAATAAGTGCATCGACTGCTTCACTTATAGCCAGCTTGAAATTGTCGTCATAGTTCCATGAGATCACCTTGAACTCATAGCCACAAAAGGGTGCTAAATGGGCAATGACACAGGCTTCTCCAAAGGTTTTTGCAAGGCCAAGGTTTTTGTGGGCAGTTGCTAGATCATCAAAGTAATTACAGCCAGGATTTTCCAAGGAATAAAACTTCGCAGCCTGTTTTAGACCCTCCCACTGTCCGTAATGGAAATTCTCTGCCAAGAGCATGTGCGAATGCCCATGGTGCTGTGATGCTCCCGCTCGGGCGCGGCAATTCCAGTTCATGATTGGGTAGATAGCTTGCGGATTGTTTTTGTGAGTTATTTCAAACCACTGTGTACACAACTCCAGCACATCAAACAACTTTGTCTGAAATAAATAACACAGGGATTATAAGAACTGAGGTCAGCCTAACAAACCTTGTATGTCCTGGTACACCATAACCCCCCTGTCCCTCACACCCTTACATCTGCCTATGGGTATCCCAGGCACTTATTTTCAAACTACAAGCTACAGTGGAACCTTGATTTAACCAACCCCTATATAACAAATACCTTGGTATAAGGGTTGATATTCTTGACCTCAGTAAGAGTTAATAACAAGAAAAACCTTGACATAACGAAACCCTGTTATAAGTAACATATTTTGCCAGTCATTTGGCTCTTTGTTATATTGAAGTTCCACTCTACTACATGATGAGAAAGTCATTTTAAGTAAATTAAATAATACATGTTGTTTGTGTATTTTGTAAGGAGAGATTAAAGAAAATAGAACAAGAAGCTTTGGATAGCTGATGAAAGTTTATAGCTACTTTAAAGTATTTCCTGTTTGAAAGACAAAATACCGTCGCTTGCATCTAAGCGTGAACACGAGCCGCCGAAACATGAACTAATAGGGTATCAAACATGGCATGTTTCGCCATGAAACATTGACGTTTAGCAGACCGTAACGACAACTTTCACGCTCAAAATGCTCACCATAAACACTGAGTACAGGCGAAACTTTGCACCAGAAGTGATTCAAGTGAACCTGCAAATGCATATTGACACAGATCAGGATCAATTTGTCGAAGGAAGTCTTGATACCCAATCTCTCCGCCATTTCGATTTTTTCAAACCGGAATGTGTTGAAGTTTCGGCGCGAAAGTTGCCGTTACGGTCTGCTAAACTTCAAACGTTTGATGACCAATCATGCCACATTTGATACCCAATTAGATCATGTTTCGGCGGCACGTGTTCACGCTTAGATGCAAGCGACGGTATTATCAGGGAAAGTCCAAATAATAAGAAAGCAGTCATGTGAGTCACACAAATGCCAGCTGTGCTGGATTAACAGCTGACACTAAGCTGATCTGTACAATCGTAGGTGGTCAGGACAATGTTTGGATTTTGCAAATATTTTCATGTACCCGTAGTTTTAGTTTTGTTTCCAGATTTAACTCAAGTGCTTGAATGATGGAAATAAAACATTGTCAAATTTCTTTCAATCCAAAATAACAAGCAGTTACTGAGAACACAAGCATATCATGTAGTGAAGCTGCAGCTGTGGTGTTCCAATGTTTTGCCAGTTACCGTAATAAAAATGTGCAGTTCTAAAAATTACCATCAATACCTCCACCAAAGTTTTTGGTTGATGAGACCCTTCCCCCCCCCCCCCCCCCACTCCAGGAGTTTCCAATCCCTTCTGTGTGGGGGGTGGGGGTATAGACATTTTCCGGAACCACACAATAAGCTCTTCAGTTTTATGTGTAACATTTCATTTTTGTACCTTGTTCATATGGCTTGGTGGATGTTCTTTAAACACCACCATACTGTGTAGTCCATCATACTTGGCAACATTGGATGCTGTCAAACCACTTTCATTTTCCAACCGACCCCACAGATCTGAAAAGATAGAAATGGTTTACTGATTTTTCAAGGCATAATTATGCTGGACAGATTATTTTTTTTGTAGTATTATTTACTAAATTGCCTGGGGCAGTCCAGTACATTTAGTCACAGAAATGAGCAGTGAGTGAATGTACGTAATAATTTTATACTGATTATTGTTCTTTTCTGTCCAACTGCTTCCTTTTTTTTTTCTTTTTTCAAATACGAGAAAACAACAAGTGAATGTAAATTCATAGCAAACTGTCTGTCTGTCTCCATTAAAGTAAACAAAAATTTGTGGAAAACTGGGTTGGACTAAACTAAGTCCATTTTATCTAGAGAAGTCTGGGAGATTAATAACCTATTTCAGGAATTTGGTTAGGGAAAAAAGGACAAGGATGTTTTTTACTTTTTTTTGCACTGCTCCCCCAATTAAAGGGGTGGTGAATGGTCCCTCAAAAACTGCGTGTCTCGCAAAATTTTAGCCAAATTTCAGGGGTCTCGTCGTCTCGAATTTTTCTTTGACGCTTTTTCGGAGTCTCAATTTCTTTTGCAAGACTAAATAGGTCTCAGGCTCGCAGAAAAGATATCAATCTCGCCATCTCGCAAGTCTTGCATTTACCATTTGACATCCCTAATTAACTAAACACCTGGAACAGGCTAGGGAAACTTTACCTGTCTTAAAAATCTGCTGGACAAAATATTATTGGAAACCCAGTTGTCCAAGATGGAAAAGATAGTACTCCCTTGGACAGGTCGGAGGTTTTTGGCTTGGCCCACTGCCAGAGTCTGTTAATTATCTGAGCCTTACAGGACCCAGTTCATCACTTACTAAAATACAAACAGTAGTCTGTGTTATTCTTTTTAGAAATAAGTTCATGCGAACAGCATTACCTGCAGCAGTAAACTCCAGTGGAGTGCAGAAGTCACAGTCTGGCACTTTGGAGCCTACAGGTACTTCAATACAGGTTATGGGCTTTGCCTCTCCATTGTTGAGTGGTTTGAGAGCTCTTGCAGCATTGAAACAAGTTTGGTTGCATGTCCATCGGTCAAATACTCTCACTGCAACCCAGGAAATAATAACAAGTAGATATCAGTTTTGAAAACTCTGTTTTTTAGCGAATGTACCAGTTCAAAGCACAGTCATTATCGCATTTGGTAAGGCATTCTAAATTGACACTTGTTTCCTAAATTTGTTTATTATTCTATCTTATATGTACATGTTAGATATAATATATATCCAGAATTTAGCAAAGGGATTTTGAAACATTCCAAGACAATACGTGAAAACATATAAATAGCAAAAAATTAAAATTTGCCCCTGTTAAACCTTTATTACTTCAATGTCAAAATGTCATTTTTTCTCCATGTTTGTTGCATGCAAATGACGAAAATATTCTACTGACTGAATTTTCTGAAATTGTAAAAAAAATCAGTCTTTTTGGTTGATTTATAATTAGCTGTGTTACCATAGTAACGCATCATGGTCTAAAGTGGCATGCAAAAATTACAAAATTGCAGCAATATCTTGAAACTTGCTAATTTTTAAACTCGTCATCTGCAACGGTTTAGACGTGAATGCAAAGTAAAGGAAAGGTAGTCTAAAGATTGGAAAACTGTGTTCAGCCACCTTAATTGATTGACTGATTAATGACATTGATTGATTGACAAGGCAGAATACACACTCTTCATCTCGCCCACAATCTCTGTTTATAACAAAGTATCTAGCGAGGCTCTAAAAAAGTAATTTTAACTTGTGAATACCAACCAACAGTTTGAAACTCCGCTCTTTTGATGGATTGTTCTTCATGTTCGTCGCCTGGCAAATGAAACCACCGGGTCAACTTTGCCTCAAACATCTTTGGGAAAGTCATTCGACTGGATTTCATTGATACTCTAAAAATTCGATTAAATGGACCCCATACGTCGCTATTTGATCCTGCGTCTCCGTATTTGAAGAATTCTCCCAGTTCTTGGATGGATTTAATAGTTTTCCTTGTCATTTTCTAAAAGTCGTGCGAGATGTCCCAAGCTGAAAATCGACTGAAACGAGAAAAGCCCGAAAGTCCGAGAACACTTTACTACTTGAGCCTGCGTTTCATCAAATTCTTTCCAGCAGGTGTACGTTTTGATCATGCGTATTCCAAACAGCAAATCAAGATGGCGTCTACAGAAGAAGTTTTGGTTTGGACGCCAGAACTCGAAGTCAGTTTATTTCATTCTATGAAGGGGCACAAACCAGTAGGTGAGTCAGAGTGTTAATTTTAACTGGTATTTTCGTAATTCGAATTTTTTAACGCGTTCTCTTGTTTGTTTTGAAGGGATAAATCGACATTTTCATATGGCGTGTATTCACGATAAATTCGCAACGTCAACTGGCAAAAGAAACATTTCTTCCAAACAAATATGGGAGCATTTACAGGAACTATACAATCTACAAGCATTGGTGGGTAGTCAGGATTAAAATATATTCTTATTTCTTCTGTTTTTTTCGCGAGTGTTGAGAGAAATATACCCTCACATCGATCGCGACATACGCAAACTTGTTGAATTTTTTTACATTTTGCCTAAAAAACAACTTTTAGTATGCAAGGGGTTCACTTTAGTAAATTCTTTGCCTTTAAAGTATTTTAGTATCATTTCTTTGTTTATTTTTCGATTTATTTGTCCTAAGGGACGAATGGGCGCTCCCTCACAAACATTCTGTTGAAAATGCTCCTCGGCTAATGTTTTGTTTGAAAACCGAGTGGAGCCTAAGTACTAAAAACAAATGCAGGAATGACAGGAATGGAACCGCTGCAAGGGAAATGCGGAATGATAAATTTGAAATCACTTATTGTTTGAAATATTAACTTTCCAAAAAGAAATTTTAATAGCCACTTGTACTGGCATGAAGTTGCTGGCAAAGAATACTTTCAGGCAAGCAGAGCTGTATAGGATTTTTGGATGTAATGTCTCACTTTTACCATAATTTATAAGGAAATAGAAATTGGGTCAAAGCAATGAGCTTCTTGGTTTGTTTGATTAATACAGGATGATCTTGAGAGCATACCGTTTCCAAATGATGAAACAGAGTTTAATTTACCTGATGAAATATTTGAGTCTAGTACCAAGCCTCATTCATCTGCGTCTGAATCATCTGCTGTGGCTGACGAAGGTATGACAGGTAAAGAAGATTTTTTTTATGTTAATAAGATTATAAATGGGAATATGCATTGGTTTGGTGTATCTACAGAGTGGTTCTTCATCCACTGTTTTCAGATAAAATTGGAATTTTCAAATGTAGATTGAAATGCTGGTTTTTGTAGAGCGCGAAAAATCAGATATTTGAAGGAAAACCCATTTAAACTCTCTTGGAGGTTTCTTGCTTTGTAAAGTGGTTATTACTATTTGAAAGGTTGGCCCTTTTCTTCTGAGGAGGGGTAAATTCATAAACAAGACATTTTTTGTTTGTAATGCTCATATAAAAATAGAACCAGCAAAATAAGTGACACTGTAGGAAAGGACTGTTAATACACATAGCTTCAAATAAATGTCCTCTTATAACAAGCTCATTCAGGTCTCGACAGCCAAATTTATTATAATTTACAATTGTTGTTCTTGATACAGCAGTGATAGACTGCTTTATATTTGCAGTGATTAGCAATATGTTGTTCCAGAAAATACTATTACCCTACCTCCATGGAAGGGTTTTTTGGTTGTACCCCTCCCCCTCCCTTTGGAAATTCCATTTTAGCCTCATGCTTTCTTTTAAAATATTTCAATTTTTAACCCCCCCCCCCTGCTTAGAATTTCTACTGACCTCCTATGGGGTGGATGTGGCTATAATCTGGAATGACACAATCTGAAAAAAAAAAAACGTGAGCTTGATGTATTTTTTACAGTTATAATCATGTCATACTACTGAGAAACATTTCTAGGTTTCGAAACAGCCATGCAGATACCTGGGGTACAATAGAACATTTTTATGACGGTACTAGATGCTCATCACATGTTTATCCAAAATATGCATTGTAACTAAACCTCTGATGCAATGTAAACACACAAGATGTTTGGAACCAAGTGCATTTGTTAAGAAACCTGGGTTGGACTCACTCAAAGTTTAACTCCTGAAAAACAGGGGTTGAACTCAGATCACGATGGCTAAGAGGTTGCGATCTTGATTTTAGCTCTTCTTAACTTCAAACTTCAAGGGTTGGCCAGCAATTCACCAAGCACGTCCACACCAGATTCATCCCCAAAGAGGAAGAGGACGCGGCAAGTGAACAGTGCAAGTTCTTCGCAGCCTTCATCACCTCATCCACCGTCATCAGTCAAGAGAAGACGGTAGCAAAGTGACCTGGTTTCAGGTTTGATGTACAGTCCACAAAGGAGAAAATTATTATAGTCTCAATAATTGCTTGTCATTATGTGATAAATTATTGAAACTAAAAAATATCTAAGATTAATAGTTGCTATTCAACCCACAAAGACCTATACATGTAGCTACATTGTACAATGTAGATTAATTTTTAATTATTTTATTGACAGTTAACAACTGGTAGAATGCGTTCCTCTGTAATGAGGAACTCATTGCACCTGTATTTTTTCATTTGGTTTTGGTAAATTTAATTATGTGATGCAACTGTGTCTGAGCAGTAGAGAATTCATTCACAAGTTTTTTCTTTACAAAAGGTAGCCAGCATTTACAGTCAACACTCTATAATTGTATAGGTTGTAATGTAGAATAGTGTGGCCATTTTGAAATGTTTACAAAACTTTCACAGTTGTTTGTTACCTCAAAACCCAAGCTTAAAAAGTTTAAAAAATAACTAATTAACACATCATTCTCTTACAACTAAATTCAGTTAAACTCTGAGGGATTTGCTAGAGCTAAAGGATGGTCTTTTCTGAAATTGTAAATATGCCAGCGACATTAATGCATTTACGTCTTTCTTGGTTATTTCATACTCTTAAAGATTATAAGTGTTCTTTGGACTGTTTTTAAAAACTGACTAATATGCCAGCTGGTTTTTAAATGTATATATTCGAATTATAAACAGTCATTAACTGCTATCCTTAAATGTATTGTTCAACTTAATGGGGCTGTGTCATGCAATATTAGGCAATTTCGGCACTGACCAACTGGTCATAGAATTACTGAAATATCACAATAACAGCTTAAAACTGTAGAAGAACTAAAAAAAATTAAACACAGCAAGGCCAAAAAGGGGCATGGATGGGCAAAATTTGAGAAGAATAAGACAGATTGCGTTCAGGGAAAACTTGAAAAATGTCGACCCGACTTTTTTCAAGTTTATCTCAATTTGTATGAAAGTGTCATTTACAATGCTCGAAAATCATCCTTGTTTGTCATGATTTTGCCAATAAAAGACTTTTGCTCTGCCAAATGAAAGTTGAGAGCTCTCAATAAACAAAAATAAATAGAATTACCTAAAATTGCGTGACATAGCCCCTTTAAAGAATCTAAAAGTATTAGCTGAATGTAAGTGTAGCTGAAAAACTGAAATTACTTTGTCTGCAGACCTATTTCATGTTGTTACAATACTTTATTGAATACATACAAATAAATGTGCTTACCGTAATTTCTTTCTGTTGAAATGATGTAAGTTTAGTTGTAAATACATAGACAGGTCATGTGACAGACACTTGACTTTTTAAGAAAGTCAGCAAAGTCCTGATCTAAAGCAAAGTCATCTAAGAATAGATAATTACCCAAAGTGAATCAGTAAAGGAAAAGAGAATCTTGATCGTAGTCTTCAGACTTGAAACAAAGAAATTGTGTGAGTGGCAGGGGGAAAATGTCCCTAAAAGCCAGATCAAAAGAGAACAAAATTTGATGGGAGTTCACTCTTGCTCATGTTACAATAGATCCTCAACTCTCATGTGCTTATTAATGTTGAATTTGAACCTGCTGGCTCATGTTTTAGACTGGACATTTAGACTAGACCATTTGCTTGTTTGACAAGCAGAGGAGGGTCAAAGGGACTATGTCACGGCTAAGTTAATCTTATGTTATTAAATTTTGCCAAATATTCGCTATGAAACTAAATGTTTGCAAAGAAATTAATTATTTGATACTAAATGACACAACCATAGCTTCCTTGCAGCTAAATGTGTCTCCCGGGTGTCATAAATTAAAGTTACAAGCAGACAAGATTAACTTTGAAAACTGTTCCGCCGGACCATATTTTTTTAAAAGCCCACATCGCAATCCGTTTCAATCTTCAACACTTTTGGCCATCCGTACCTTCTTTTGCATTTGGTGTGTCATTTAAATATTCCTTCACTGTTTTAAGAGGTTATTTTATACATTTAAACAAATTTGATGGTCATTTCCTATGCCTAAGTTTGGCTAAAATCCGTGACATGGTCCCTTCAACTCTCTTATACTGTCAGCTTGTTTGAACACATGCTTTGGATAGTAAATAACAGTTGAAGAATACTGCCATCATATTCTCATTCCCATCTTTGCTCAACTTTTGTTCTTGTTTGGCCTGGCTCAAGTTTATTACAAATGTTGTGGTATCAAAAAACACCACTTATAATTTCTGTGCCTTGTTCAGTTAGAGTGCAATTTAGAGGTAGCTTTAATCACTTTGTCTAGTCAAAGTGTTAAATTCTTTGTATTCTCTCAAAAGAGAAAGAAGAAGAATTTGATGAAGTATGGTGTATATAATTTATGCTCATTCCTATTACATTACTGTTATAAAAGACTTTTCACTGAGAGCAATTATGACGGGGGTACGGGGTCTGTAGCTACAATCATGTTCTTATATCCACTGTTCAAATATTTTGTTTTCAAGTTTAATTCCAAATTTCCCTCTGATTGGGAAACCACTTTTAAATTGCTGTCCAAAAAAAAAAGTTCAAGTGAAAAATGCTCAATATAAGAATAGTTTGATGCAGGGAGCTGTCATAATGTAGTTGATAGGGTACCAACCAGTATTATCTAAAGTGTTTCTTGGCGTATTTTATTTTCCAAGTTCATAGAATTATGAATATCATTATTATATCTGTATATAGTGTACATGGTACACTGTACCATTATATGAAAGAAGTTTATTAAAATTGCCTGTAGCAATGAAACCATTGGTTGCTCATTTGTTACTTTATGAAATAAGTTACCATGCACTTTCCAGCAGTGTCAATCTGTGGCCTGGGATCTGTGGCTTATGATTCGATGGCTTTTGTGTTCTAAACAGCCACTCGTATTTAACCATGATAACTTCGATGGAAACAAGGAAGGTAAAAGTCATAAAGAGTTTTCAAAAAAGTTGTTGCTGTTCAGTGGTCGTGTTCGTGACTTTTATCCCGCCCTGCAGGTTGCAAAAGTACATGCGCTCTTTGTGTACTAAAGGCTGGTTCTCATATGATCGCCCCGATCGTCTCTGTCGCTTCTGTCGTTTGCAAATTCTGAGGCGATCGAAGCGATTGGAAGCGATTAGGGGGTTCTCATATGATCGCCCCGATCGTCTGGTATATGCAAAATAGGGTTAATCAACCAAGATAATAATTCATGATCTTTTCTTTGTTCCCGCATATGAATATTCGATTTTATTCGTATCAACGCACGTGTGTTTTTTCAAAACTCCGATATCGCTTATGGCAGCCTTCGATGCAAAGGCAAAATTCGTGGCCTCCTATCTTCTCATTATTGCCGTTTTACGGCGAAGAAGCAAAAAGAGGCCAAACGGAAACGTAGTTCTGAGTAATACTGATGCACCATGGGACAGTTTTGATCGCCTCGATCGTCTCCCTCTGTGAAAGTAGTTCTCATATAATCGTTCGCGATCGCCGCAGTCTGCGACCGATCGCCCAGATAGAACACGGGCGATCGAAGCGATCGCGATCGCCCCGATCGTCGCAGATGTCTCTGTCACTGTCTCTGTGATGTTCTCATATGACCTCCCCGATCGTCGCAGATGTCTCTGTAATGTTCTCATATGATCTCCCCGATCGCAAGCAAACTTTTTGAAGCGACAGAGGCGACAGAGACGATCGGGGCGATCATATGAGAACCAGCCTTAACTGAGGCCATACCTCAGTGCTCCCTTGAGGGAGGATCCCGTTCACAACAGGTTTTCAATGCACTGCTTAGAATAAATGTGACCATGACTAAATACTCTTTGCTGGAGATTTCAGTGGCAGTTTTCAGAGTACTGTTCGTGTGTATCTTGGACCATGGCTATATTTGAAATTTCCTTTGGTATCAGTTTGTTTTTGCCGATCCTTGAGCCATTTCTCTACATGCTTGATTTGAGTGGCCATCCAGTGTATGTTGGTCTGTATTGTCTCCAGCACTTTCTTGTTGGATAATTGAAGCAGGGACATGGTGTGATGTGCTTTGATGAAATCCGTGACCTGCAAATATTTGAAAAACATCAAAGGGTTCGTACGAGTCCTGGAAAACCTGGAAAGTCCTGGAATTTTATTGTGGCACTTCCAGGACTGGTTCAGCAATGGAAAGTCCTGGAAAAAGACTACCGGTCCTAGAAAGTTCTGAAAATCTGTTAAACTCAAGTAACAACTGAATTCTCAGAACTAACACTATAAGAAATGTACAGACAGTAAGGAGAGATAATATTGAGATCTTGGGAGTGAAAGGGTTAAAGTGAATTTTGGAGTCCTGGGAAATTAATCTGAGTCCTTGAAAAGTGCTTGAAAATTGTTTATGAAAAAGGGTACGAACCCTGTGTCAACGTTCTTCCAGTCCAACTAATTACGCGTTTTACACATAAGGGACGGACCATTCTGGAGGGGGGGGACCCGACAGTTGATGAGGAGGGAAGGGACGAGTGTGGTGCCTGGGGGACCCGCACACGACAACAAAGGGACGGTGCGCACACCAAGGAACAGGAACGTAATATGAAGTGAGAGCGCAACAAAGATGTGCAGGGCGTGGACCGTCCAACATCTGGCCTCGGCTGATGTCCGGCCCCATCCCCAGACATGATGCACCCGCAAACATCGACATGAACGACGGGCAAACAAATGCGGCCCGCAAACATCAATTTCACCCCCCCCCCCCTCCAAAAAATAATGGTCAGTCCCTAAGTGCCTTCTTATCTGATGCCAAGCCCCTTAGCGGACTTCAACCTACGCGCAAAACCTCTACACTACTCGGTTGAATCTTTGGGTAATGTAACAACTCGATGCTAAATAAAGAAAATACTGCCGTTTACATCTTTACCTCTTTCAAGTGTTTTGGCGTATTAAGGTTTTCTGTTGTTTTCTCTAGCAGAAATGCAACTGCTCTCGACTCTTTACCAAACCTGTGGAGTTAAGAAAAAGAAAATGTTTCCAGAACGAAGATGGATCTAATTAGGTAGGAAAATAAATTGAAATTGTTAACAGCTTGTCTGGAGACTAGTTTATTGTGATTTAGCTGATAGCTTCATGAAGCTTTTTTAAGCTCTCGTCACCCGACTTCCCTCAACTGCACTTTGAGTTTGAGTTTCTTGAAACGCCGGTATGCAACCTACTTTAACCAATAAGAATGAAGGTGCTGCCTTCTCAGCCAATCAGGTGAAAAAGAAACCAATCGCGATTCAGCGATTTCGCGCTCTTTTCTGGTACTGGTCGTAAGTTTCTGCTTCGAGTTCTCATTGGTTAATTGTACCATTTGCTGCTGCTGTATTTGTGTTTGGGTTTTACCAAACACTTTTGAATCCACTCTCTTTTACAGAGGCCCTACCAGCCTTTCCATTCTCAAAATTCTAATCACACGGCAAGAAAAGAAAGGAAGAAGTCATGGTATTTTGCGTTACCTTTTCACTATCTTCTTGAAGTTCTTGTCGTAAAATTTCCAAGCCAGCTGGCGTCCCTCAGGATTGCTTGCCACGGTCCCAATAATTTGAATCGCATCTTGAGAACGAACCTGGCTGCTGTCCAGAGTGTCCTTAAGCAACCTTTGATACAAGAGAGATAATCCATGAAATATCCAAAACTGTTGTTGCGATGTGTCTTACTTCAAAATTACTCAAATTGCTCCCCGAATTTGGCAGCAGCGAAGGACTGTACGCACTTATTGATGTGAATAAATAGAGTAAATTAAATGTACTGCAATATTCTTGGCTGTCCTTGTTTCTGTTTGGTTCATCAATGCCTCTTTGGACCTCGTTTGTGCTATACTATTTTTTCATGAACTATAATTTTGAGGTTTCCTTCACTTCTTCTCGTATGTTAATTTTGTACATCGCAGATTGAAACGCGGGGTAAAGGGGTTATGCGTGACGTGTGATTTGAGCAAAAAGGCGCGAGATCCGTGAATTGCCAGTCCAGATTGACGCGTGTGGTGGGTGTTCTGCTCACTTTGATTACGGCTGAATACGTTAAGGGAATAGTTCGTGAAAAATGAAAAGAAGTTACGCACTCATAGATCGGTTGACGGTAGTAAAGCCAAAATTGACAAATAACACGAATCTTGGAAAATGCTACGTTAATTAACTAATTAGCTAAGGCTTATTTTCTTTAATATTGTATATTAAATACGTAATTCGTTAACTTGACTTACTTGACTTATTGCTATAACCCTAGGTGGGAAGGGCCGGGTAATTCGTAAAATAGTCTCAAAAATATACCTGATTTGAAGGAAAATAAGCTCGTGATTGGTTGGGAACCCCCTTTTACCGCCCTGAATCGTGAGATTGCTACTTAAATACAAGCTCTTTACTTTACCTCCGGCTATGAAATAAGAGCAGAAGTCCCTACCTTTGTAACACGTGTTTATTCCTTGAAGCACCGAGAGCGGAAATTATTTTTTCTCTCTCTGCAGCATTTTTACATTCCTTGTACTTTCTCCACAAAAATTCCCACTCCTTATCTCCTCCGTACTTTATGGCAGTGAAGTAAACAATCTTTCGAAGGTGAGGCGCTATCGGATGGCTCCTAAAAGTACAGTGTGGCAAAAGCATAAATTTATCAGATCTCCTTATAAAAAAGTTAAAACTCTTTTGTCGCGAGAGTTTCTGTTAATTTCATGTGTTTCGTGAAAGATGCTCAAAAATTAAACGCATTAGAATTTTTTTCTTATATAGAAATTGGGCAGTTGCGAAGAACCTCGCATCCTGAATGGCTATTAACGATTTTCTATTCATTTGTTTAGAGTATCTAGCTTGATTTAACCGGTTCTTGATTTCACTCTTTTGGTAACTCATTAGCCAGCCAAGAAAGGTAAATAAGAATTTGTTGAACTTTTTTGGTCTGGTTGAACTGAAAAGCGTCAAATATCCGTTTGCTGGGGTAACATGTTTTACCCTCTGCAGAGTTTACCCACACAAAATGTTTGTTATACATAGTCTTACCCATTCGTCTTCATCCAGTCGTTAAACAGTTTTTGTGACTTGCTTACGGTTTCCGCGTCACCGTGAAAACTGAGTGTTGAAAGCGTCAGTTCGCGGAGAAATCTAAAAGAACAAATGAGACGATCGATCGATCAATCTCGGTCACTCGATTGGTTGGTCGCTCGATCGAAGGATCAACCAATCGAACAATTCAATCAATCAATCAATCAATCAATCAATCAATCAATCAATCAATCAATCAATCAATCAATCAATCAATCAATCAATCAGTCAGTCAGTCAGTCAGCCAATCAATCAAACAATCAATCAATCAATCAATCAATCAGTCAGTCAGTCAGTCAGTCAGCCAATCAATCAAACAATCAATCAATCAATCAATCAGAGTCAGTCAGTCAGTCAGTCAGTCAGCCAATCAATCAATCAATCAATCAATCAATCAATCAATCAATCAATCAATATGTAGTCAGTCAGTCAGTCAGTCAGCCAATCAATCAATCAATCAATATGTCAGTCAGTCAGTTAGTCAATTATTATATCAATTAATCAATCAATTAATCAGTCAGTCAGTCAGTCAGTCAATAACCAATCAATCAATCAATCAATCGTGATTCGTTGCTATTAATAAATCTCAGACACAAGTTGCGACGTGTAACTGGGCAATAAAACATTGACAGTATCTTATTTCTTACCTATCAATCAGTTCTCCTTTGTCTTCCCATCCTAGTATTTGTTCCAGAGGCTTCATCTTCTCCACAATGAATTGCTTGTTGAGATAAAAAGGTTCAAGAGTACCAGTCAGCAGTGATTAGTGAGTTCTGCTCAGTTTCAATGCTTTTCCTGTAATTTATTACCTGATAAAGCTTGTAGGAAAATCTCGAACTCAGCATGGTTCCGATGTAAGCCAACGAACGCAGAGTGACCGCCCATGGAACATATTCAGTCTCGTGTTTGACGTATTCCGTCATGTCCAATGCGATATTGTAGTCTAGAACACCCGCCCTGAAAAGAAATGCGCGTGATAATAAGTTTGAAACAAGTTTAAAAGCTGTTTTGTCGAGTTTGGTTAGAAATCGAGAAGTATGATTAATCGTGGGGATGGGGGTGGGGGTGGTGGGTAAAATTGCAGTGTTTGGCTGAGGGGAAGGTAAACCACTGTTGGTTCGAATTATCGGGAGTTTTGAGAAACGAGGGTTCGAGATATCAATATTCCACCGTAACTTCAGTCTTAACAGCCGGGAGCTTTAGTTAATATTGTGTTTTATCAAATTAACTTTGTAGAGTTTGTTCAAAGAAAATTAAGAAATGGTGTGGTTGAACAAGCCTTCGAAGTTGTTCGGAACACATTTTCATTTGACTAGCGTGTACAGTTAAGTAACCACCAAACGTACCTTGCTAAGCTCAATGCATCGTCTATTAAACCACTTCTGTCTGATGGACTCAGTACCTTAAGAAATAGAAATAAAATTCATGCATTGGAGCTTTCTTGGAGATTTTACCGAGTTTAGCATGATTAGTTCCTTGATCATGAGTCCGATCAGAGTTTAGTCTTATCTCATCTCGTATGCGTGTATTAAGTTGTTTACTGGGGAACTTTCATTCGCTGAAAAAATGGAGCTTTGTCTGACCATGTGTAAAATTCAAGTTACCACTTCTTGTTACCTATTTTTTGTAAGGGTTATTGGAGGCTATATGTCTTTGGGATTCGAGGGCGAAACCCGTGTCATATCCCGGGGTACTCGTACGAGATGAATATATCACATACCCCCGTAGAACAGGTGAATAACACGCTTAATTACCCTGGGTTGGGCGATAACACAAACAAAAAAAAACAAAAGATCAATTATCTCCATACATTCGACGGGCTTTTTTGCTGATGAGTGATGTGAATAAATTTACTAGAAAAGGTGATAAATGTTGTTTAAAAATAAGAACGTGTTTGGATTCAATACATATAGTTGATTATTCTTCACGATGGAAAGTATTTTGCTTTTTTTAGTCGTCAAGAGCACAATAGCTTAACCTCGCGCAACCAGAGGATGAATGGACAGGAACAAGAAAATGTGTGGGGTTGAGATGAGGTATACTCGTTTGGAAATAAAAACGTTGGCTGAGGTTTACATCATCGCCCGGAGAATGAAAGGTAAAGCCATTGAATGGTACGAAAATATTGCAATTTTTTTGCGTAGCTCGCCGATATGATGATATCGAAGTAAGTGGCCAAAAAGTTTCGACAAGAGGAACTTCTTTTATTTACCAGTTAAGAAAAACGATAAGAAAAACACTTGTTGAGAAATGTGGCACGAGTTATTTGTATTGAAGTTGATGCAATATAGCATTGGGTGCACGATCTAGCGGGTGGGCGTGTTTGGGGGGATATGGGATGGGATTATTTTAGAGGATGTGTCGAGATGAATATGTTTCAAAATGATGGGGAGCGTTCCTTCCTTGGAGAGGTTGCTCAGGAAGTCATCACTTATACCTGCTGTACTACATAAACTACGCTAAAAAGAAAAAAAAAAGGAAAAAAGACTGGAGCATCCTAGAGTTCAGGTTATTACAAGACTTACAATCATAATGATGATAAGAGTAGAAAGTAGACAAGCGCAAAACACCTTTCCAATAAGCTTGGAGGTCAGCGGCTTACCGTGTGGTTATGAAGTAATTGCTGGCTCAGTCGTTTCCAGTTCTCCTCCTCATAGTTGACTCGATAAAAACCAGTTTGTCCAACATTGGCCTTAAACCAGCCGGAAGTACTGCTGGGAAGCTGAAATGTAACTAGAGATTGAAAGCACGTATTGTTGTTATCGCCACTTGCAAACTGCATTTAAAATTTTTAGCTATTGTTGTTAATTACCGTAAACCGTCCATATTTTACCTGAAGTCTTGTTCATCCAAACAGTTTTTAAACTACCAAGTGAGTCCTCAGTGATGTATGTCAGCGGAACATACCATCCTGGTCTGCCAAGAAAGGATCAAAAATAAAGATTTGTTGTTCATAGCCGGCGTCGCCAGGTAGGCCAGTTAAGCGGTCTGTTCCAATCAGTTCCGCTTTTAAAGTTTCCAACTTACATTTTTGCTGTTGTGTTTGAAGCCTCCTACAACATAAATTTACTTCACTTCCAAATTACATAAAAAAAATTTAGTCTTGCGCGCGTTATTCAAAAAGTATTGAAAAACAACAGTTGCGTTTGCAAAGCTTCGTACGTAGAGATATCCTAACCAGTTTCCGCACTCCAAAACCTATCTCGACTTAACATCACATTACTTGGCAAGCTCTCTAAAGACATGGCGAATTTTCAAACAAAAGTGGTAGATGATGCCATCCTTTTTCAGAAAAGAGTCAGTATTTTCTGAGCCAAGTTTGTAAGCATGTTTAGAACGTTTAGTTGGGCGAATAAAAAAATTTGAAATTTCGTATAATAAACCGAGGGTTGAGCTTGAAAGGTTATTTTAAGCCTGTTTGAAGCTAGCAAATGCACGAAAATCAAAGAAAATAACAGTTAAAAAAAGTGACGCCACTTGCAATTATAGACTTACTCCTTCTTATGCTCGTCTTTTAAATGTGTCGAAGTAAAATCTCTGACGAATCTTTTCTGACTTGCCCTGTAGGACAAACGGCCATCTTTCCTCTGAATCTTATCACTTGAAATAGATACAATAGGAAATCCCTTCTGGGTCACCCATGAGTCCATGATCTTTGCAACATCCACAAGATTTCCTGACGCCTGTCAATCAAGTTAAATAGCTGTTTAGTTAAACATGTGTAGTTTAAAAACGTTTGGTGAATAAGCGTTGCTTACTTGGGTTATTAATGTTGGATGCGTATGCCCAAGGAACAGCCATCCATACCCTTGGTAGTCCGTAAACTCGAGGCTTCGATGGTGGGTCGATAGCATACTACAGTCAACTCTCTCTAAAACGGACACCGTCGGGACCGGCTCCGCCAACTGTCCGTCTTACAGAGGTGTATGTCTTATAGGGAGTTGAGTCACAATAAAATGACTGAGAATCGGCAGGCGCGAGACCAACACCAGGAGTCCGTCTTAAAAAGGTATCCATTAAGAGGGAGTTGACTATATTCGCGACAGTTCCCTTTCTCGCTCGCTGAATAAGGGATGGAGATATGCGCTGCGCTTGAGAGAGTTGGAAGTGAATACTGAGAGGGTCAGGGAGGGAGAGGAAATGAGATGGCGGTTCATCAAGGCTTGTTCGGTATTTATATAAACGTTATATCAAGGTTGAACTGTGTAAAAAGGTAAAGTGATAGTTGATTACTATTACCCCATGACGCTCTCACCTTACTCATCGCTTTCCAAAGATCCAAGGCCTTGGCATTTGAAAATTGATGTTTCTTCAAGTAAATCTGAATCACAGAGAAAATTGCAGTCTGTGTAAAAGCGTCAATTCGTGAGTTTCCTGCCAACTTTCCAATTTGTTTTGCCTGAAATTAAAGCTAAAGAAATAGAAATTAAATAAAGTAAAGGGAAAAAGCACCTTTTCAAAAGCATTTATACCTGGATTCCTTTTCTAAACATTTCAACTCCGAGGAAATTTTGCATCATTCGTATGACTGCCGAGCTCTGTGAACAAAAAAATCTTAATCAGTTTGTAAACAATCGAGTTTATTTATTTGCACTTTTTTACACAAACAGTGTTATCTAACCGCTAGAAAACTAATTAACGAATGTGAAAACGTTTTTTGAAAAAACTAAGTCAGCTTACGAGTAACTACGAGTCATTCAGATCCAGGGCAGTAAGACTAACATTCTGGACTTCGTTGGCTGTTAGCATACATTGAAGAAGAGTTTTCTTGAAGTTTTGTGTATATAATAATTCTCGCAAGAAAGAGACGAAAAGTAATAATAAAAAAAAAAATCAGCAGAACAGAGTTATATTTCGGCCTTGGATAAATATTTTTAATTGTTTTCCTCAAAGTCAAGTCACAGTGTCAGGTAGCTTAAGCTTGTTTCGAGGGTTCGTTTCTCTTGAGAAATTGCTAAAAACAATAAATTTCCCTTTTTTCGTGGTGTCACTTACTCACTACTAAGTTTTTGGGGTACTTTCGGAAATTTACTGGGTATCAGTCCATAATTTGAGTACAGGTCTGTTTGGATATTTTGAGCAAGTACAAAAAAACGTTTTACCTTATGATATGTTATTTTATCCACGATCTCGTTTATTTCTGCTGGATTGCGAACTTTAACGGACACTGGATGGGTGTGAATTGAGCTGTCTACTTCCAGTGCCTCTCTCATCGTGTCCAACATAAATTGATCCTCCTGTAAAAATGGAAATTTAAAATCTAAAGTATTCAAACTGCGACAGTCGGAAAGTTATAACTTATAAGGTTTCAATTTATGGATATCATGACACATAATTTAAAACAGTAAGAAGTTAACAAAAAGAGTTAATAGAGGGGTTATAATAAAAACATAATAAATAATTCAAAGTGGATGCAAAATGGGCGTCCTTTCTATGGTTACTTACAAGTGTTTTCTTTTTTTTTTTTTTTTTTTTTTTTTTTTTTTTTTTTTTTTTTTTGCCCAGGGCCTGTTGGAAATGCTTAATTAGTTTCGTTTCTTTTAAAAAATAACTTTTCATACTTCGGCGTATAACTTTAAGTGTGACAAGCCTTGTTTGTATGTGTCTGAAAGGTGATCTATAAAAAGCGTCGCACAAACAATGGATTGCGTAACTAAAACACGAATAAATAATCACTAGCACTTACATCGTTTAAAAATTACAAACGGAAAGTGTTAAACTAAACTACAAAAAAACTTTAATTATAAGTTCGAAAAACAATACACAGGATAAACCTCCGACCCTTATTCCATAAAAAAACATCTCTATCTCGAAGAGATTGATTCTATACTTGTTAGCCGTTACAAAAAATGGCCATTGTTTGTTTAGTTTTGTTTTTTGCATGCTTGAAATTTTTGAAGAGGTAATGTACAGGTCCTTCGTTTTTTCTCACCCTTTTCCATTTAGCGTTGTAGTTATCAGTGGCAAGATACTCCATGAACACGGCAAATCCTTCATTCAGCCACAGATCGTTCCACCATTTCATCGTCACTAAGTTACCAAACCACTGCAAAAGAATGAGGAAAATATCAAACGCGTGAGAACGCAAAGATTTCACAAACAATTAGTATTGGGTGTTCACTGTTGGTTTGCTTAACTGCCTCCTGACTAAAAGTCCAGCCTTCAACAAGATATATCAACCAGAATTTAGCCTAGACTAGCAAATCGGGCTTTTAAAGATCTCCTTACCATACGGCTATATAGAAATAATAATGTTAATGATGTTGATGGATGATAACGATGATGATGAGAATGATAATTTATTTATTCATATAGCGCTAGTAACTGGTTAAAAACAAAGAAATAAATAAATTATTTTTTTTTTTTTTTTTGGTTTTTTTTTTGTGTTGGGGTTTGGAATTTTTTTTTTTTTTTTTTTTGTTGGGGGGAGGCCCACCCCCAAAAAAAAAAAAAAAACCACCCCCCCCCCCTTGTTCAATAGAGCTAATTACTATTACAACGAAGCCTTTTTTGAATTAAAAATCTAATATAAGATATTCTTATTCTTAGGCCATCTTAACTTCAGTAAAAATAAAAAACCCCCGGCGGTGTCAAACAAGACACGCCCCCTTTTTTTCCCTTTTTTTTTTTTTTTTTTTCTGGTTTTTTTTTTTTTTTTTTTTCGAGAGACAGAAGTTAATTAAAATAGAAACATTCTAATAAATAGTTTAATAACACTTTATTGCTTCGTCTACCATATTAAGCTCTTTTAAAAATATATGTCTTAATTTTACTCTTAAAACTTAAGACTTATAAAGGAAACCTAATTCCTTAAGACGGAGCAGCATTCGAGAAAACTTTTGAAAGCTCTTTGCTTTATTACAGGAACTCAACAGAAATTCTTACATAACAAAACAAAACTTCTAAAATGCCATATAACAGAACTTCTACCTGGTGCGCAAGCTCGTGATCCACAATCATTGTTACCAGCTTTTTATCAGCAACACTTCCGGTGCTTGAGTCAAACAGTACAGCGGACTCACGAAACGTCACTAGTCCCCAGTTTTCCATAGCGCCGCCCATGTCAGGAATTGCAATAAGGTCTGGAAAAGAGAAAGCGTTATTAAAGTTTTTGATTATAAACTTTGATAGGTTACTCTATGGAGAGAAGTGACTGCAACATTTAACAACTCAGAACACTTTCATATTACAGTACAAAGAAAAGAAAGTTGAAATATGTATTGCTGAGTTATGTACTTACCCAGTTTAGGCAAAGGATATGAAACCTTGAAAAAATCTTCATAATATTCCAGTGTGCGCTTGGCTACATCCAGTGCAAAGTCCACGCTATCGATTGCATCAGGTTTAGACCACACCCTCACCTGAGAGATAAAAGATATATCACACGGTCACTAAGCTACTTCATGGACCGGGATCACCTGCTTGGAAAATACGTGATTATCTGAAGGCAAACTGAAGGTACATTCCTCCCAATGCGATGTGTCTAACTGTAGATATTTTTTTGTCGAGGCTACTGAAGGATATGCCAACGTGTCAAAATTGTCTGAAATCTCTTGAGACATGAAAAGATTACCGAGGGGTACTCGAAGTGCGACCGGAGACCTTCCGAACACTTCTAAACTTTCTGAGTAGAACCTTACAGACTTTGTCGGATAATCTGTAGAGGCCCAATTATTTCGTATATATTTTCATTTACATCAAGTTGACGCCAAAGGAACAAATTACGCGGCCTTGATGGATTTACAAGCTACCATTCCCACTACTCTTTATTTTTTGTGCGAATTACCTCATTTTCTTACAAAGCTGACAAACGGAGCGGTTCACATTTCGCAAATGTTTGCGATATCTTCCATGTATGAAAAGCGAGAATTTTAAGGTTTTCGCTCTTAGGGAAATTTCTTTCACAAGCCTTCTTTGCACTTTACGCAGCATATACTGGCTGAACTCAGCTAGCAAATGGCAAATTCTAATCTTGTACTTGTGCTTTTTGTGGTAAAACTGTTTGCAATCGTACAGTGATGGGCAAAATTTGCAATAATAAAAGCCGCTACGCCGGCTGTTCAAAATAAACTTCATAACTTGATTACCTTCTTGTTACTCTTTGTTTTTGTCTCCTTGTACTCAAAGTCACACACAATGAACGCCACCAGATACGTTGGCATAGGAACGCTTGGGCTGAAGCGGCTCTCCAAAAGGCCGTCGGGCCTCTTGTCACGTGACTCCAGTGGCATGTTGGACAGCGCTTTGTGACTGACGTCATGTACTACTGTGATACGGAAAACTGCTTTGAACGCGGGCTCGTCAAAACATGGAAAAGCGGAGCGTGCGTTTGTTGCTTCAAACTGAGTTGTCGCCAGGTATCTGAAAATACAGTAAAAGTAAGTTGATTTGATTTCTTTTAAGTAGATCCAGTGCTTAAAGAAGATAAACCTGGAACCCAGCTATCAAGGCTGATAGACTGAAAAAGCATTATTGACCTTGCACTAGTTACTGTAATAACTTAAGACCGTATTGCGAGAGAAAAAAATCCTTGTGTGTTTCTGTTTCTCAAAATTTTCATTTCGTGTTATTTGTGAAAGGCGCATTACCAACTCAGTCGACTATATATTAAGTCTGGGGAAACCAAGAGTGGAAAGGCTAATTGTTAAAAAATAACCAACCTCAGCATTGAAATTGTTTTTAGAAGTGGCATTATTCAAATGACTCTATAGTTGTCGCCTGCGCAGCAAATAAGACTACGAGTCTGTTATGTCGAGTTTTTGCGACTGCACTACACGCTCGAGTGGGAGGCGCGCTGGACTACGGATCGAGCAGTCCGGTTTCGATCCCTGGTCGGGGTCATTGAGTTGTGTTCTTGGGCAAGACACTTTACTCTCATAGTGCTTCTCTAAATCTCCACCCAGGTGTATAAATGAATACCGGCGAATTTGCTACTAGGGGTAACCCTGCGATAGACTGGCATCTCATCCAGGGGAGAGAAGAAATACTCCTAGTCGCTTTATGCTACTAAAACTGGGATAAGCTTCGGTCTGGTGGGCTACTGGGCTCCAACGCAGACTTTACCTTTACCTACTACAAGCTCGAGTTTTTAAGAGTGAGAACAAATAATTAACGAAGCGTAGCCGAGTTGATTATCGCTGTTAAAAACAACTGGCAAAACACGAGATCAAGTAGACTTTCTCAAAGTCTTTCGCTTCTGGTTTTCGGTTTCGCGCTCTGTGTGCTCGACTTGTAAGCAAGTATAGAGATCAAGTAGCCTAACTGTTTTAGCAGAAACGACCCTTTTTCTAAGGCAAAAAATATATATTTGATGTCCTTTTTGCAACAGGAATGTAAAGGAATGCTTCTTCAAATTTTGAATATGTTCAGGATATTTTAACATGCGCGCAAGTGTTCAGCAGAGAGCAATAGTTAAATAGCCAACGATGGCACAACCAATCAAATGCACGGATTTGCTACTAATAACGGCAAGCTAGTTTCTAGTAACAGGCGATAAAAACCTCTAACTTGAAGTCCAGTTGTTAACTAATTATCTTTCCTTTTAGCTTATGATAAAGGTTAAATTAAGTCTGCAAACGAGCCTAGTGGCCCATCAGGCTGGAGATTATCCTGGTTTTAGTAGCATTAAGCGACCAGAAGTATTTCTATTCCCCCCTGGATTGGATTTTAGTCCGTCGCAGGGTTACCCCCAGCATTAAATTTACAAGTGCCCATTTATACACCTGGGTGAAGAGAGGCACTGTGAGAGTAAAGTGTCTCGCTCAAGAACACAACGCAGTGCCCCGACCAGGGCTCGAAACCGAACCTCTCGATCCGGAGTCCGGCGCACTAAACATTAGGCCACCGCGCCTCCCATCTTAAGCTTATAGTCAAAGAATGATCCGCAAAGGCTAAGAAAATTCTGTTAATAATCTTCACCTGACTTGTCCGCTCTTTGTCTTGTAGCTGCTTCTATAAAACCCCTCCAGATTATTGGATAACGTTCCATTATATTCCAGATAAATTGCATACGTTTCCTTTTCTCTGAGTTCTTTATCCGCTGCAATCAAATATTGTTGGTTTTTCTTGTGTTGCACGGTTCGCGCAATTTTCAAACGATTTTGTTTTGAATCCGTGAGCTTAATATCACCAACACTAAGACCACGCAGATGCAATATAATGTTCTTCGTGGGTTGATAACACCGTAATGCAATTTTAACCCTGCCATAAAACTTGAACGTGGTTAAGTTTGGATGAATGTATATATCGTAAGATAGTGGTCGAACATTGTTCGGAAGACGAATATTTTGATACGGAAATGCTATCTCCTTGCCTAGACTCGACTGTCTTTTTGAAGGTCCTCGGTTTCGTTTGAATTTAAAAACCAGATCTTCGCTGTATCCATTGATAAATGTATAGACGGTCGAAACCGCAATGATTATAGCGACGCTAAACGCCAATGCAAGAGGACATAGTCTAGAAACCGCCATGAACAAGGACGGTTAAATTCTTGTATATAAATTTGTTTTGACCGGTTTGTCAGCGGTGCGTCGAACAAGTCCAACTTGACCAACAGGTGCCATCGAACAGGTCATTTCATCGAAGGCTGTGGGAAATTACAAACAAAAAACAACTTTTTACCATCTGAAATTTTAAAATAAAATTTCTGGTTGGTTAACTCTAGTGGCCACGGCTAAAATCGCCCTAATAACATCACAAACCATTCCAAAAAGAGCAATGCAACGTTGTTCTAACTAAAACTTATTTTGTAGCTGTTCTAAGTCTCGCATACGAAGAGCGGAAGGGTTTTCTCCCACCAGTAATGCATGTATTTACATTCGGTGGATCTAAACTGTAAGTGGCAGTGACAGAGAATGTAAATAGTTTCTCATTGGTATGAACGCACGTGAGCCGTTATGGCGTTAATTAAGTACTAGACTCTATTGTTGTAACGTATAAAAGGGTTGATGGTTGTAATGTATTCATCTCAGCTTTCGAACTTTTCAATGCAACTTTTATTTTATACACTTCTGTTATCTTTGTACTTTACCTTTATCCCCCAAACGTTCATGCGGCTGCATTTGGTTGGGGAGTACGTTCCCATTTTTCCCACTGGGTTTTTGGGTTTTCGTACCAGGCGGCATATAGGTCAAGTAGTGTTTCAGTTTTGTACGTTTGAACAATGTACTTGATGAGGACGGCATTAAATACTCGGAATCATAGTTCGAGCTGCACACGATCACCCATTTCGTCCGTTTGATAGTCGTGAATAAAAATAAGAAAAATGGAAATAAAGGATTTTAAAAGTGTAAATGCTTTTTCTGCTTCATATGCAAAATATTTTTTTTACTGAAAATGAAAAACGTTATTCATTGTTTTCAGACAGTCACCGTAACTTGGTAACTGAATTTGGAAAAAACAAAACAGCTGAAATGTATGGAAATAGCTTTATGGAAACTAGGAAACTAATTCTTTCAAACATAACGTTTTTGAAAATTATGTTTCCACCGCGTTATAGCAAGCAATTTTCCACAAATCACAGCGTTTTAACCAGTATCTCCCTAACGTGTTTAATCGTTTTGTAATGCAGAACTAAATGCTTTAAATTCTGTCCAGTTATCACCTTTCTCAGTCTCGTTATTAATACCCAGAGGTCTGTTTTTGGTTTTGTGGGAGACGCACAAAAATAAACGAAAATTTAGCTAAGTTTGGTAAGTTTTCAACCGAATAATCTTCTCTCCAGGGCCTTCGCAACGAGAGGGTGGCTGATTAATAAATGCGTAGGTCCTGGAAAGAGATTCGTTCAGTTCCTGCCCAGCCATCAGTTCGTTTCGTGCGTGTGTTCATTATCTCCCTGCGGTTTTTATAACCCCAGGGTTTGTGAAGTGAAGCATGAACCGAAGTCACGGCGCCACCTGTTTCAACCTGTCACTTGTTTGATCTCAGTGTTTTCATATTGTCAAGTAACCGTACGGAGATTTTACGATCTTGTCTCCACCATCGAAGCAAAAACGAAAGAACCGAGTGACTCTAAAATTGTTTATTGGCCAAGGTAAGTAAAAACACAACCCGTTAATAAATGTCTTTCTTCTTGGCGCTGATTGTTTTACCTTTTTCTATCGGCTGACGCTCTTATTGGTCAGCTCTTTGCTTGCATCACTATGGCTGTTTGAGAATCTTTGTAAATATTTCAAATCGTATTCCTGAAATAACTGCATGATCTTATTAGTATAGACATTGTTTTCTATTCGACCACAGGCAGAGCTGTTCTGAGGGACCAAGTCGCGAGCGAACGTGAAAAGGGCAGGGAAAAAGCGAGGATCGTAAAATCGTAAAGATAAAATTTTATCGTAATGCGCGAACGAGGGTACAGGCCGGCCCCGGTCGAAGATGGCAGCGAAATTTCGTCTTCTAACTCACGTTCCCGCGTCAGCTATCAGGGACCCAGAATGTGCAGTGGAAAGCTCTGTGCGATCTTTTTAACATTATCTATTGCCTTCGGAGCAGTTGTCCTGTTCATTTTCTCCGCGTTTATTCACGCCTCTGACAGCGAAATTGATTTCTACCGTCGCGCGGTTGATTATGTCACAGGCGATCGATTCACCCGTTCGGCAGACAGCGAGAAAAACTTCCCTCACAAAGACATTTTGCTACCAAAGGATATCAAACCCGAGAGATATCAAGTTTACCTTCATCCAAATTTAACGAGCTTTGATTTCCACGGAGGAGTAAAGATCGACGTGAACGTCGAGAATCCGACAAAAAATATTCTTCTTCACGTAAAACACTTAAAGATCACAAGTTACGGCATTCAGGACTCGCAAGGAAATCATCTTCCCGTTTTGCGAGTAGCAGAGAGCAAGAAACTCGAGCAGTATTTGGTTGAGATGAAAGACGAACTGAAGAGGGGAGAAAAGTACACTGTAAAGCTTGAATTTAATGGTAAACTATCAAACACAATGACAGGATTCTACAAGAGTTCGTACAAGACAAAGAGCGGAGAAATGAGGTAAACATTCTAATCCTGTAACCCTAATATTATAAAGATCTAAATTCTCCTCAATAAATCGATACACACCCAAGTTGTCGCGTTTGGAGAGTAAATGAACTGATCATTAAGGGGAAATTGTGTAGATCCAAAATCAATTTCTCCTAACTAATAGTATAAGAAATGTATAGGATCCGGTTAGAAGAATTTGCGAGTGGACCACTTTCTTCACGAATCAAGAGGTGTTTGTACACGGTTTATCCGTTTGAGGCGGTAGATATATACGCTGTCAGCCCCCCCTTTTCGCCTATTTTAATTTCTTGTATAAACAAGATCACTTATAATTTTCTTAATTGCATGAACAATTTTTGGGATGCCTAAGGCAGGGTCGTAACCAGGTATATGGGATCAGGACGATCAGGGATCACAGCCTTGGGATCGGGATCACAGCCTCGGGATCGGGATCATGGACCCGGGATCCCAGGTCACAAGTCATGGGATCCGGATCGGCCTATCAGATGGGATCAGAATGGAATCAGGGATCAAACGTTGCCACATTTTTGGGATCAGGAATCAAAATTTAGAGCTAAAATTTGGGATCAGCGATAAAAAAATATACCTGGTTACGACCCTGCTAAGGCCCGGCTAAGGGCATCCTAGTTGTTTTCAGGGTGCGTGTGTATTTCCCTTGGGAATGAGGATAATTGGATTATTAAACCACCGAAATAACCAATAACAGCATCATATATTGGTCCCTTGGGTGTTGAGTAAACCGGTTTTGGCAAGGTTGGGTTAAATTGTGAGGAATTGAGGAAAACAGGTTTTGATGCGGAAGACAAGGAAATTAGTTAAATGCATGAACTCGAGGATAACTGGTTTTGCAAGGTGATTGATGGATTGTTTCTATTTTTGTGTTCAGCTGCGTGTAAACAAAAGCGCTTACAAATTAACCCGGGAATAAACTGCCCGAACTAGCTAACATCTAAATTATTCAGTTACAATTGGACTCTCATTCCTCGTATCGTTAGAGCGACTGGCGGAAATACGTTGACTATGCCAATATGATAAGCAAAAGCGATTTATTTTGGTATTTTCATTCGTGAAAGCTAAAATTCAATCAATATGCAGTACTGCATGTGTCTTAACATTTAAACAAAGTGTTATTAACAAAAGAGTGTTTGTTTGACTTAAGTAAACTGTAGTAAAAAGTACTCGTGAATTAAGACGTTTTTCGCCACTTTTGTGTGTTACGTGATGTCTCTTGAAAATTTAATTAACAATAAAGTAAACACGCTAAGAGGTCGCTTTATATTTTTCGCCAATACATCGCTTTATTCGAACTTTAAAAGCATTGTTGTGGCCAAAAAATTTTCAATATTTTTTTAGGTTGCTGAAGAGTATCCTTTCGATATTTGAAGAACATGAAAAAAGAGTTTGTTCGCCTTCAGTACAACGTCTTGACAACGTCTTGGTAACGAGCGTTCTTCTACTATTTGGATAGTAGACATGCTGTTTAAATAGTTCACATAGAATCCAAAACAAAACGTTTCGTTACTCATGAAACCAACCAAAAACAGCAACGCGACGTTTCTCAAGAGCCTTATTTTAAAAGTAATTTTTATAATGCACAGTTCTTTCTTTTAGAAGATTCTCGGAAACATCAAAGGAAAAAATTTCTGCGGAATAGTTTGAATTATAATATCCAATATTACAAACTTACAAAATGCTTCCCGAGAAAAAAATTCGTTTTCTATTGGAGGAGGTTGCCACTCGCTCACCGGTCGCCATATATAAATACCGTAAAATTCCGGTTACAAGCCCCCCCCGGTTATAGGCCCATCATCCTGGAAACAAAAAAATACATCCGATTATAAGCCCCCCTCTACCGGACGACAGTACTAAATAGGGCTAAATGTTGCTTTATTATGCGTTTTTAACTAAAAAACGTATTTCCATCAACACTCCCGTGGCTCGTTTCGAAACGCTTTTTTTCATTCCGCTTATAAGCCCTCCCGGATATAAGCCCCTCCGCTTATAAGCCCACCGAAAACCCCTTACGAAGTTGTATAAGCCCAGGGCTTATAACCGGAATTCTACGGTATAGTTGGCTACCAATTCCAAAAAATTTCTCCGAGTTTAAGTCTTTTGTCGATCTTATTTTTTTTCTCTCGCAGTGAGAAGTGCCGAGATTGAGATTGCCCTTACCATAAAAAAAAAACTATAACGGAACTCTTCCGACCAATGTAGTCTACGGTTTATTATAAAGCATAATACATCTTTACAGCATCCCCGTTTGTTGCTACTTTTCCAGCAACAAATCTACTTGTTAATAATGTTCTCATCACTGTTTTAACTAAGAGCAGAGAAGCAGACAACTTTTCCAATGTCAAGCACCTTTTCTGCAGCATTCTCTCAAATAGCCTCATATTAGTCTTTTCATTCGAAATGCCCCTTGTACGTACTTCCAAGTTAACCTTTGGTATACTAATTTGTTATTTATTTTCGAGAAACAAACAAAAACACAAGAAGAGGAATATTGTCTAGTTCTTAACCGTTTTCTAGAGGCACTCTGTTCGATCATAAAACCAACTTATTTTTAATCTCTTAAAAAAGATTGACCAGTCTGTTGGAAGTGATGTTTCCAATGTCTTTCTTTTAGCGAGTACTTAAAATAGATTTAAATCCAAAAAATTTATTTTTGCTTTAGCGCTTAAAGCACATCTTTCCCCACTTTAATAAAGTGCAACAAACATACTCCGTCTATGTCACCGAAAGCGTTTTCACAGACCTTGTTATTTTTAGACTCCCTTTCCCTGGAAAATTGTTTGTAATATGATATGGAAAATATTCAAAGTAATGGCCTCTTGACAAAAGATGCTAGAAAGATAGAGGCATCGCTTCGGTTGCAAAACAGTTTTAAACTTAATTTTAAATCCGAAAAAAAATTCATTACATGATAAATTTTTGACAGTTGTTTGTCAAAAAAAACACGAGTCGCATTTTTCTATGATATTCATTTATTCATTTGTTTATTTTTTAAGGCACATGGCAACAACCCAGTTCGAAGCAACAGACGCCCGAGCCGCTTTCCCCTGTTTCGACGAACCTGAGTTTAAATCAAAGTTTATTGTGACCTTGGTGCACGAGAAGGGATACAAAGCTCTCTCCAACATGCCTGTTGAAAAGGTCGTAAAACGCGACGATGGCTTCGAGGAGAGCCACTTTGAGGAGAGTGTAAAGATGAGCACGTATCTACTGGCTTTCATTGTGTGCGATTTTGCTTACAAGGAATCTCACACGAAAAGCGGGAAGAAGGTATGTGTGAATTTGCCTTGTGTATATTTTGTATTCACCCCGAAAAACAAGTCTGTTGCTATGGTTCGGAATCAAGAAAAGATGGAAAACCTAACGGAGAAAATGAGTCCCCTTGTTTTCTCTTGGTCAAAATCCTCTCTGAGCCCGCGGTGTTCGTCAGATAGATTGCTAAGTAGCAACTACGCATTATTAGAGCGAATTTCACTTGAGTATCGAAATTAACTCGCATTTGCTTTGGTTTTGCAATACTACGCTTTGAGATTGGTTAAAAAAACTCCCGCCACTTTCTTGACCAATCAGAAGTAAAACCAAAATCAATTGCTACTTCCATAACACACTTTTTTTCTCGCTCTTCACGCCGGCTACATGTGTTTGCTTCGAGTTTTAATTGGTTCACTGGATTGTCTGTGTGATTGTGATTGGCCAGAGTGATAACTTTGGTTTTAGTTTTACTCACAAGCTGGCCCGACAACCTCCGAAAGCTCATTGAGTGCTTGTACAATTTTGTGATTGGTCAATATAAACATCGGGAACTCTTCGGCTACTTCACGAAGATTTGAGAAGATAGGCGAACTCTCGTTTCCTCAAACGGTATATTGGATTCTTATTTTCCCGCAAACATTGGATGCCAAAATGGATTGAAAACAACAACAACAACAACAACAACAACACAAAACACATTTCTCTGCATAATCCACAGTAGTTAAAGCAGTAGTCCAGTAATTCTTAGCCAGTTGAGCCGGAGGTCCACTTCAGTATGTATCCTTAACATTTATACAAGTGTTATGTATTATTTATACAAGTGTTATGCACAATGATGCTTTAATTGCTGCAATTTTTGGTGTTTCTTCTAGATTCGAGTGTGGTCCAGAAAGGATGCCGTTGAGAGCACGAGTCTTGCACTGAGTGTGGCGGAAAATGTTTTGAATTATTACGAGAAATTCTTCAATATACCGTACCCACTGCCCAAGATGGGTAAGTTGACATTCTTTCATTGAATAATTTAGTTACGTTTTTCAACCTGATAATTTGTGTCCCATGTTTTCTTTTAATTATTTATCCCCTCAGACCTAGTTGCTGTGCCTGATTTTGCCGCTGGAGCCATGGAAAACTGGGGACTACTCACATTTCGCGAGACCTACATGCTGAGTGACCCGGCCTCCTCTAGTGCCGCTGACAAACAGGATGTGGCCATAGTGGTGGCTCACGAGCTTGCGCACCAGTGGTTTGGTAACCTGGTCACCATGAAGTGGTGGAATGACTTGTGGCTTAATGAAGGCTTTGCTAACTACGTGGAATACATTGGTACTGATCACTTCCGGAAGGATTGGAAAGTGGTAAGTGTGTTTGCAATTTCTAATGGAGAAATGCGCCGGACCCATAAAATAAAGTAAGTGTGAGGGAAACGGCACCGGAGATTCTAAAGATTAAGACCGAAGCTGTAACATGGTCACAGGGCCCCCTCATATCACATAAGAGGATAAATAAAAATAAAATTTTACCTGCTTTTGTAGCGTCTATGTTTCGAAGCGGCCATGTTGAATTCTTTGTACGCATTCTGCAAGTTGGTGGTCTGGAGCGGAATAAATTATACGCAGTCAGCCGAAACGAGGTCTGAGATAGAAAGTTTATTTGATATTTCTGCTTAATAGTCTGAAACTGAACTACGTAAAAATTGACAAAGAGATAAATTGTGTAAAAAAGAAAAAAAACTATATATGATACAACTTTTAAAATCATTAAAACTATATTAAAAATTTACCATAGAGGGAAAAAGATATGTTTTAAACGATTGGTTCGAGCCTTATATGCTTAAAAATGACATTCACTTATTAAGTTATACGTATTTACATTTTCCTGTGGCAAGAACTTATGTAACTTTTGAAACCGAGAAATATTCGGAAAGCGGTCGGAACTTATAGTTTATGACAATTTTTACTACATTGAACTCGTAGAGTTATCGAATGTTGTCCCGAGAATTATTATTTTCGAATTTTTTCAGTGGCCAAGATTCACAGTGTCTCATTTCATTTATTTGTTATTATGACTGAAGATCATTCCAAACAAGAATCGAAACACTGTTCATCCGCATTTATTAGTTCTTCACATGTCTTGAATATATCTTATAGATTTTAGTATTTTGAACAAAAAGACAGCCATTCCTCTATTAGTAAATTTGTTTTCTCTCTCTTCTTTGCAGCTCGAGCAGTTCGTGGCCCACACGTTACAGACAGCGCTGTCCGCTGACAGCATGGCCAACAGCCATCCGATATCAGTCCCAGTCACAAACCCTTCTCAGATCACGGAGATTTTTGACAGCATCTCTTACGATAAGGTAAGATCCTTAGCAAAAACGTTTTTAGAATTTGTTTAGCTCGTTAAGAAGAACAAGTGATAAAGTGAAGTCATGTTCCTTCTTGTGTGATTTTCCTTATACGTTAAAAGCATGCGTAGCTGGCGGTTTTGTTGGGGTTAATAAACGCGTGCGCGAGACCTTAGGCACCACGCGGCTTTGCTGCTCGTTGTCACGGTTTCGCGGCTTTCTCGCGCGCGCGTTAACCCCAACAAAACCGCCAGCTGCGCAGGATATTTACACGTCTAAAAAGTGCGGGAAAGGGCAACTGGTGGAAGCCATTCGACGCTTGTACTCATTTGTAATTGGTTGAAATTGCATCGTGCTTTATGGGATCTTTGATCGTGTTAAAAAGCGCGCGAAACTTATGCCAGGTTAATCTTACCACCCCTCATAGTGCTCCTCCTCTTTTTACACTGCTATTTTAAGTTAAGCGTTTCCTGGTTTGGTCCTTATTTAAACTGTCAAAAAAGTGTAAAGAGAAGACATTTTTCCTCAAAATATAATTTTGGATTTTTCTTATTAAAATTCCATATGTCTTTTCCTTGTAGGGTTCGTCAATAATCCGTATGCTTAGAAGTTTCATTGGAGACAAGAATTTCCAGAAAGGATTAGAGGTATGATTTGACAAGTTTATCGACATGTTGTAATTCAAATTCACCACCGATTTATCTAAAATCTCTTCACGCTGCTTTTATCTCTTTTTCAGCTTTATTTGAATAGTCACAAATACGCAAACGCAGCCGCTGACGATTTATGGGAAGCCTTAAGTAAGGTTAGTAATTCAATGTTGTACCGCGTGGCACTGGTACTGAGGTAAGGTCTGCGTTCGAGCCCAGTGGCCCATCAAGCCGGAGCTTATTCCTGTTTTTAACCGGGATAATCAAGCGACTGGGAGTATTTCTACTCCCCCTGAAAGGGATGCTAGTCAATCGCAAGGTTACCACCAGCATTAAATTTGCCGGTACCCATAAATACACCCGGGTGGAGATAGGCACTGCCAAGTGTTTTGCCCAAGAACACAAGACACTGACTCCGTTGTTATTGTTGATAATGTCCGCCGACAAATATCAATCCATATTTTCGCGCCAAAGAGAGGTTATTGTTTATACATTAATGATGATATCATATTTTACTGTTTTACTAAGCAATGTAAAGATCTTGACGTCAAGGCAATTATGGATACCTGGATAAAACAGAAGGGGTACCCCGTGGTCTATATTGACGAGAACAGCCTTCAAACGAGAGACGGATCTAAAAAGATGGTCGCAAGTCAGAAACGATTCTTGAGAGACATTCCACAAGGAACAAAGCAATATAATGACGAGGCCAAAGGGTTGGTACCGAGATTGATCGATAATTAATTTCTTTTAAGAATATCAGCACATTTCCAAGCCCTTAAAGGGACACTGTCACCAGTTTCACTTCAAAAACTCAAGAGCCTAAAGACATATGGAAACTGGGAATAGTGGTCCAATTTTGTTAAAATCACCATGCAAGTGTACTGAAGCGATAAACAAGAGATATTATTTTGATGTCATCAGGAACTTTATACCTCAACTTGAACAAGTCAGGCTGATTTTTTCAAGTTTTGTCCTTGTGGACTGAAAAAACACCATGTACGATGTATTCGCCAATGTTAGTACTTTTTAACGAAAAGCACTGATTAGAATAATTTTGACAGTGTCCCTTTAATCTTAACTTAAGCAGATGGGTGGTGAGAATACAGAAACTGATCAGCCCTAGGTCTCGACCTATTTCCATATCCTTTGAACAACTCACGTAAAATATAAGCTACCGTTGAACCTCTCTGATATGGCCACTTTGGGGACCGCTTTTTAAAAGTGGTTTCAGATTCAGATTTTTTCAGATTTTTCAGATTTTTATTATTTCACACTATTTACAACGGTTAAACAAAATTACACACTATTTTTGTAGGAAGGTTTTGAGAAGAATAAATTTATGGATTATTTAAAGGTAAAGACGAAAACATTTGGCCTTTGTTTAGAGTTTTAAGGAAGACCGTTAGTAGATCTTCGACGACTGCATTACAAGAAATTGAAATATGTTAAAGCTCGTCTCATGTCTCTTTCTACTCTTTTGCAGTTACCACTGGCACATACCGCTGACCTATGTGACGTCACACAACCCCCACAAGAAACACACAGTGTGGATGAGAAAGGACAGCGGTGAGCTGGGACCAAATGAAATAAGACGGGTCTAGAGCTGAGATTGAATCATGCCACATTTATACAGTATAAAGTACCTGTAATTCCCCAAAAGCTTCTGTCGTATTCACTTGTAAGGAAGGCGTGAATCAAGGAATCCATAAATTTTCCTGTTGTATAAAAACGCTAGCGAGATATATTCGGTCAAGTGAAGCTGGTTTTCAAACGTTCACACAATAAATTTGTGTTCGTTCATAGCAGAATTTCATATTTTACAGATCTTCCAGTGAATTCGGAAGAAGTTTTGTGTTAAAGTGAATGCTACGTACTGTGAGTCTAAACTCTAACTATTTCTGGAAAACAAGGAAAACAACCAATGTGGCCCGGGTAGATTCCTGTACCCGGCGTCGTTGTTGGTTCTCGTCCTTGCTCCGAGGGTTTTCTTCCGGATTCTCCACTTTTTCTCCCTCCACAAAAGCCAACACTTCCAAAAATCCAGTTCGATCGGGAATACATGGCCTCACAAGCTTATACCTTTAATCCTCACCGTAATTTACTATTTTATTTCATTATTTTAAAGTTCAAGTACCTGCCGTCGACAAACATTACAAATGGATAAAGGGTAACATTGGGCAGACAGGATTTTACCGCGTAAACTACAGCAAAAAGAACTGGAACAATCTTATAAAGCAACTCAACAAAAACCACAAGGTAAAAGGCCTGTCTTTATCATCATCATCATCATCATCATCATCATCATCATCATCATCATCATCATCATCATACACATTTCTCTTGGGATTTACAATGACGTTCAATCGTCCCCAGAGAAATTAAAAACAATGCTTAAGGTCGCACAGGACCCTTGAGATCATTATGTATGTATTTATTTAAAGAGTAGGCACGAACTGCGACGACTGAAGCCGACAACAAACGAAATATTCATGACAATGTTTTTCTTAAAGTTCTTTGTACAAGTAATTACACGGTATTGTTCTCAGCTTTGCGTACCGTGCGCTGAAACAAAGCGAATTATCATAATTAGATTCACTTCTGCAAATATAGCACACGTCGGTTGTAAACATTGACTCGGAAGGTCTTCGGAAGCGGAAAATCCTGCAATTTTGTGTCCAAGTTTTCTTCGCCGATATAGAATTTCAGGAGTTGATTCGCGAGGAACATGAACTTGGCGCACCCTATTGTGTTATGACAAGAGCGAATTTTGAAATTTCGTTCTCAAAATGAAGATAGCACGTTTCAAAGTTTAGATTTCACATTTTTAATCTCTTAGAAGCCGATAACTTCTAGCAGTTTTTGAAATCGAAAATTTCGTTCTTGTCATAACACAAAAGAGGTTATGATTCACCACTAGGTTATATAATCATTTAACTCGGTGCGCTGTTGTAGCCGAAAACTTGGACACAAAATCGCATTATCTGCAGTTAAACTTTTAAGAACCTGTAACATTACAGTAAACGGTCATCTCTCAGTAAAAGGACAATCATGATGTAATTCCATCATCCCTTAATATCCTTGAAAAATTTTAGAGAAATCGATGTTCAAAATGTAGCGAATTAAAGCTTTACAAGATAGCACTCCGTCAAGAAATTTGGCTAATGTATTTATTAATGAGCAAGGGTCCTGCGCGACCTTAAGCAAAAATTTTGGGGGATAAACAAAGTGTATTATGGGATCGTAAAAAAAGCGAATTTACTTTTTTTTCTTGTTTTGTTGAAACGGGCTTTGTTTTTGCTGGATATCTAGAAAACCGTAATCTTCTGCGTTATTTTTCGTCAGTGAATCAATATGCTGATCGATAGCTGAGATTAACATTGCTATTCATAGACTCATTTAGAGTAAAATGATAAGTACCAATCGAAAAAGTACATTTGAATGAATTCTGTAGCGAAATATATAATATACGCTCACTTGTACTGCCCTGCTCCTATTGGACCTATTGGGCATCCGTTTAGCTTCCACAGTGTCTTTTCACTGCGCAAAACAAGGCGAACCGATATGGCCATATACACCCGGTAAGGCACTGTGAGAGTAAAGGCGATAATACACGAGACGACTTCACGAGGATTTTTAACGCGACACTGCGTTAAAAGCCAATTTCGTGTAACATGTAATTTATGAAGCAACATTCTGTTGCGGTAACATGTTGCAGGCTCGTGAACTGCTTTAAAAAACTTACACGTCGTACGAAGTTTTAACTTTGCGTTAATAATCGACTCAAGTAACATCCCGTTAAAGAAAACGCAAGCATTATGAGCAGACTTGAGTCCTCGACCTCTGTATATCTCGAGTTCAAAGCTAGTTCAACATAGCTGAACACATTAAGTTTTTGCAACAAACACCGTAACCAGTTCTTGTTTTCAGGTTTTAGCATCCGTGGATAGGAGCGGACTGATCGACGACGCCTTTAACTTAGCAAGGTATGACAAGTAAACTAGCAAATTTTCGCCAGTAAGAACGAGATTATGTTATCGCTGCATTCAAACAGGTCTTGACGAACTGAGTTTTCAGAGGGAAAGGAAGTTATAAAATGAGTAGAAGAAGCATCTTCTCTGCGAACGTAGAACATTGCCAAGCGCGGGAAACGTGTAGCCGTTGATGTGAGCGCGGGAAACGCGTATTAAGCGCGGGAAAATATGAATGAATCTTAATGAGCGAATGAGAAGCGTAAATTGGAAAAGTTAGGCAAACTACCGCACAACCGATTGCAAAATGACGTTAGATTTTGGTTTTGCAGTTGATAAACTTAGTGAAAACGTGTTCGTTCTGATACGTGCTGCTTTCCGTTTAGCTTTCCAGGATTTCTCTAACGACTCACAAAGCCTTGTAACACAAAACAAATGCAGAACAACTAATCAGATGTTTTTGTTTTTACACAGAGCTGGTCAAGTGGAAATGTCCACCGCATTGAGGCTGACAAATTACTTGGATAAAGAGAGAGAATATGTCCCATGGTCCTCTGCTCTCGGTCACTTGGGTTTCATTGGCTCAATGTTGAGTATGCGTCCCTCTTACGGATATTACCGGGTAAGGTGAAAACGTCGTAAACCCCTGGTACCAGGGAGAATATAGCATACATGACCAGCACGCCTAGGGCAACATCGAGACATTTACTTACATGACGGAACTGTTTGAAATCGTGGATAATAATTCTCTCACTCAGAATTGGTAAACTGTGATAGCTACATTTGTCAGTAAAAAGACATATATCTTCGGAAGTTTTTTTAGTTTCTTCTCCGCGCGGAAATTCTTCGATGTGCAACGTTGAATGATTTCCCGCGTGAACATTATCCCTGCTGTGGAGGCCGCTTGGCCTGGTGGTTAAGGCACTGGACTTGTAATCCGTATGTCCCGGGTTCAATGACACTTGATGCCGGATTTGTGCTCGGTAGCCCCGAATTCAACTCCTCCACGCTTTGTAAATAGCCAGCTGGTCAGCCTCCTGCCAGTTGGGTTTTTTAACAATTTGTGTTCGATTGAAAATATTTGTTTACAGTGTCCACAATAAGCACAACGATGCTTACTACACTGACACTTAAATAGCCCAATCAATAACAGCCAAAACAAAGACCCGGGACGAGGCTCCGGGGACCAAACATGAGTGTGGGGACCCCGGAGCCCGAGGATGTCATTAGGAAATATCGAATTGGGCATTGCTCCGCTATCTACGACGAACTGTCATGTATTTGACGTTCATCTATATATTTTATACACAGCAATACATCGTGAAGAAAGTAAAGCCTCTTGAAAAGTACGTCGGATGGGAAAGTGAGGGCGACATCCTGAAGATGTAAGTGATTTTTCAGCCTTATTAAAATACAGGTCAATTAAATAGATGGTGGGCTAAGAAAATGTCACAGTTGGTAGTTACATAGCAGGAAATAAGAAAATTAGTGAGGTTAGTATACTTGATCGCATCTTAGATGAATACAGAACCAGATTACATTGACACGTTGCTAAAAAATCTAAAAAATCGTATAAAAGGTATCGTTTTGTGGGAAGTGCCACTCCAAAAATATGTACAACTTTTTCTTTTTTTCGCCAAAGTTATGTAATCTTGTCATTTTTGAGACGCACTCTCGCATGAGTCACTTTCTCCTTGTCTGTTCTCCTCTCTCAAAAAGCTTTTCAAAATAATTTTCAATGAGATTAAGCTAAATATGGAATTATTTTCACTGACTTATTTTAGGTATCTCCGAAACAACGTATTGTCAACACTGGCCAATCATGGTGATGAGCATGCAGTCAATTACAGTTTGACCGGGTTCAGAATGTGGATGAAGAATCAGAGGTTGTTATAAACACTATACTTCTCTGTTAACGTACTGTAGAGTTGAACTTATTTCCCTCTTGGTCTCGATTCTGTTAGTCACTACTGCTATAAGAGAGCGACACGAGGGGAAGAGAGCCCGACGGGAGGACCCGGCCCCCAGAACGGGGGCGCCCCTGAGCCGGAGACCGGGAGCTGGGCCAACAGGGAGTGACACGCGCCGCAACGCAGGACAGCAATGCGAAACAAGTGAGTAAAAATAAAGATGGTAAATTTACTGCTATTATGTACAGCACTATTGGGCTTGCCTTTTTAAACTGGCCGGATTGTAAATGGCGTTGAAAAGCCGCCTTTTCTAAAAAAAATTAAAGAAAGTAGTAGTCTACCATGTTAGCTAAAAAAGTTAAAAACAACATTTCTGAGTTAAAGGTGCAGTGTCCCCGACATTTAGTGCTACTTGAAAATCAAATGAAAGTGTTGGTTTTAATTGGAAATCCACTTATAGTGGCCTGGCCTTGCTAAAATGTACTGTACAAGTCGTGAAAATTGTTTAACAGTGGTGTGGTTACAGACTGGTAGGAAAATAGTGGCTTAAAACTTGAAAAAAGTGGGCGAACGTTTTCATGTTTGGCAGTGTTTACTGAAAGAAACTCACATAAAAACCATTGGTTACGGTTTACTCACGTCTTGGTGAACAATAATTTATGCCTTTTTTTGCTGTCTAAAGGTTATTTTGTTGATCACTGAGTGCACCCTTATAATTCTGTTATAGTTTAAACAAAAACGTATAAGACGTCTTATACATGATACTGCCCCTTTAACATCCCTTTTTTCTCCAGCCTTACAATCTCTCCTCATATCCGGGACATTGTGTACAACACCGCCATCAAGTTTGGTGGAATAGAGGAGTGGGAATTCATGTGGCAGAGATACCAGAACAGTGTTGATGCAACTGAAAAATCCAGGATACTGTCTGCACTCACAGCCACCAAAGAGCCTTGGCTGCTGGAAAGGTGACACTCTATTCTTTTTTACCTACTTAACCAGTTTGTAGGTATTACTTAAGTAGTTTTTTGTTTTTCTTTTTCGGGTGTTCATTCCTTAGCGAGCCCAAGTTTGTCGTTGAATAAATTAGTCTCAGTTTTAATTTTTCTTTTGATTAAAGAGAAATCCGCATCACATCAAAGGACTACGCAAAAACCTTCGTTTCAGTGGTCACACTCTAGGGCTGGCATTGTATCCAAATAATAAAAAAAATACTTAAGATCGAGGTTAATGGGGTTACTTTAAGTTGGACAGAGTTGGTTGGGGAAAAAAGATTTGTTGTCTCATTTTTGACTTAAAGCTAGAAGAAGGGAAGCGCCTTGCGGGCGGCGTGGTGGCTTAATGGTTTGTGAGCTGGACACAGGATCGAGCGCGGTCTGGGTTCGAACCCTGACCGGGGTCGTTGTGTCGTGTTACTACGGCAAGACACCTTACTTTCGCAGTGCCTCGCTCCACCCAGGTGTACAAATGGGTACGAATTTAATGCTGGGGAGGGAGAGAGTAGCCCCATGCCATCCACGGGGGGTGTAGAAATATTCCCAGTCGCTTCATACTACGGAAACCGAAGATAGGCGCTGCTCTAATGGGTCACTAGGTTTGAACAGAGAGCTTACCTTTTACTACTTTTAACATTGAGCTTTACGTTCCAGACGAAAATAGAAGCCTTGTACTCCGAAGAAGAGCACACTCGACTGAAAAGTATTGAATATGAAATAAATAAAAGCAATTTTTGTTATTTTAAAATTATTTTAGGATTCTGGAATATTCACTGGACGAGTCTAAGATCAGGACTCAGGATATGTTACACGCCATATCAGGAGTTGGATCGCACATCTACGGACGTCTTCTCACCTGGGATTTCATCAGAAAGAACTTTGACAAGATCGTCAAAAAGTAAGAACGCTTGATATGAAACAAATCAGTGGCGCCTTTGCACGTAGCCTGCGTAGCAGGCGTCGAAAGGGGAGGGAGGGGGAGTTGGGAAGAGGAAGAGAAAGAGGAAAAAACTGCCACGCAGGCTACTTTGCACGCGCATTTCTTATAGGTCTGCTTGTAATCTCGTGCCCAGAAAATTTTTACAAGATTAGTCTGCCTGTGCTTTTTCTGATTCTGGCGAGGAGGCTTTTGCTAAGCTTCCCTCTTTACAAAAGTTCACTGATTAAACACTTTCTAAAGTTCAAAAACACAGATTTGGCTGTGTCCTCAATCCGCTCCCCCAGACCTCCAGCTTTTTAGCCCCTCCTCCACTGTAATTGCGATACCTGTAACTCGCACATAGTTCCTTAAAGATTATTTCTGATCTGCGTCTTTCTTTTTTTCCTTTCCCAGAATTGGTCTCTTTGTAGCATAGTACACTTGTACTTTGTTATACCGCGCGAAATTGCAAGTCATAGTCATTTCACAAATCGGGCCGATCGTCCTGTACCGTTAAATCTAAGCTGTCTCTTGGTGCTTACCATCTTTTGCCAGTCAGTACTTCAAAGAATTTGATAGTAATTTCGAATGTCGGCCATATTTGACGTCTTTCGTGCACACACTAAGTCAGTGCCCTTGGACTTTTATTTTCCAACTCTCGAATAGGTAGTGGACTTTAGCTCTGTCAAGTAAAGGGGTGGGGTGAAGAGGAAATTTATAGGTTGGTGTCTGTTATCTGGACCGAGAGAGGTTGGTGATAGCAATTTTTTTTACCTTGATATAAAATATAACATGGTACTGAATTTCAATAACTTTCATAGGGTGGGAAAAGACGCCATGGAAATCAGTTATTTGATCAGCATCGCTTCTCGAGGAATGAATACGGAGTTCCAGCTTCATGAGGTACGATAAACACACATATGAGTTACTTTTCTGACAAGTTAACTTTGAATTGTTTGAAATAATGCCTAAATTCCAAATTTTACAGGACAAGGGAAAATGATTTAATTTTCCGCGCACCGCCATTTTGGATTTTATGACGTCAGGAGCCTTAACCGATTATGACTCCTGATGACGTGTAATGGTTGCCCAATTGTTTCACATAAAAGATCTTCTGTTTTCTAACAAAAGCGGCAAACTTTACACGTCATAAAATCCAAAATGGCGGCGCTTTATAACAGCTTTATAACAGATTATCTTCAGCATTTTTTTTGTCAGAAAAAGCAATGGGGGACAATGAGGGACTCAATAGAGATAAGATAAGATAAGATAAGATAAGAAAGATAGTAATCCTTAACACGTTTTTTGCTTCTTGTCACAGGTTGAAGAATTCATCGCTCAACACAAAGAAACATTAGGATCACTACGAGCGACAAAGAAATCCTTGGAATACATCCGGGGATGTATAAACTGGATGAAGAATCATGGGAATGAAGTGGAGAACTGGCTCCAATCACAAGTGGACTCGCTCAGCAGCAGGCTGGAGGACCTCTAAAAAATGTCCCTAATTAAACGAGCCTCATGATGGTTATCTTCTGATAACATACTTATAACAAGTGTTTTTGTCAAACTGCTCAGCTGGGGGCAAAAAGTTTTAGGAAAATTTATTTTATATTCTGACGATATGGTATACAGTTCGCGCTTGTGAACGTTGTTGAACGATCGAACCACCGTTAAATGGTAATTAACACGATTCCATGCAAACCTTATTCTTTGGTTGGTTAAACTATAGGTGACTGTGGGTTTCATTTTTGTTTGAGTTCCTTCCATTTTTCTAAACTATTCTTTTGCAACCTTTTCAAATGCGCATCTAAACGACTGTTGAATTTTGGTTCGAGATAAATTGAGCTTTATGGAATTTAATTTATCAATTTATTTTAATAACCAGGTTTAGACATAAGGCTTTGCGGAAAAAAAGCGATAAAGTTTTGTGTGTCGTTATCAATTGAAAGTGACACATGGAAAAAATTCTTTGGCAACCTCCCTAAATACAACAAGGAATCTGCGCAACGCAGTGGAATATTGACGAATTTTTCTTTTTTTTCTTTTAACACACATGAACCTAGATCAGACCCTGAACTCTCCCTACCCCAGCTCTGCATTGGGGCTGAACCTCGCGCCTGGGTCCAACCCCTATATAGCGTGCGAAGGGAGAGTTCAGGGACTGGACTAACGGTTGCATCGCAAAAATCAACCATTATTTACTATTCAATTTACTATACAAACTAATAAATGAATTAGATAAAACTTGAAATTAAAGGATTTGTCATAATTCGTTCAAATAAAATAATAAATTTTATTGAACATTATTGGTACAGTTCAGCTTTTCACTTGCTTGTCTCTCTTACACGCATAGAAATTCCCCTCTGAATATTCAAATTCTGAATATTAAAATTCGTTAATTATGGTCTACCTTGGAAATGGCTAGTTTGGGCAGTTTCTAACTCATTAACAAATTCCTATTGTTTCAATATTCAGGCGCGAATTGTTCCGTCAAACCGGGGATTTCTCGGGCAACTGTGCGCGCGTTTGAAAGGGTGTGATTCCATGTCTATTGTGTGCAAGTGTCGAAGTGACAAGTCTTTTACACGCAAAGAAATTCACCTCTGAATATTGAACAATAGAAATTCGTCAATGAGAAAAAATGGTCCACCTTGAAAAATGGCCAGTTTAGGCAGTTTTCAGCTCATTCACAAATTCTATTGTTTCAATATTCAGGCGTTAATATCTCCGGCGAAATGGGGATTTCCTGGGCAGTTGTGCGTGCGTTTGTCAAGTCTTAAACACGCAAAGAAATTCCCCTCTGAATATTGAAACAATAGAATTTCGTTAATGAGCAAAATGGTCCATCTTGAAAATGGCCAGTTTGGGCTTTTTCAATATTCAGACGTAAATATCTCAGCCAAAGTGGGGATTTCCTGGACTGTTGTGTGCGCGTTTGGAAGGGTGTGACTCCACGTCTATTATGTGCAAGTGTCGAAGAGACAAGTCTTTTACACGCACAAAAAATTCCGATCTGAATATTCAAAAAATAGAAATTTGTTATTGAGCAAAATGGTCCACCTTTAAAATGGCTAGTTTGGGCGGTTTCTAACTCATTAACAAATTCCTATTGTTTCAATATTCAGGCGTGAATATCTTCCTCAAAACGGGGATTTCTATGACAATTGTGCGCGCGTTTGAAAGGGTGTGATTGCATGTCTTTTGTTTGCAAGTGTTGAAGTGACAAATCTTTTACATTATCCTCTGAATATTCAAACAATAGAAATTCAATAATGAGAAAAATGGTCTATCCTTAAATGGTCAGTTTGGGCTGTTTCTAACTCATTTAACAATTTCCTATTGTTTCAATATTCAGGCGTAAATTTCTCCGTCAAAAGGGGGATTTTCTAGACAGGTTGTGTGCGTGTTTGAAAGGGTGTGACTCCATGTCTTTTGCGCGCAAGTGTCGAAAACACAAGTCTTTTACACACAGAGAAATTCCCTACTGAATATTAAAACAAAAGAAATCGTTAATGAGCAGAATGGTCCACCTTGAAAATGGCAAGTTTGAGCAGTATCGAACTCATTAACAAATTCCTATTGTTTCAATATTCAGGCATAAATACCTCTGTCAAATGGGGGATTTTCCAGGCAGTTGCGTGCGTGTTTGAAAGTATGCGAATCCATGTCTATTGTATTTAAGTGTTGAAGTCACAAGTCTTTAACACGCAGAGAAATTCCCCTCTGAATATTCAAACAATAGAAATTCTTTGATTAGCAAAATGGCCTACCTTTGAAATGGCCAGTTTGAGCACAGAGAAATTCCCCTCTGACTATCAAAACAAAAGAAATCGTTAATGAGCAGAATGGTCCACCTTGAAAATGGCAAGTTTGAGCAGTATCCAACTCATTAACAAATTCCTATCGTATTCCTGCGTAAATTTCTCCGTGAAAAGGGGGATTTTCTAGATAGTTGTGTGCGTGTTTGAAAGTTAGTTTCTAACTCATTAACAAATTCCTATTGTTTCACAATCAGGCGTAAATATCTTCGTCAAAAGGGGGATTTCTCGGAGTTGTGCGCGCGTTTGAAATGGTGTGACACCATGTCTATTGCGTGCAAGTGTCGAAGTGACAAGTCTTTTGCAAGCAGAGGAATTCCCCTCTGAATTTTCAAACAACAGAAATTCGTTAATAAGCAAAATGGTCCACCTTGCAAATGGCCAGTTTTTAACTCATTAACAAATTCCTTTTGCTTCAATATTCAGGCATTTATATCTCCATCAAAAGAGGACTTTCTTGGACAATTGTGTGCGCTTTTGAGCGGGTGTGATTCCATGTCTATTGTGTGCAAGTATCGAAGTGACAGTCTTTTACAAGCAGAGGAATTCCCCTCTGAGTATTCAAACGTTAGTAATTTGTTAATGAGCAAAATGGCCAGTTTTTTAACTCAAATTTCTATTGTTTTAATATTTAGCGAATTAGTAAGTCAATCAGTTTTAGAAGTGTCCGTGTAGTGTATTTGTGTTGTGTTTTATTAGTAGTTCTTTTGCAGTTGGTCATTTGTCACTTGTGGTAGTGCGCTTGGAGTTTGGGGAAGTAACACAAAGAATTTTAATTTCTTTCAGTTTATTCAACTCAATGTCAAATTAAAATATATATTTAATGACAAATGGAATGTTGACTTCAAGTTAAAGTTAAATATAAATTTTCCAGCCAGGAACTTCAAACGTCTTTGAGGCGAACTCGCATCCCAAGGACAAAAGGTGGTGGGTCCTGTTAAAAAGTAAAATAAAAGAATTTCTAGCTGGCGAAGTGTTTTAAAACGGACAAGAATGCCTTCAATGGGGGGGGTTGGGGGGGGGGGGGGGGATAAACATACAAAAGTGTAGTTTCCTTGTATGGAGAAACTATGTTGTTGATATTTATTTATCCTTTTGAAATAAACTAACAATATTTCTTGAAAGGCTTAACTGAATGTCTGTAATCAGGCTGAATTAAGTGCCTTTCAACTGTCAGGAACAGGTGAGTTGTTTTCAGTATTTCTTCAGGGGTGGAGCTTCACGTAGTGGACTATAATATGGGGGGAGTCTCAACCCAACAGGGCCAAAAGGGGCATCCTTTTATTCTTGTATGCAAAAAGGGAGCAACGTTTTAAAACTTTAGTATTTTTAAGGGTCACAAAAACAGACATTGAACTAAAAGGGTGATCGACATTGCGAGAGTTCCAAATTTTAGGACCCTGGTAAAGTATTGTAAACTAGGCTTTCCTTGTGTCAAAACTGTGTACTTGACTATTTGTAGGAAACAAACTGAGAAACATCAGAGGCAACAATTGGTCATGATAATAAAACATAAATTTAGCTATTTGCAATGCAATGACTCAGAAAAGGAAATCTTGAAAGGAAAGTATGGGGCTCAACTGGAATTTCCGGATGGTTGGGGGGATTCAAACCAAAAAGCCTACGGAGGGAGGGGTATTGATATTTTCTGGAATAACACAATCCAGAAATGCCTTAGGAATTGAACTTGAACTAATTCATTAAGCAACACTTACATTCTGATTTCCCCTAGTGCTTCCATATAATTCCCTAGTGGTACTGAAATAAAATCAATACAATTTTTTGAAAGTGTTAATGATAATTTATGTAAATTTTTACATGAGTTATATTATGATCATCTAATTTTCTATCTGCCTAATGACATGCAGTGGAATCCTAATTTCTCAATAACTCGAACCAAAAGTTGAATTGTTTTCAGTTGAACATTGCAATTTTATGCACCTTTCAATTTTTTGCCCCCTGGGATGCAGGCAATCCCAGGGGAATTTGACATTTTCAGGTTTTCAAATGTCAATTTCCACACCCTTGGGTCTCTATTGAGAGTCAAATTACCACCCTCGGCCACGCCCTCTCTACTTTCCCAGAAGGGGACTGAGTAAAATTTTTAACCGAGGGGACTGTTGTGGATGTCAAAATTCCTACCCAGGTAGAGCTAAATATAATAAAAAACTGCAATATCACAGCGACAAACCAATGAGTGGTGCCGGATCTATTGAAGACCTGGATCGGTAACTTAGTTAGAATGTAAAATATAGACGGCAAACTGATCCTGACGGCTAAAGCGGTCAAAAATAAACAGAGTGGATAAAAAGAAAGAAAATTAGAATATATTGAAACAACCTTTGCCCCTATATTTCGGTTTGCAAAACAAACCTTCCTCAGTTTGCCGTCTATATTTTACAGGTAGAGCTATGCTATGTCAAATTCCGTGGGTTGTTCCCCCTCATCCTGGGGCAAACCATTGATAGGTATGGGTGCATTAACTTCCGACTCTCAACCCAATTTTTCTTCCCTTAAAATCGGGGTTCCTTTGAAACTTGACTAAAAAAAATTAAATTAGGTCAGATGTTGAACCCTGGAGCCATTGCTCTGAGCTCTTTTTAAGTACTTCAAGTGGCCTGCTGTGTGCATTCTGGCATGCACATGAAATGTTTACAGAAATTTAACTTTTCACCCTGTAGATTGTAACATACTCTAGCAAAATATTAGCAGTCCCTACTCCACCTGAATAACATGAGAGAAAACTTGTTAACAAAAACATGTTTAAAAATGTATAAATGCACACTTTTGCTATGTAACTTCTGTGGAAAATGAGTACGTACTCATTCGATGACCCCCCCCTGACGGCGGATATGAGGGGGACTTAGCAGGGGGGGAGGGCTGCTATCGCTGCTTGAGCATACAAAGTATTCCAACACATTCAAATGTCATTTGTGTCAGGTTGAAACCCGTAAAATAAGACTTCCTGACGACATGGCAAGCTAGGGATTTTTCATAAGACGTTTTAGGTTAAGGGTTTATTAGTTTAAAAGCTAACGTAAAAAAGGTCAATGAAGAATTAAAGCTTAGCTTTATACTACCTTGTCAAGAACCTTCGTGCTCCATTGTTGCTTTTGTGATATTTATCAAATAAGCTTTGAATTACTCTGTAAGCATGATTCCCTGCACGAAAGCAGCATCAACGTAGTCGAAAAGAGGAAGAGGAGTTAGAGACAACCCATTTTATACCTTTCACTAGACTTGCTTACAAGTCGAGCTCACAGAGCGCGAAGCGCGAAGGCGAGCGCGCAGCGCGAAGCGCGAGAGCTCCGGGGTCTACTACCACCAAACCGGAAATGAAAAAGCGAACGACTTTTAGAAAGTCTAACCTTTCACTAAAATCGAGTAACTTCTCCGTACACTCTCCCTAGTTCCCTCCACAACTGGCACGGTCAGAAACGATGAGAAAAAGACAGTACCGACTACGGAGGGGTGAGGGAAAATTTAACAGACAAAAAAGCGACGGCCTGGGCATCAGAAGATTTCGGTCAAAATAACCGGTTTTCGCTTGGCAACCTATTTACTGAAACTAAAACTCTTCCAGAAAGACTGTTTATTTATTTTCAAGACAACACTAACTATTTCTATTTTTTTTTGGTTTTCTTTTTCACCGAAATGATTGTCAAAATTTATTACCCCCCCCCCCCCAAAAAAAAAAGAAAGAATATTAAATTACGGTAATTATTTACCGCGAAAAATATGACCGGACATGTGTAAATTTAAGAACAACTTTTCATTTATAACCCTAATTATTAGTGGGACGATTAAATGCAGAGAGCCACACAACGTTAGGAAGACTATGGCACAATTGTTGTCGGATCTCACGTAACTTGGAGATGCATGTACTAGAACTCACTCGAGGTGTATAAAACAGTAATTTTAAATGCACGGCTAGTACGACGACACTTGTGTTGGACAATTTATTTGGCCGATATTTCGACTAGTCAACTAGTCGAAATTTGCCCTTATTTATTTACAACGGAAACTGTGGAAAGATCATTTCTAAAATGCTAATTTGCATTCAACATGAACTAATTTTCGTCTTTGGCTTCTTTAGACTTATTTTTGTTGTCTAAATTCTCGGACTTTCGCGCTAAGGGACGGACCATTATTTTCTTGGAGGGGGGGGGGGGGGATGAAAAATTTTCCTCTGCAAACTTTTTTTTTAGTTTATACACCTATGCAAACGTTTTTTTCAAAATTCTAACTATTTTTTGTTATAAATATCGTGTTTGCAAACAATTTATTTTGTCTTTCTAGGCCCTGCAAACAATTTTTTTCACCCCCCCCCCCTCCAAAAAAAATAATGGTCCGTCCCTAAAAGCGCTAAAACTCTGCTAAACGTCTTAAGCATTTTAAAATACTTTAAAAATAAAAGGAAGAGAACAAGCTAATATTGTTTTTCTTCATAATAGGCTATAAAACGTGTCTCGGAAATTGTTTTCTAATTGTCACATCCGGTTGTTAGTGATTAATGAGAATGGTATGGATTTTCACGAAGATAGCAATTAAATTCTGATTTAGGATCTAAGTGAGCTGTGATAAAACTAGTAATAAAACGAACAATGCGGTAATTTCAGTATTCAAGGTTGCGCCCTTTGCGACTCATGTTAGCTTTTGAAAAAAAAAAGTGTTTTTACTAATTAAATATTCAGACCATATGGTGATTGCGGTCACAGTCTACTTGTTTTCGGTAATGTTTACAAGTTGTTAATAGTTAAAGAAGCTCGACAAACTGTTCTTGAAAAGAAATAGTTTCTAAAGTTTTTTATTCCTCCAATCCTACTGAAATGCCATCGACGAGCTATTCATCGCCGAATCATTCGCCAGTTCTAATGCAGCGGTCCTTTTGATGCTGTTATGACGGACATCGTGCAACGCAAAGGTTGAATGACTTCCGGCGCGACTCTTACGTCTCCCTTGTATTTGAAATTTGCATTTGATGATCTCTTTGAATGATCGTCTGAACTGTCCGCTGTAAAAGCAGTATAAGATCGGATTGGCTGCGGAGTTTCCAAAGATAATTAGTTGCGTGAGCTTCCACAGTTCATCGCCTTCATAGACGTAAAAATACCGCAAAGCGCGCACCATAATAAACGGGGACCAACAGCAGAAAAAAAACAGCGTCACTACAGCCAACATCTTTGTTACTTTGTGTTGTTTTGACTGAACAGAGCCTACTCCTTGACTGTTATTTATGTGCGCTTGCAGTACGCGCAAGATTTTCGTGTGCGCCCACACCATGAAAATTAAAGGGCACAAAAATATGAGAACGGCTTGAAGAATATAGTACGTTTGCCTCCCGCTGTCGCCCCAGTTCGTATTCAAGCAAAGTTGCTTCCCATTCTCTTCCTTAGTCGCGTATCCGTAGAATAATGGCGCGCACAACACCACTGATACAATCCATAGTATTTTTATGACAATAGTGCGATGCTCGACTCCCCGATTTCTGGCTAGAGTGGTTGATGTGACAGAACGAGATCTTTCGTAACTGATCGCTGCTAAGGTCAACACTGAAGCGGAGTAAGATATCTCGATCAGGCTGCCTTGGATTTTGCACATTGGGTTGCCTCCTGGCCAGTCGCCCAAAAAGAAGTAGGCAATGTCGAAAGTCGAGAGAATGGCAAACAGCAGATCAGCTGTCGCGAGGCTCGCTATGTAGCAGAGAAGAATCGATTGCGAAGAGCGGTATTTCTTGTAGCATGTTAAAAGTGCCATGATATTGCCGAAGAACGCAACCGTGAAGAAAACGACGTACAAAGCCACATAGCCTATGATTAGTGCCAAGGGAAACTCTTCGTCAATTTCAGAGGGTTTTAAAGTGCTGTTCATCTCGGAGCTGTTATTAGTTGGCGGCTGCATTTTGGTTGGTTCTACTCGATCGAACGCACCTCGCTGTTACGTCTTTTAAATTGCAAGCCACTATCAGATTTCAAGTTTAAGTGGATTGGACGAAGTTCCTGAGAAGTCCTGAGAAGTTAGTTTCAAGGCCAGGAGTTATCAAGCGCGCGAGCTCTTTTTCAAAATGCAAACAGTTCGTTCTTGTGTCCTTTACAGATCACTACTCTCCTAATTAATTGCGCAAAAATCCGCCACGGTCATTTAACCATAACACTGACATTAGAGGGCGCGCAAACACGCGTTGCGATAACGACGCGGCACGTCCACCCTGAATGGCGCTGCCATGTCATGTGTGACCGGAAACGCGCGCGAGTTGTGATTTCTCTGATAGTCCGTGAAAACAACTGTGGGTTTATATTTCAGCCATCCTTTATTCCGTGACTCAAACCACACAAGGCCGATACATTTTCATGGTGGGTGCACAAGCAGACACAAACATAATATGGTTTATTTGCAAGCTAAAACACGCGATGAAAACAGAAGGTATAGATAGTTGCAAACTACGTGTATATTTCTGAAGTTTGTCGGATGACGGATGCCCCCATCCAATTTGTTTTGATGAGTTTCCTGTATGACGTAATACCCATATAAACAAATGTCACGCACTTTGGTCGCTGGGGTTTTAGCCTGTTTTAGTAGAAAGGAAGTACTGTAGAACTGTATTAACGGCCAAATGAGAAAAAAAATCATAAAGCAAGGAAGGATACACCATTTTCCTGTTTTGAGAGCCTCGCTTCCCATTAAAAAGCGGCTCCATTTTGGGTACTTTAGTTGGTCACGCAATCTTTTTTCTAACGAGGCAAGTTCTGTTCTAGGTTGTTCTGCGTAGGAGGTATGTTAAAACAGGCTAATACGAGATTACTGAGAACGATGAACGATCCTTTACAAAGGCGTCAGATCGAGGAGCAGAAGTTTTTCTTGACAATTAATTATGTTCATGTTATCAGACGTTCATTTACTTTGAGAGTCCTTGAGACGGTACTGAATGTTCAATATGGTGGATGCCATACACTTAACTTAGGTGTCAAGTCAGGAATGGAGTATCCTAGAAAAATTCTACCTACACTCGTTGTTTTAATCTGCTTGAATTTATTTTCGCCCACCTTAATCCAGTTATTTCATTTTGGTTTATAATTTTCTCTCTGTTTTTTCTACTTTACTGGGCAGATTATTTTTTGATTTCAAGGTAACTTTGTACATGCCCCCAGAAAGATATTATATTTCAGGGTATATTGCAACGTAACGCTTTAATATTAGCGCTATAATAGAGGAAAATTAAGTTTGTAATACCAGTAGTATCACATCGAGTAAATAACTTCGAGTAAAAATTTGTGCAACCTCGGAGACATGACGAAGCAATTTGTCATGTTTTTCTATGAGCCACATAAAATGCTTTTCCGGCCACTATTTCCGTAAAGTGGTGTTGGGCTATTTAATTATTTTTTTATTGTTTTTTTTTTTCGCAGGGAGGTTATTTAGACTCGGTGACAAAGTGTGGACAAAAGTGTGGACCAAGTGTGGCTTTATGAAATCAACATGTGATGTATTTTAAAATGTTAAAAAATACATACAATGTTGATAAGGCTTAGTCATAATGCATATGGGTTTTATAAAGCCACACGTTCCGTCCTGTTCTTTGACTGTTAAAACCGGTCAAAGTCCAGAACAACCCACGCCTAAAGTAAAAAGTAAAGTACCGTTATCATAAATAGCTTGTAGGCGCCCCTCCACTTCGATAGTAGGCAATTCCATGGCTGGCCACAATAGCCTATCGCAAAGAAAGGCACGATATGGAGAGGGCACAAGCGAGGGACATATAAAGTCCTCCCACGACGCCGGCCCCTAAAAGTCGCGCGCCCTGTTTTGTCTCGTTTAGTCTCTTTGTTTGAGATCGTCACGCAACAGCTCTCTCCCTTCACAAAGCTAAGGCCATGATGAAACTAGCATAATCCTCTCTTTTAATATCCATTTGAATATAAGCTTTACTGAAAGTCCATCGCTCGTTTGGTTCTCCACAATGGCTTAACTAGGTCTGCCAGGTATCACATAGTGGACAATTAAATACTTTCGTCACCCGAATATTGGTTACCGAGAATTTCTTATTTTGAGGATGCAATATATTGACGACTAAAATATTTAAAGCTCATAAACATTGTAGCGTGAGTAATCCATGTGAACGCACGGCAGGAAGTGAAAAGTAAAATCACTTCTGGACAGTGGGAGCACTCAAAGGGCGGAGCTGCATGTATCATTTAGAAGTCCATGAAGGTACGGACCTAGTCCTCTCTCTTTCACTTTCCCTTGTACAAGAGTTTGTTAAACGCCCCACCCCATGGGCTTCTGCCCACCCTTCCCGGGGGGGGGGGGGGGCACTCAAAAAACGTTTTATACGGGGAGGCTCCGCCCCAAGCTTTTCCCCCTTATCCTTAGATTATATACCATTTTGACAGAAATTGTACCCCTTTCGTATAGCTTTTACTGAAAAAGGTACCCCTTTCATATACCTAAAAAAACATGGCATAGACTTAGAACAGGACGTTTTCTTGTCATTTTCATGCAGCGCTTAATAAATTAAACTAATACAGCCATAAAGTGCGTCTGTTCGAAATATTTTATTAAAGGCCTTTTTAAAAACCTAAATGACGGATTTTCATACCCTTTCATATACCAAAACTTGTGAAATCCCTACCCTTTTATATACCTGAAGCCTGAAAAAGGTTCCCCTTTCGGGCGGAGCCTCCCCGTATAGACCATTATATGGAGTACCCCCCCCCCCCCCGGGCCACCCTTCAAGGGATCGTCCTTCAGAAACGGAGCGTCTGAAAAACACCCGGATGCAGTATTACTGGTATGCAGAGTAACTCAGTATTTGGATATTTAACGAACCACGTTTTTTACCGAGAATGTGCTTGTGTAGAGTATAAACAAAGTATATTAACAAATAAAAGCATGTAAAAGTAGACAGGCGTGGGAAGATTTAATTGTGTAAAAGCCTGACTGACATCAGTGAAAACAATATTTATTGGTTTGAAAATACGCAGGTTAAATAATAGATAATGGGCAATTGTCGTGGATTTTCTGCGAATGTTCTAGAGGCTGAATCGGTAAGGGTGTAGATTGAGAGATCAAGACAAAGTGGCAAGCAAATTACACCTATCGGTGTGGGCAGCATGCAGGCGCCACTTGACTTAGTGACTGAACTTTGTCACGCTAATTTAATGGACCAATTTTCCACGAGAATGTTTATCGAGGCTAACGTTATGTAGAAAAAAAACTCATCGGGGCTACAATATGGCGTGGAAAGAGTTTAAGTGTATTCAAGTGGCTGATTGCATGATACCAATATGACTGTCAATATCGTGATTTAGTCAAAGCTTCAAGACTGCTATATTATTTGAAGCGAAATTGAACTCAAAGCGGAACAGATTTATTGAAGTTTAAAAGCCGGACAAGACCAAGATTGAAAGGTAATAAACTTTACAGAAGTGCTGAGCCTAATTTTATGACGAACACTGAATGAAACTGTGTCAGTTTGCCGTTCTTTCGTAAATTATTTGCTGCTTTTCTACTTTATTCACTCGCTCTTGTTGTTCGTTTACAAGTATTATTAATTAAACTTTTCTCATCAATCCTTTTGTTTTGCGTAGTTAAATTTTACTATGGCATTTCTGTGGTTTTTGTAGGCACCGCTGATTTTTTCTTGTTCACAAAGCTCGCCAAATTTGCTGTTTTCAACCATTTTTTCTGATGGAAGTGTCGCTTCCCGCAGAAAAAATTTACGCTGAGCGGCACTTGCCGCACTCATTTCCCATAAAAGGTCAAACATAGGTATACGAGCTGGTAAACGGGATTCAGTGAACCAATCAGAAAGCTAGAAATGCAATATCCGAGGTTGAGAATTTAATGTCACTGAATAATCAGGGCAATGACAAAAAGGGCGAGACAAACTGGCGGGTCACACAGCCATCCATTCCATAATGTGAGGTAATACTGAACCTTTTAAGTGAAATTATAGGTAGGGGTTACATTTTATACTGACCTGTTCAGTAAACCTTTAAGTTCTGATGGTGACATGGACATTTTCCAGTTGGGCTTATTTGTGAAGAAGAGACCTCGTTGTGTTGTAGCCCTAAAAAAGGCCACCTATCTCATCGGACATGTCAAAGAGTAGATCTACCCATTCCTCCAGGTTGGGGGTTTGTATCTTTCTACGCTCTTTGGGCTCGTCACGTGTTCCTCTCTGACTGGGGTTTGGGCCATTCCGCTTCCCAGAGGCCGCGATCCTTCTGGCCAGCACCAGTGCTGACAAGAAGGATCGCGGCCTCTGGGGACGAGAATGAAGGATCGCGGCCTCTGGGGACGAGAATGGGGTTTGTGCCAGGCCAGCTAAGTAAGGCCTGTAAAAACTCATCCATACCCCACATCTCACATCTCTTTTCGCAAACTCAGTCATTATATATATTGCAGCGTTAATTTAAACCCGTGGCTTACACATTAAACTATATATGTTCAATGCAAAGCTTACGGTCGATTCACGTTCTCGATATATACGCAATACGTTATTAGAGAGCATGGTGAAAAAAATAATTTAGATAAACAAAGATGCTCAAAATTGATAACGACATTGTAAGGTCTCGAGCACAGCAAATGCACAGTTCTGAAGAATAAGAAATCAGGATTCTACTTTGCGCAATGTTGAACGCAAAGTGGTGGGTGGGTACAGGCTGCAATTGTAACTTTCCGCTTGATGCGCACTTTGAAACTCATTGATGAACGCTGGAGGGAGCAAAGGGTGCGAGGTTTAGGGACCAGCGTGTAAGGAGACGCGCATTTTCTCCCCACTACCGTCTTATCCTCGCCTTGCAACTCACGCTATTATTTGCGCTTTCTAGAAAACTAAAAAAAAAAATTGTTTCTATCCTTCTAATGACAGGAGACAGTGTTGTAGGGATGACCGCGCTTGCTACACGGGAACGTGCCGAAAGTCCTTCTTTGTCTTTCAGGCCGACTTTTGTTTCGGTATATGCATATGATCACCGACTCTTACTTTTTGCATTTTGCTACAACTGACTTAAAAAGCAAAGTAAACCTTGCTGAATATATAAATTGTCGGGGTATGTTTGGGTTCTTGGACCGTGGAAACTGAGAAAAACTCCATGATGCAGTTAAACACAAACCGAAACATACCGTCAGGGCTAAGACAAATATAGGAAGAAGAATTATAAACACGACGAGAAACATTTTTTTTTTAAATCAACCATATGCTTAAACTTTCGTGGAGGTCTCAACCAAAATCAGCAAGAGTAATAAACATGTCTACCTCTGAGCCATTGTTAAAAGGTAAAGCACCGAGACAAAACGAGTAACCTGAACTGAGAGCGCTTAGACAAAATATACGTGTGGGATGACCTTGGCTAGGCGCACGGGATGATGACAAGAATGTCCAACGATTAATAGCAGGGCTTACTTGAATTTTTTATTTAATTTTAAGCAGCTTATATTTTCTACTAGAATTTGTTGTAGTTTTGTTTCTGCTAAGTTGAATTGCTTTGCAAAGACTGTAAAGGGCTACGTCGTTGTTCGCTTTTTTTCTTCAACCTCGTTCCCAGGGCCTCTCTCAAAGGAAAAGGAGTCCTTTTCCTCCCTTGTCCTCGATGACAAGGGAGGAAAAGGAGAGAGGCCCTGGGAACGAGGTTGCTTTTTTTCAAATCCCTTTTCGATGTCTCTAACCAAAGGTACGTAGGCTATTATACCAAACTTTTTGAGATTGTTATGGAGTTGTCAGGGAAGGATAAAACAAACAAAAACAAAACAAAGCCGTAACAACTATATTAATACATAGCATGTAGTTGCCATGCCTTAGTGACGTAAGCGGTACGTGTAGTTAGGTACAAACCAATCAGCTCACAGAACTATATTTTGCTTGGAGTTTTAGAACTCCTATACAAACATAACAAATGGTGTTTGCTCTTTTACATGTATTTTGTTGCCGGCAAATTGGCACTTATTTTGCAAAGCTACACTGATGAAGACCTGATTTATAACCGGGACGGTATAATTATGGGAAAAATAGATTTTTTTCCGTTTTTACGAACACCGAGGTCACTTTATTCTGGTAAGCATATTAAAGCTAGGTAAATCACTTATTTTACAACCGAATATATTTATTAGTTTTGTTTACAGAACACAACTGAAATATTGGCAATTCGCCTTCACTCATCGTGAGAAACTTCACACAAAACCATGTGCAGAATCCATTTTATTAAAGAACCAAACAAAAAACAGAATGTGAAAACTTAGATTATTTGTACTCTTATCTACCACAAACTAACAAAAGCGAAAACAAAGAGAACAAAACACCATTTTTTGTCTGGTTAAGCAAGTTATTGAAAGGTGTAAAGCTTTCATTGTATCGTTTGCCTCCGTAAACGGCGTGATAAAGAACTATTATAAAAGAGATTCACCTGTTTTTTTCTTTGCTTTAATAGACAGTACATTACTTTGACGCATTTGGCCGACGGTTTGTCATTCGTTTATTATAACCCTTTTCTTTTATGTGTATGTATACAACATTAATGATAACGCACGTGCGAAACAAAAACGGCAAAGATAAAAACGAGATCCCCACTGAGAAATTGAATTTCCGTGTTCTTTTTAAACCTTCTTTGCGTGCCGTTTTTCTACATTAGTTTTATATTTACCGGAAAAATAGCACCCTTTGTCAATCTTTGTTTAGTGCGCTAACAAATGTTAAAATTTTGCACTCGACTTAGACATCAAAAGGATTTCGAAATTTGTTACCAATGCCATTTCTAACAGCTTTCACCTAAAATTTGACTGGCAGCTGTCATTTGGAAAACAGAAGGCTCATCTGCCTGTCGTTTGTTTTCTTTATAAGACAGAACATTTTCGTTTGTCCAAATTTTAAATAGCACTTGAATGGTATTCTGCCGCGGACAGCAATACGCGACAGTGAAACTTGATTCCGGAATTGATTCTGACTCTCGAAGGCTTCTGTCATATTTTCGCGCCGCCCAGCTTGCAGGCAACGCGTAGTGAAATACGAAATTTGTCTACGACAGTTAACGATGCAGATAAATACAAATACCACCGTGGAACCGAATCCTACCACTGAAAACGAAGACCCGAACGGTATAAGTCTCAATTCGTTCATGGGAATATTCATCATGTGTTTTTACATCGTTGTGTACTCAACCTCGAGTGTGGGAAATATGGTGGTGCTTTGCATTTGCGCCAAAAATGGACGAAACGTCGCTTTCCGGCCAACACGTACGGGATTTTTTAACCTCTACATTGCGAATCTTGCCATTGCGGACCTCTTGTTTACGCAGTTGACTATCTTTGATGCCGTGTACGCGATTCTCGACGAGTGGACTATGGGTGCCATGTTGTGTAAGGTTCAAGGATTTCTCGTCGAGTTATGCTACACCGCGGGTATTCTAACTCTCATAGCGATAAGCCGCGAAAGACTCAAGTCTATGTCCGATTTGCAAATGAAATCGCGCATTCAAAGGATCAGAGAGAGAAGATCGCGTTCTGTGACCGTGTGGGTTTTGGCGGTATTGCTCTGTTCACCTCTCCTCTACGCGTATAACTTGACTGAAGAAAGATTAAGCATCATCCGATGCAACAATGACGCCTGGTCTCACATCGGAAGGCGAATTTACTACAGCGTAACCGCAGTAATACTATTCATTCTTCCTCTAATGATTATGATTTGGACGCAGTTAAAAATCAAAAGCGTTTTCAACTCTCAGGTGGCGCCGACACAACAAATCGCGGTATCGATACGCGCGCGCCAAAGGAAAGCCAGTAGAATGCTTGGTGTTGTAACAATCGTATTTTTCGCGCTTTGGGCTCCGTTTATTTTCATGCGAACACTTCGCTATTTTAGTTGGTACGAGGGGCTAATTATCTGGAAACTTAGCCAGCTATTAACTATTGCTTCTGCGGCAGCCAACCCATTTATTTACAGTTTTTACAGCACTCATTTCAGGTTGTATATTAAGAGGTTTGTTACATGCAGATGTAGATTGATAGCGGCTAGTGATAATGGAGACAGTTCAACTGTGAATTCCCTGTATTAAAAGCTCAATTTGTGGTTTCTAAGATTTTACTACTAGTATTCAAAAAGAGGGGTTTAATATCTCATTAACAACCGACAGGTGTATTTCACAAATTGCGGTGTAGTATTTTTGTATACTGGTTTTACTTGCATTCAGTAATCTTTTCTAAGCCGTAAAAACCCCTTCTGTGATTTTACAAAGTTTCCATAATTGAGATGTATAGTAAGATAAAAGCCTTATAAAGCTTTCGTTAACGAACTATTGTACGATGTAGATATGCAAATTACTTCTGTTTAAGTTAAAGATCCCAGTGCAAATTCGTAAACAAGCCTATTAAAAGACCCAAGAAACCGAGAAATGGTCAAAAATATCGATCTAGTATATGTATATTTCATGTAGTCCATAAGCCTTTTAGGGACATTCAACTGGGTTTGCAAAACAATTTTCAGGATGATACATTGTTGTAGGTATTTTTTTGACATTTTAGAAAAAAGGCCTTTTTAAAATGTTATATATCACTTTGAAACGAGCTTAACAGCCGTAGAAAGACGTTTTGCAATTCCATTAAATAAATTGAAGCCATTTTAAAATCCCACCCGATTTCGTGCGCTTTGTTACCGACTCAGTTGGACCCTTTGCCGATAATAATTTGAATATCAGATACCACTGTTTCCTGCTCTTTACGAACAAAGGAAAAAAAGAACCTCTACAATAAGGAGCCAATTATAGTCGACATTAGAGAAATACAGAAATATACGTTATTTTTTGTTTTAGGCAGGCTCGTCTCTCGTCTCTCTAAACTGATAGCGAAAGGGCTATTTTTAAAATTGCGATCTAGTAGATCAGATAAATAAGCATAAATATATTAATGCTCCTTCCACATCTGTTTTTATCCACTCGCCAAGTGGTCTAACATTGAGAATTCCCTCTGCCTGTTGCAAGCTAATTTGGAACCAACTGGAAAAAGAGACGGCAAATAATCATAAAGGTCGGTAAAATTACCTTTCCTTTATCGACATGCAAAGCTTTTTCAAGTTTAAGTTCAGTGAGATGGTGACAATTAATTAAAAAACAAAAATAAAAACAAAACAAACAAAGAGAAATAAAACTCAACCCGACGAACGGCGACTGGAAGTGCCGGCCGTCAAAACAACAAAATTGTGGGCAGGCTAAATGGAAAGGAAAATTGTAACGACAAAGCCTTTGAAAGTGAACCGGCTTTTAGTCTAACGCGTACTACATACCTATTTTTCGATGTCAATACAAACTAGGAATCAGGGTCGGCCACGGGGAGTGTGTGTGTGTGTGTGTGTGTGTGTGTGTGGGGGGGGGGGGGGGGGGGGGGGGGGGGGGGATAAAAGGCAAACTTTTAGCGTAAACTGTACTATATAACCAACCCTGACCGACCCTGATGAATAGAGGAGTTTAGAAAAGTTAAATATATCACTATGAAGTCTAAAGCTGTTTTGTTATTTAAACAGAATGAATTAATAATGTGGAGATTTGGCGCGACTTCGATCACAGACACAACGATGGAGAATAAAGAATAATTGCTTCTTCTGCAAACGTATATGTTTCACAAAGTCGCCGCCACAATTTTCATTTGTTGTCACTTTCCGCCGATAAACTCTCTAACAATTCGACTACTAGACAATGTAATAACATGATTATTTATTTTAGCTTATAAGCTTCACAACATTCTGTAAGCAAACTGGATTGATCGCAGGTTGGATAATAGATATTTGTGACAGTTTTTTAATAAGAAAAAGAATGAGAATAATTTAACAAATTTCACGGCCCGAGTATATTTTATACACCGAAATAATAAAACTATTCAAGAAATTGTCAAATTAAGGCACTGTGTTTCTCTGAACATTTGTTACCTTTTCCAAAATATCTTTAATTATATTTCCGGCCATAATCGGCTTTTTATCTAGTTTTGAATAAACACTAATTATTGCTTGTGAATACAGTAAGTTTCCATAACAACGTACAATTATAGTCAAGGGCGATTGTCATAAAAAAAAAATTAAAATTACAAGCCTGGGAGAAGTCATTTCGAACTGGTTCGACTCGAAAGATAAGCAAAAATGCGAGTTAAAAATTTCACATTTCACGTTTTCCGCTGCTTTTTCGAGTGTCCCTTCACAACAAAGAATATCATGCGATTCGTTCACAGTCTATTGAATAAAAAAAACATACAATATATTATTTTGTTCCGGGTTCAGGATATTAAAGAATAATTAGCTTAACATGCGCTGACAAGATTCCCGACTCTGAGCGGTTATTAAATAGTTAGAACTTCCTGTCTATTTTATTGAATATAATTTCCTATACAGTCGCATATTTACAAAACACTTGAAGAGACGTCAAAAATAATACTTAATTTCTGTAAGCCAGTTTGATAAGACTTAAAAACTTCATCAAGGCAAATACAAAAGATTTTTTTATCAACCAACTTCGAGTTTTCTGGGTCGTCGGTTCGTAAGTTTTACTTCTCAGACAAAACGCACCACAGAAAAGCTCTGAGGAAAGCCGAGCAAAAAATATAACTTAAAACGGGCTATACAGCTACTCAGTCTGCTTTGCAATTGGTAGTAGCCCGAGTCTTTATACTGAGTAAAATTATGAGAAAAAACTGGACAATGTACAATAACCCAAGACAAAAGTTGTTGGAAAGGTTGTAAAAATTTTAGTAGTGTAGCAGCTCTCGTAAGTTTGTAATTCTACTGGTTCTCTACCGGGGGGGGGGGGGGGGGGGGGGGGGGGGGGGGGGGGGGAGTACTCGAAAAAGTTTTGTACGGGGAGGCTCCGCCCGGAGATCCAACCCTTTACCCTTTTATATACCATTTTGATAGAAAAGGTACCCCTTTTGTATACCTTTTATTGCAAAAAGGCACCCCTTTCATATACCTACACGACATCACATTTACCTAAAACGGGAAGTTTTCTTGTCATTTTTATGTAGCGCTTAATAAATTAAAACGATACAGCCAAAAGTTGCGTCTGCTTGAAATATGTAATGTAAAGGCCTTTTTAAATATAATTATGGCAGATTTCCCTAACCTTTGATATACCTAAACTTGTGAAATCCCTACCCCTTTTATATACCTGGAGCCTAAAAAAGGTACCCCTTTCGGGCGGAGCCTCCCGTATAGGCCATTATAGGGAGTACCCCCCCCCCCCGGGGTTCTCTACTTCTAACCGGTTCTCCTGTTGTTTGTTCTATTGTTTTCTAGAAGGGTAGCGAACCATTCATGTGCTACCCGACATAAAAATATATCCGACCACAGCTAGTGAATTTGGGAGTCCCCCCCCCCCCCCACCGATTATTAATATTGGAACCTCACTTAAAAATCTTGTGCGAGTCAGGTTGCTAGAATAGGGGAAGGAGCGGAAGAGCAAAAAACTGCTTATCTTCGGCAAAGACATTTGTCTTGAGTTGCAGTCGAATCTGTCATGACCCTGGATTTTTAAAGAATATCTATTAGACAAATTTATTTCTCTACAAGCCGAAAAATCCGCTATATCAATAATGTATAAAAAGGGACCAGGCCTATTAAAACAAATACATTTTTTCCTTATATCGAAGGAGACTTTATCTTCTCTTCAAGTCTTCAACGAGTCCCAGAAAAAACAGCGAAGATCCGATATCGGGCCAAACCTTGTAGAAACACGGCTATAGATACTTGAAGACATGACCTCACTTTTTCGCGTGTTCCGTGGTAAAATAATTCAGATCTGCCGAATTCCTTAGCTTTACTGATATGACAACGTAATGACGAACGGGAAAATCCAACCCAAAAGAATACACGTATGCCCTGCTTGCAAACATCCCCCCGCAGTATTTCCTTACCATTGTGTTACAGATTTTTTTAAAGTTTAAAAGCTTCCTAAACTCTTTTGGTGATTAAAAAGTCCACTTATTGAAAATGAAATGACGACTCGGAAATAGCAAACATTTTGCTTAAGTTGGCCGATATAGCGCCGTAGAAAATTCCTTTATTTTCAATTAATCGAAACGCTAATAACGCCAATATATATCGAATACAGCGCTCGGATCAAGCCCTTGGGTAGAGTGAACAAGATATTTGGCACGGAACATGTTATTATAAACGTAGCCTTAAAGGTGTTGGCAAACGAGGACACAACGCGTTGCGGATACATTGTTGCGGATACATTGTTGCGGATACAAATGTCTCCCTGTTTGCCCCCCGCGCATAACATTTGTTGCGGACACATAACTTGTGCCCGAGACACAAAAAATGTTTCTGATTTTTGTAAGAAACGTTTCGTATTCGCAACAATTGTTTCCGTTTGCGCGGCTGGACCCGAAACATTTGTTTTGTGCCCCGCTCGTTTACCTACCCAAGAACTGACATCATGAACAACATAATAATATGCCCTCAACGATGTGTACACGTATGCCCCGTAAAGTAAACCGGCGGGGTGGACACTTCCATGTTTTTCGAGCGCTCATGCAATCCCCGCCACCGCTGTCTGCTCAGCGCTTGGCCTCAGCTATAACGGAAGTCTTGAAAAGGAAATTTTGAGTGTAATATTTTTGGCATTAGAAACTTTTAAAAACATGCTACTTGGGCCAAAATCAGGCTCTCTGAACGGAACTTGTACAAAGTGAAATCAGACTCATAAGAGTGCAAGGCTCTTCATTGTCTTCACAACAACTGAATATTCCCCTATGCAAAACCACTGCTGGCCAGATGTCTTTTTATTACAGAATAGTAAAGCTATGGAACTCTTTAGACAAAGAGTTTTAAAATTATTTTTTTTTTCTTATTTCTTTCTATTTCTTTTTATTTTTTATTAATATATAACTAGAGAGTCTTAATGGGGTGGTGGCTTTTACGGTTAACGGTTTAAATTTTGGCTTTTTTTACGGCTAACCGTTAATTTATTTCCATAACGGTTAACAGAAGTTAAAAGCTATAATTCATTGTTTTAAAAGGTTAAAATATAATTTCCATTATTGAAAAACATGTTTTCGGTCTCAGGACCATTCTGGGACGATGAGGTGAACTAGTTTGGTTACTTTATTGTTACTGACCGATTTTTTTTACGGTTAACATATTTTATTATATCTCTGAGATAGTACGCACGCTGTGATTGGTCAATTTTACGGGCCGTATTCTGCAGTACGGCCCGCGAAATTTGACTGAGAGTTCTCCTGATGCCGTACGCCTTTGCAAGTTGAAATGTCTCGCGAAGAAGATTTTCAAAACTTCCTACAACGTTCGCAGTCAGAGGAAAAAAGCGAGGAACAAAGGCGAAGCGAAGAAGGTCTACCGAACTTTAAACTCAATTTTTGTGATCTGTTGGAAGGAGAAAACTTCCCTGATGTGGCGGACTTAGAGCAACCCGGGCAGGATTCAAGTCAAGAACTTGAAAGTTTCATCAGTGCCGAGAAATATGCAAACACGGTCAAGAAGACGAAACGTGAATGGAAACGGTTCGACAATTATTGTCAAGAGCAGACTGAGCTGATGGAACATTTCATGTAGAAACCGTACCTGCTGACGTCCTCGATAAGCTCCTCGGAAAGTTTTTCAAATACGTACGCAAACGCGATAGAGCTGAGTACGAGCCAGACAGCATTTCAAGCTTTCAACGTAGCATTCAACGCCGCCTTAAAGAGCTAAGTTTTTTTAAGTAGTTCCTTCAAACTTTATACGTGTTTTCTCGTTCAGTATTATCTTCAAACACTGCCATAAGTTTTCGAAAGTTTGATAAGCTATAACGCATGTTGTCAATCGCGGCACTTTCGTCGCCAAGCAAAGAACTTTAGAAGTTATTCCAAAGGAAACTTGCACTGTATCTAGTTTCATCCTGTCACTGAAATTACTGTAAAACTAATTGCAGAAATAAAGATTTAAATTATGTTTATACGCTTATCAATCGAGCTATTAAACGGCCGAATTGTTTACGACAAAGCCAATGAAATTCACGTCAAAGCCAATGAAAACGTCAGTCAAACGAAGCCGCTTCCAGCACTCTTGACTTAAAATGTTTTCTTTTCTCCAGAGTGAGAGATATAATAAATATCTTATTAACCTCGTTTTCTCGGTCCATACTGTAAAATACGGATCCTCGTTTTTTCCCGTCGACTTATGGCCCAAGCGCGAAGCGCGCGGGCCATAAGTCGAAGGGAAAAAACTCGGTCCGTATTTTACAGTACGGACCTCGAACTCGATTAATAAGAGGTATTTACGGCTAACGGTTAAATTTTTCCAATTTTTACGCCTAACGGCTTATTTTTTGGCCGTTTTACGGCTAACGGTTAACCCCATTGAGACCCTCTAACTAGTGTACATATTTTATATTTTACATTCCATTCCACTTGATGTATTGTTCACTGAAAAACCTTTTTAGGCGTGCACAATGAAATTTTATCTTTTATCTTATCTTATCTTATCTTACACACTGGATAAGCACTGAATAATCTGCTCCGATTAGTAAGTGCTAGTCTTCAAAGTCGTAGTTGGCGTGTTTAACGCGCGCGTATTCTCGCGAGCCTGGGAGGACCAATTTTGGACTTCCTTTTCTGAAATACGTAAATCACGTCTTTAATACTTAAATTTTTGAGGGTTTTAAAACATTGTAACTGAGGAAACAATCGTTTTCGATGGAATTGTCGAAAACCAAGTCTTAACTGCTTAGCTTAGTCTCATGGTCTGATTTTAGGCGGATGATGTTGTTGCGTCACATGATTGCAAGTTCATGTTTCATTTTTTCCCGTACTTCAAAACTCCTCGCACGGAATACCTTTATGACAATCCTAAAAAAAGTCAAGTTGGGGATGAGGAAGGGGAGAGTGCGCTTAAACGGGAAGTCCTGAGATGGAAAAGATTAATATTCTTGCAATCAAAGCAACTTCTTTTTTCGGTCACCAATCACAAACAAAACGACTCGCCTTAAATTTTAATTCAGCTAGAATCTCGATTCGTTACAACAGTGATATTAATTCCTCAGCTCATGACAGTGTAATGACGAAAAGGGAAATCCTATTTAAAAAAAATATACGTATATATTTCCTGATTGCAAACACACTTCCCTACAATTGGGATACAGTTCGTTTTTCAAGCCTTAAAAAAGGGTCTTAAAAGTTTCCTAAACCATTTTGGATCAAAAAGCGATTTAAACAGGCGTGTTGGTCTACTTAAGTAAGAAAAGAAGTATCGCAAACGGAAATATAGGGCAAAGCTTTTTCAATCGATTTTAGTTTTTTCCCTTTTTGGTTAATCCACTTTGTTTATTTTTTACCGCTTTAGCCGCCAGGATCAGTTTGCCGTCTATATTTTCCGTTTTTGTCTACTTTCACAAACATGTCATTCGCTTGCACTATACCCCATTTTATAAGATCACGTGAACACGCAATAAGTTTTTGCCGAATAATCTCAAAGTCTGTTTTTAGGTGGGTGATGTAGTCGCGCCAAATTCATGTTTCTGTTTTCTCATTCCGCAAACTCCACAGTCAATAACTGAAAGATAATCCTGATAAAAGTCAAATTGGGAATGAGGAAGAGGAGAGTGCGCTTAAACGGGGAGTCTGTTTCTTAGTTTAAACGGATTCTTGCAATCAAAGCAATTTTTTCGGCCGCGCTCAAAACGAGTCACCTGAAATTTTCATTAAGCTGAAATATCGCGATACATTACACCCATGTCATCAATTCTTCAGAGTTATGACGAACAGGGAAATCCAATTCAATGAAATGACGTATATATGTCCTGATTGAAGACATCCCCCGCAGTATCTCGTTATCAAAGAGATACAGTTTCTTTTTTTAAGCTTAAAAGTTTCCTAAATTCTTTTGGATCAAAAAGCGATTCAAATAGTTGTGTCCACTTATTGAAATTAAATGGCTTGGAAATAACCATTTTGCCTTAGTTCGCCGAAATAGGACCGTAGGAAATTCCATTATATTCTATTGATACGCTTATCAAGAACATAGGATATAGTCTTTGAGTATATAGCGAACGTGATATTTGCACGGAACGTGTTCGCTAACTTTAATAATCAAAGTAATGTAAACCGGTGGCGTGGTTGCTTCCGTGTTTTTCGATCACCCCTGCAATCCGACAGCTACCGTTGCCCAGCGCTTACCTTCAGCAATCAGCTTTTAGACCTAACGGAAGTCTTAAAGAGGAAAATTTTGTTGTTGAATTGTTTTGGGTCAACGCCGAGTTTAACCCTCTTCAGCATCATGCATGAGCAACTTTGGTTTTTACGGCCAATTACGGAAAGTGTATTCAAGTATTTGGCCCCGAAGTTCTTTCGAGTGAAAAGTTCTTTCAAGTAAAAAGGCAAAAGAAAATCCGAGACTTACAACAGTGTAAGGATATTCACCTAGGAACAGCTTTTTCATTTAGAGGACTTCAGCCAGAGTAAAATCCATCGGCTCCGCTCAGTCTTCAAAGTCTCAATAGCGTCGCGCACAAATTCTAAAAATAGATTTGGTCTCATGAGACCCCCCGCGTGACACAGACAAACATTGCAGTCGGCCATAAGCGAATGTATGCGAGAGAGCGTCAATACGTGAAGAAAACATGTGAAAAGTTAGGTAAATCGGAATGTATGCTTTCTCAAAGGGTTAAGAATGGTTAGTACAAAGCACTGCTGTCATGGTGAGTGCAAAACCGACTCAAAGTATTTTGAACATTGGCCAAAATTGCTCTTAGAGCTAAAGGAATCGGGGAAGAAAGTCTTCATTCCATTTGGCTTACGGTACGAATTGCGAAACGAAACGGTACTTTACGAAATGGTACTTTGCGAAACGGTACTGAGGTAAAAATATTGCAAAAATATTGAATGTGGCAAATAAACATTGATTGCAAAACAGGTATAAGTCATGATAAGTCGACCCAGGTATGAGTGAAGGAGAAATGTGATGCCTGCTTTTGAATCGAAACTTGTCGCGTCGCGAAATAATTTATCAAAAATGCAAAACGTGAATCAGGGTGAATGTAAGTAACATCATAAATCAGAAATAAAGACGCCTGTAAAAGCACTACTCTCGCTTTAGTCATCCGAAAATGAAGGATGCGAAATTTTTCCGCCGCCGAGGATTTCTTATCTTTATTTTAGTGCATGAATGTACGCCGCCCGGCGCGCCAGGTTGTAAATAAAGGTCGCGATGGTCACGTTTGTCATGCTTTCTTGTTATGTGTAGTCATGAAAACAAATGGATTAAAAGTCTGTTTTTTAACATGGCGAACGTTTATTAAGATCGAATAAAAGTTTCACAGAAGGTTCGTGAATTTATGGCATTTTTTTTTAGGGGAATGTGTTATCTTTCGGACGACAAACGCCGACAACTGTGATTATGCAAATGATTGCTATACCGTTCAGCTACATTTTTGCCGATAAGAATTATTTCGAGCCGATCAAAATAGCTATTTTCGGTCAATTCTAAATTTGACGCTAGGTTCGTGATTAGTGTTTAGTAATACGATTTTTACGGCTCGATAGTTGTCCAGCCTTTATACATTCCGTAGCACATTTCACAATTAAGGTCGTCACGAAGGGTTGTCGTTTTCCGCTTAATTTTAGCCCTCTGCACTTCAGCCATCGTTTTAACTGATCCACATTATAGTTCTCTGCTTCACTTTCAAATTTCGAGCCAGGAACGCCATCATCTTGCGTGAGAACGGCCAAAGACCGAAGCGAAGTGCTCGCGAGCGACATAATTTCTTCATATCGCTCTTGTAGTTTGTCTGAGTCAAGTGGGGGGTCTCAATTTTGGTGACGTCATTTGTGCGCGACGCTATTTAAAGTCGTTCAAATTGGCGTGTCTGACGCGCGCGTATCCTCGAGAGCCCGGAAAATCAAAATCTGAATAACGTAAATCGTGTCATGACTACTTACATTTTTGTGGGGATTTTGTAAAATGCGTAGGAAATAGTCGTTTGCGATGGAAGTGTCAAAAACAAAAATTAATAAAAAAGCCATTACAGTTCCACAAACATGTCAATCGCTTGCATGCACTTGACCCCGTTTTATTAGATCACGCGAACACGCGAGAGCTCTAACACATTGTAAACTAGCAACAAACCGAGTTTTAATAGCTATCACTGACCAGTTTTTGCTGGTCTTGCCGAATAGTCTCAAAGTCTGATTTTAGGCGGGTGATGTAGTTGCGTCAGGTTTATGCCAGTTTTTCAATTCCTCAAACTCCGCAGTCAGTAACTGTAAGATAATCCTGATAAAAGTCAAGTTAAGAATGAGGAAGAGAAGGAGTGCGCTTAAACGGGAAGCCTGTTTCTGAGTTGAAACGGATTCTTGCAATCAAAGCAACTTTTTTCGGCCGCGCTAAAATCACAAAGAAAACAAGTTGCCTGAAATTTTAATTAAAAACTGAAAGATCGCGATACATTATAACAATGACATCAATTCCCGTTTTCATCAAAAGCGGTTTAAAAAATGACCACTAATTGTTGTTATACACAATACACGTGAAGTGCACTGCCATGCCGCGTAATATCGTGACAGGAAGTCATTCCTTTTGTGAACTTGACACGCCTGCAATCTAAATTTACATACGTAATTTACACTACCTTGCTATAAAAGTTGCCCCCTGAACCGTGACAGTTCAGAAACTAACACGTTGTCTGCAGCGAGGACTTGAACAAAATGGATCCTTCCAACGAAACTCTCGCTAACGAAGACAACTCTACCATAGTTGGAGAAGTAGAAGCAATGTCCCCGATGATGACGACCATATTTTACTGTCTGTACGCGATAGTCTTTACTCTGGCGTTTGTAGGGAACATTTTTGCGTTAATAACATGCTACAAGACTTACAAAGTCACCACTTCGGTGTTGTTGTGCTTCATCGCCAGTTTAGCTACAGCGGACTTGATGTTCACGTTGCTGTCGATTTTCGACTTGATTGCCTTCATAGGCAGTGGTGATTGGTTCGGCGGAAATCCCGTGTGTAAGATTCAGAGCTTTCTCATCGAGTCTTGCTACACAGTGAGCATTTTGACACTGGTTGCAATCAGCTACGAACGTCTGAAGGCCGTGTCATCGCCCGTGCTGGCGCGCGCACAGCGAACATCCGAACGAACGATTATCCTAGCGATAATTTGGGTGATCGGGATCCTTTCTTGCGGCCCACTGCTGTACGCTTATTACGTTAAAAAGGAAGAAAAAACTGGCAAGTCGCTATGTGTCAACGAATACATGGGGGATCTTGGAAGACAAATATACTACGCGATCCAGGCGGGCTTGCTTTTCCTGTTACCTTTAGGATTCATGATTTGCGCGCACGTAAGAATTTTCCAACTTTTGTCAAGCCATGTTAGAACCAGGAACAGTATAATGACGGACACAAGAGATGGACTGAAACAACGTAAAGTCACGAAGATGCTGGCGATAGTAACTCTCGTATTTTTTATTTGCTACGGACCGTTTATGGTGATACGAGCTCTAAGATACTTTTACATTTATAATGGAGACATTATGTGGCGTTTAGGGCAAATGATGATATTCGGGCAAGCCGCAGTCAATCCTATTATCTATTGTTTTTACAGCAAGCAGTTTCGATTCTCCTTCAAGGACTTGCTACGTTGTCGCTTCAGCACCAAGGAAACCAGGAAACTCAGATCTTCTTCCACGAGATCAATCTCAAGTTTGAAATCTTCACAAAACACTTTTGCACTAAACGAATTTTGCACAGTTAATCACGTTTAGGAAAAAAAAGAAACGTTAACTTTACACGCAGAGCTTTTTGCTCGAAACATTTTACATCTCAGGTCAGTTTACTGAACAAGGAGAGATGTGTTTTTGTTTTGCAATTTTTGTTCTTCCTACAAGATTAATATTTATTATTTCTAGGTTCGTTTAGTTGGGCACGAACCTTGAAGATACGATCTATTATAATTAATTACTTTCTAGTTTCTTAATCTTTATCACGATAATCGTTTCTGTTGTCAGATTTTTTGACGAGTCAAATATAAGTCATAATTTATAAGTGATATAACTAAGTACTAACCGTATAATAATTGCTTTTTGTGTAAATATATTTACTCGCCTTTTATGGCAAAAATTTTAACTTTAAAAATAATTTTGGATTAATTGAATTGTAATTTAAGGAATGTCAATAAATCTTAACGATGTCTTAACAGCTTAGCTTGTTTGTAGATTGCCCGTGTTTTCTTAACCTTCGTAAATGCGGGGGAAGAAATTATAAATAGACCATAAAAAATCACGAAACGACGCACGAATTATTAATTTTGTCATGTTTGTTATATCCTGTAATAATAATAAAAAAATCTTTTGATTACTAAGTACACAAGTTGTTCAATCTTATTCCCTCCGTCTTCCTATTCAACGTTGTATTTTTCGTGCGGCTTTACACGGCAGGGTGTTTGAAATTTTGAAGTCAACAACGATTGTTGTTCTAGATTTCTCGGTATTGGAGTCATATTGATCGTTGTTCGCGGATTGCGGACTTTATTTTATTAATGCTCACTTAAAAAGCCAAGGCAACAACCGAAGCTAATCAATATCATTTAGAGCTGCTTTCCCAAATACGGCAGAAATGTTAAGAAGTCCTTGAAACCCCCGCAAATTTGACCCCATTACAGTCGAATCTTCACGTTTCTATGACCACAAATCAAACGTTCAAAAAATGACTGTAGACGTCGAAATACCGAAATATTTGCGCGAATATATGCCCCCCACTTTAATTTCTTTTTTTAAAGCCAGAATGTCTATACAGTTTCCCTCTTAGACTATGCAATTACGACTTAAGTGCTTCCTTCGCTTTTTGAATTTTCCTATTGTCTTCTGCACTGGCTTACAAGGGTTGACTGATTTTCTCTTTTGCATTGCGAGCACTGGACTGTGATAGTCTTGCAGAAATTTTAAAACAATGATTAATAGCATTATGACATTTTTCCAGTCTATGCTGCTAAAAACAGAGGTTTCGAAGCACTTGAATACTACAAGGAAATTTTAAAATCAACGGAAGTCTGTCATATAGGCACTCGAGAGTTCTTAGAGATAACCCGATTTGATAAAATTGCAGGGGTTATATTACAGCTGTACTGTCTTGCGCAAGACAGTATTTAAATAAAAAAAATAAAAATAAATTTGCTTGGTCATGCAAATACTTGCATTTCAAAACAAGTTTATTTTTATTATCATTTGTGAAAACGGTGAGTTAATGTTGAGTTGACTTGTGACTTGACCGGGCCCATAGATGCAAATACTAAACCCGTGCCTCAGTTCATGTTGATAATTGGATGATAATTTTGTAGATCGAAGCTGTGCATTTCAGGGCATAGTATAAAACATGGACTGGACTCTGGACTGGACTCTGGACTCTGGACTCTGGACTCAAAAAAACCTGGACTCAAAAAATCTGGACTCAAAAAAAAAAACTATTGACTCCACTACAAAACAATTAAAAACAACGAAAAAAAAATAAGAATAAAGATAAAAATTAGCCACAGAGCCACGGATTAAGTTAAATACAGACCAGTTTTAAAAGACAGTAATGCCTGTTGCCTTGCTTGAGGTGTTTGGCATGGCGTTTAGCCAAAGAGAGTCCTCTGTTTAGAAAAGAGTTAATTTTTTTTAGGGGTGTGGTGTAATCAGGGCGTTCTGATACAGAGCGTATTTTTATTCTGTCAAAAAAATATACCTCGGCCTAATTGTATTTTTCGACAAAGGCTTATTTCTTTCTATCAAGGCTCCATTTTCTGCAAGTCTCTATTTCTGCAGCCGTTTTTAGGGATGCCACGCAACGCCCCCCCCCCCTCCCCCTATTTGGGGAGGAGCGTTGCGTGACATCCCCTTTTTGAAAAGGTGGATGGTATGTTGTGACAAAAAGAATGAATTGCTATTTTGTCCTTTTTTTCTCTTTTTGAAGTGCCGACTGCCTGTATCTCTTCAGATGCTGTTTTTAATGTATAGTTTGTCCTCGGCCCGATGCCTATTTCTCTCGTATGGGTGTCATTAACATGTGTATAACTTTTTATCAAAGGTAGGGATGCCACTAAGGTGGCTAAAACTTTGTCAATTATTTGTAATTACCTGTTTGAAACATTCAGAGAGATATCACGCATTTGTTATCTTTAATCAGTTTGACATATACTAGGTGAATTGTCACGGGAGATAAATGAAACGGCTTTAAGTATTCGCAAAATAGACAGATATTTTCAAGCATACATTGTATCGACATTTGCGTTAATTTTTAATTGCTATAAAAACCTAACAATAAGCTTGCCTACCGTATTTACTCGAATAAGCGCCGCGGCGCTTATTTGAGGGCGGCGCTTATTTAAAATTTGGCAGCCGAAAAAAATCTTATATTTAACAGCAATTGAAATAAGCATCCTTTGCTTATCAGTATTCGACTCTTGCTGAGACAGAAGTGGCGCTAGCTGTCGTGGAAAACTGTTTGCGGCCATCACGACATTTACAAAACTATGTATTGTAAGAGTGTTGAATAGAAAAACTAATGGGAGAGGGGTAAAACAATCACTCATAACTTCAAAACATCGCTTTTGATGCAAAGAAATGTTCAAGCTTGTTTTAGAGTTGCTTTGTAGTGCCGTTTTAAGTTAAACGAAATTCTTCAAATAAACGCCGCATTGGTACTGCGGCGCTTATTCGGGGGCGGCGCTTATTAACTTTTTTGTCCCAAATGCGGCGCTTATTCGAGGGCGGCGGTTATTTGGGGGCGGCGCTTATTCGAGTAAATACGGTATGATTACAATATTTACCAGCACGCAACCCTTGAGTGTCAGCTCAAAATGTCGCTAAAATTATGAAACATAACAACGCTGCATGCACCAGTTTCTAGCAACCGTGACAGTTCACCTAGTACCTATATATCGAACTGATTAAAGATAACAGATTCGTGATTTCTCTCTGAACGTTTCAGAGCCCTGTTGTTTTGATAATTAGTTATACATATGTTATTGACACCCATACGAGAGTAGTAACAGCCATCGGGCCGAGAACAGACTCTACTTTACACAGCATCTGAAGAGATACAGGCAGTAGGCACTTCAAAAAGAGAAAAGAAAAGACACAATAGCAATTCATTCTTTCTGTTACAACAAACCATCCACCACTGCGCATACTTTGACAGAAACGCAGTCTCCTTTGCAGCATTTTTTGGGATGTCACACAACGCTCCCCCTCTTGGGGAGCGTTCAGAGCGTTGTGTAACATCCCTATAAACGGCTGCAGAAAGAGAGAGACTAGAAGAAATAGAGTTTTGATAGAACAAAAATCAGCCTTTAATATTATCAGCCTTAACACAGGTCTGTATTTCACATAAATCATCGTGTGGATAATTTAATTTAATTCCTTTTGTTTTTAATTTTTTTTTTTTCATTGCAAGTCCAGGTTTTTTTGAGTCCAGAGTCCAGAGTCCAGAGTCCAGAGTCCAGAGTCCAGAGTCCAGAGTCCAGAGTCCAGTCCATGTTTTATACTATGCCGCATTTCAGCCCGAGGCTGATGGAAATGTATTTGTATTTCCTATACAAACACACATGAAGTGATTCATGCTCATGGGAGCGGCGGAAGTCCGATTATGAAAATTAATCGTCTCCATAATATCCGGGGAGAGGTGGTCCGGCCGAAAGGGGTACCTTTTTGGAGATAGATAAAAGGGTAGGGATTTTGCGAGCTGAGGCATAGGAAAGAGTAAGTAAAATGTTATTAGGTATATTAAAAAAAGGGGCTTTTAAAAAAATCTCGGACAGACGCACCTACGGTTGATACATTAAAGTATTTTTAGGAGTTACCTTAGTATGGGAAATAAACTTTTGTGTTAATTAAGATATTTGAAATTAATTAACGCGAACTGAAGGAAAAATTACTTCGCAATAAAGGAAATTAACACGAAAGAGGGGGCAACATTTCAAAATGAAGGAAATTAACGCGACAAACACAAAGAAAAAATCTTGTTGAGACAACAAGAACACGTTCATGTCAACACTAGGCGTATAATCCTCAACGTAGGGGTTAAGCGAAGGAATCTGACCGCCTTGAACGTTTTTCACAGTTTCAGTGATACCGGCAGATTTGTACCCTGATGAAATAATGTCTTTTCCTTGCAGTCAAGAGCATCTGGACTGTATCGAAAAATTGGGGCCAAAATAATGGAAATTAAGGTCATGGAAATTAACGCTCCACTTAATTAACGGCGCGGAAATTAACGTTAACAAAAACTAACGCGACTTAAATTAACGCGAATTTTTGAAATTCGCGTTAATTTCATGAAGCGTTAATTTCCTATAATAAGGTATTCGAGAAAAAAGTTAAGAAAAAAGGATGGAGTTTTTCAGCTGTAGGTAAGAAAGGGTTACCTTCTAAAGGAGTTACCTTTCTTGTAAAAATGGTATATAGGGTTTCCGTCTCGGCACGTATTAGACTCCGCTCATAAATCGCTCAAGGCTTAAATTTACTTCTTTCTTTGCAGGATATACATTAAAACCAGTCAAAACAAAATCTTGATAAAAATTTACGACAATAATCGAATCGAACAAAGTGGTGTGCATTTTTGCTAAAAAATCGTTTTAGATCTAACAGCAGAAGCAAGAAGAAAATGTCGCTTGGGTCACGCGTGCAGTGCTAATAAGCGTGAAACGCGTGGAACGTGATGCACGCGTGGGAGGGCACGAGTCGAGGAAGAGGATAGTGCCGTTTGTTGGCAAACATTGATAAACTTGTTCCTCAAACGTTTGAACTACACAAACATGTTAAAAGCTTGGTTTATCAGCTTTTGCAAACCATTCACAGCCTTTGAAGGGACGAAGACATGTACGTGAATGCAAAAAAACTGAAAACATATCGGATGTCACGATGTGCATATTACGTGACGAGTTGTGAGTTGTTGGTGAACAGTACGGGCGTGTGTGATATTCAAGGCTGGGTTACGCACGCACTTCTTGTAATATGGACAGAACTTCCGGTTGACAAATACATGACATACTTCGGGCTTTTTGTTCCGCTGCGGCATAGCTAATATTTATTTAGTTCTCAGCTGTCAGAGACAGGATAACACAAGGCAAAGACAAATAAACGAAATTAAAAATATAAAACATTTCAACAATGAAACATTTTCTCGTCGATGTCCGCCAGAGCAAAAGAGTCTAAAAACCAATGAAAAGAAACAAGTGGAATTGGAACGTGATTATCGCTCTGTCAGAGAAGAAAGTAATCTCGGTTTTACAACAAAGTGGTTGCACACGTGAGTATAGTCATAAACTAGGGCAGATCTTATCATTTACAGGACAAAAGGTTAAGTCACTTGCAAAACTTGCAAAAGATGGTCTTAGAATGTTCTGCAATCACCTTTTTTTACGGAAGTAAATATTTCGTCGCGAAATGGAAACTTCAGTAACAATAGGCTAAAATCATAGTACCCTCTACTGACTATGCTAATATCGGAATAGCTAGTTCGATTCCAGACACCCGGTGTCTCTCGTTATCCAAACAGTCAGAAGCCAGGAGCCCATCCTGCAGAAGCCTGAAACTTGTCTAGCTCTAGTGCGTGTGTGAAGATAATCTTCACCCTTCACAGTCAAAGATAAAGTTTCAACTCTTTATTTCAAGCCTAAGAATTGTTTCAACGCTGGATTGTTACTTTCAGTTTATTGTAAACTATGATCAACGAAAAACGACTCGGGCTGCGTTTCCATAGAAACCACAATGACTAGCTGACTTAAAAATCTGCAGGCTCACATCACTCTGTAATACCAAACGGTATTAGATTGGTCAACTCAGAAAATTTTTCGCAGCGAATCCTGAAGCGAGAGCCAGATGAAAAACATTCGGGATCGAAGTCATCATTATGAAACGAAGAACGCCGCTTTAAAACAGTGCTGTAGGGTCATCAGCAGTTCACGTTATGATTTGTCCTTGTTTCCTATAAGAAAATGGTTAAAAATCCGTAAACCGAGAGCCTTTACGTTAAAGACGCATTTTATTTGCCGCTAGTTAGTGAGTTGATTTAGCTCAAAGCTTAATTTACTTACTGAGAGCTTGTTGAAGTTTCGAAAGTACAAAAGTAATCATAGTAATGTTTCTTGGACAGTTCTGTCCAAGAGGGAAAGGCGCAATGAGGTTAACCTTATGTGAAGCACCAACCCGTGAAACAAAGCCTGACTACGACACCGGGAACTCCGTGCCCTACTCTTTGCGATAAGTGTCACCGTATAACACTGAAGATGCAGGAGACGGGACCTACGGTTTGTCATCCTTATCGGAGAAGTCTAGAACATCTAACCATTTACAGATGTCATATTGCAAAGGCAGCACGTTCTCCTCAGTTATTATAAGACCCTGAGTGAACATTGGTCCGGTCTGGGAGTCGAACCCGAGACCTCCCACACAACAGTCCGGCGCTCAACCAACTGAGCTAACCGGTCAGATAATTTCACAGGTAAATTGCAGGAGGACATTAGCAATGCGGAGTAGTGGACTCGGAAAGTAGCGAAAGTTACGACCTTACGGCCTGACTCCTTGTTTACAGAAGTAATGGAAATTACAGGCAGCTAGTACAGCTACAACAAGTTATACCAAACGAATCCTGTTTTTCCAAAGGAAATACGCTACTCTGTTCTGATCGATGTTAATACTGTTTTAAATAAGTTTTATCTTATCCTTTACCTTTTTTAAGACGGAATCCGCCAGGACGTCGAGTATTAATTGGACAAAATTATGTACCAACATTTTTACATCTTATTGGAAACTTCTGTGTTACTGTTTCAAATATCTTATTAAAAAATCATTTCTGACAATACCAAACATCGAAAACAAATTGCGAGTCGCTTAAAAGACTGAAAAGACGATTTTACAAAACAGCTACACGTGAGATTCTACCTATAGTTTTCATGGTTCTTGTGAACTTTCATTTTCTCAGGCTCTGGTAAGAAATTGTTCTTGGTGTTATCAATGATAAAAACTTACATCTTTGATTTGAAAAAGGGTAGAAAATAACGCGGCAACAGGGATTTAAATTATTCTGTCACTCGATTTTTGTTGAACTAAAATTAATATTATTCGATTTCCTGATGATTCCGTCTTCGCCACTTTTTTTAGATTTCAATAAGTTAAATTGACTACATAAAAGTAGCGACTCTTCCAAAATTGCGATCTCCCGAATTTGCTTCCCCTTTCGCGTGCTTTTCAAACTCGGCTTTGTTCCTCCAAAGTTACCGTCAGGTCTTCGTCGCCACTGCATTCAACAATCGATACAGAAGACGATTCTAAGCTTGTCCAGTCCCTCTCGTCCATATCACACAAACTTTTTAAAGAAGGTTTGATCGGGGTGCTTGATTCCCTCGTCGTTATTTCATCTTCCACACAGTCACAGTCAGGGGACTCTTTGAAATGAAAAAAAAAATACACTCTTTGACAATGGATAAGTATGTGAAAATGCGTTTACATGCGCATACATTGAAGGATTTTGAGGCTTATAACAGTCTCCTTTTTAAGGTCCTCTTCATATGATCCCGGTTGACTGGGCTGGCCCAGTTAACACTCTCTCGCCTCACTCCTAGTTCCTTTGTAAAAATTTCAATGTGCTCATACGGAGGGTCAGCCCAGTTGCCGAGATCTCGGTTTCTACAAACGAGATCTCGGCGGGATGAAAATTTTCCCATATGAACGCTCCAGCCCATTACCGTGAAGAATCTCTTTTCAGTTGAGAAAATAGCTTCGCTTTCGCAACTGGGTGGTCAAAATGGCATAATTTTGCCTTGTATGTATTTCCACTTTAGAAGTATGCGAATTTGCTTTATTAGTAAAGTTGCAAGTGTCGATAAAGCTACGATAGTCGCAAACGATGCAACTGTATGTGTTGCTTTTTTGGTTTCGTCTCTTGAATTTCATCCCGGTCAATCAGTCTGAAATTTCCCATATGTACACACGACAGCCCGTTTACAGGGCTCACATGAACAGGATCCTAAGTCATGTCACAAAGTGGAACTTAGTTCAGAATACCTTGATTTTCCTTTCTTTTCTCTTCACGATTCTCACGTAGCAGGTTATCACGTTCCGCTCGAGGTGTGACAGGGCTCACTGATGCAAGTGATGTTTCCTCGAAAGCGTGCGTGCGGCTGGACGTTGGCGAAGGGTGTGGCGAGGGACTGATTTCTGATCTGAACATCTGAAGGTTAAGGATTCTGAGGGGAGTAACTGAACTGAGGCGGCTGTTGGTGCCTTATAAACACAGGAAAGATAGACATAATCAGATTAGTCTTTGAATTACCAGATTTTTCATTGATCTGGCTAAAACACATGTCTTAAAATCTGGCTAAATATATGGCCAAGATTGCTAAAAATATCTTTCTAAAACTAAACTTATCTGGCTAAAACTGAAAATATCTGGCTAAAACTAAAAAATATCTGGTTTATTCTAGAAACATCTTGTTAAACCTGAAAATATCTAGGTAAGGCTGAAAGTATCTGGTTATCACTGATCATATCAGGATCTATAGTTAAAATTAAAAATATTTCGCTATATCTAGACTACAAAAACAGTGGCTTTAGCGCGCGCGTGCCTTACCACAGTGTCTCACTCCGTCTTGAAAATCTCTCCAGACCTTTCGTTTGAAAAGCGCGCGTGTTCGCAAAAAAACGACTGTTTCAGTTGCAGCAGAGGCTAAATCTTAGAAGAGCTTTCTAAAACTGAAACCTTTGTAGGATAAATCGTGCTGAATTTTACATGTTGACTGATCATAATTGCGGTGATATAGCAACAGCAACATTCACACTCGTAAATAAATATGTTAGTCACTAAACACGATGCCTCAGTTTTTTTCTTTTCATTACCTCGTGTCGTGTTTGTAGTGGTGCTGAGTTTTCTGCTAGAATGAGCTGTCGCGGCGTCTGTAACGAAATCTGTCCGTTTTCTTTTTCTCTCATTTAAAACGTCTCTAATCTGAAATTAGATTTAGAACTCCAATAAAGCAACAACTAAGACTAAGAAAATAATACATTTCCTTCTTGTTGTTTTGTATCAATAAAACTCAAAAAGTCAATACTTGTGGTGGTAATGTCGACTAGTAGTGGGTCCATTCATTAATTTCTCGCGTGTAGGATCATGATAAACAAAAAACAGACAATACTGTAGGCCATTTCCGAGTTACCCTATGTCTCTGTTTCAAAACGAGTCTACGTGCGAAACTATTCATATGAAAATGAGTTTCACCACAGGTTCATTTTCATGCAAATCAAACTCATTTTCATTTGAATGGTTTCGCACGTAGACTCGTTTTGAAACAGAGGCAAAGGGTAACTCGGAAATGGCCTATTCAACCCCTCTGTAACAGACCCAGTGGAATCTTTATCGTCGCCGAGTTTCGGGAAAAAAATCACTGGGTTGGCCAAATTCCCACTGGGTTGGCTTATTTTCGACTAGGTTTTTGTAATGGGTTTATATCCAGGAGGGACTCCTGGTTTATTCAATAAAAACATGGCCAATTGTGGAAAATGCGGGGTTTTCTATTACTTTTTCGTTATCCACCCCCCCCCCCCCACCGCAAAGTGGCTGCTTTATTTATTAAATAAACCTCTTCAGGCGGCTGGTTTATTGGTTGGAGGATAATGCCCGAGGCTGGAAATTTGTCGATATTGCAACAGCATTTTAGCAAACTTTACGTAACCTTCTTTGTGTAAAAGTCATAAAGCATACCTGCTTGTTGAAGACGCAGTGAAAGATAAAAACAAGAAATCCTTGCAGCGAGTTAAAGATCGCAAAGATGTAGTTAAATACGATTTTGTCAGAGGTCATGGTTAGAACACCGAAAGACCACGAGATTCCCAGGAGAGGTAACAGCACGAATGAAGCCTTGAGCCCGCGCTGAAATCTCCGTGCCAGCGGCTCTTTACGTAGACGATGGCTTGAGAGCATACTGTAGATAACGAGAGCAAAGACAACCACGTTTCCCTACAGAGAAAAAGATGACATTTCAATCATGGAGTTTGCAAAAGGTCTTTGAAAGTTGTGGACACAACATAATTGTTACACGGATAAAACAGCAACCGAAACTTACGCTGACAATAAGAAGCGCTGGCGCCACAAACGCCCAGAGCACGTAATTCCTTGTGGACAGCCAACACGATTGTATATCAGCATAACCTCGACCCTGAGTAGCTGCCAAGGAAACTGCTACAACAAGAGCGGGGAGACCTAAGACAGAAAGAAGTTGAATGAAAGTTAGATCTGTACGCACGGCGTTAAACTCCGTTTTCTGTAAGATAAAGCGACTACTAAGAGTATTGCTACTTTTTCGATGTGGATGAAATGTTATTTCACCGAAGTCTGCCCCAGTATGCATATTTTCAGACTTCTTCAAAAATTTGCCGGAACTCATTTATACATCAGAGTAGAAGCGGCGTTTTGACATGCTTTGCGTGCTGTATAAATTATTCCCAGTTCATGAATACTGTCACGAAAACATGACTATAGTGACTTTAGACCTGTGAATGTCCACCCTGAATAGTACAGTAAATGTAATGACTGTGACCAACTATTCCTGACATTCACTGTCGACAAAATTATTCAATTGATCAAAAGCAACACAATGGTCACTTGGCAAACAAACCGCGATTCTAGCTTACTCGTGGCAGAATCTTAAAGCTTAGGGAAATGTTCAAAACTATTGTGCTTGGACATGACCTGCCATTCCACAAAAGCGATAGTAGTCTCTTTATGTGCCCCAAACCTCCCACCCACCCCACCTTAAAAGATGGTGTCTGGATTTTACAGCTCCCACTCTATCAGGTGAAAAATTCAGAAAAAGATTCAAACCTCAATGTGCCATTTTACTAATAATGCAAGCGTGAGACACACGTTGTACATTTGTATTCAGGTCAATAGGTTTTGACCATTAGGCTCATCAGATAGGTAGCGTCTTTCAGGCCCTCGTATTCCTATATACAAGGTGGATCGAGTAATCGTGTTACGACCAATTCCTTTATGGATTCAAAAGTACCTAAATATGTTATTTATTAAGACGTAACATTGAACCTTACCCCACCCGAGACAGTAGAATAATTTGATGTGCGGATCAGCAGCCGCTCCAACCACTTTTACAAGCGAGAAATACAGCTGAACTCCCTCTGATAGCATCCAACAGAATATGGAGAGAACGAAGAAGTGGAGAAAGGCCGCCAGAACAGTACAGTCAGTCTAAAGTCAAGGATTAGAAACATATGGTTACGAGTTATAAATGACTGTTGACTGAGTGCAAAATAAACTGTTCAAATCTAAAATGGTGTCAACTAGAAGAATTGAATCATGTCACTGACTTCACATTCAGTTCCCCGCGCTTTGCGTGATTATATGTTTTTTTTTCCTTGCTAGGAGCTATATGCTTTCTTAGTTTTTTATGAATTATACGAAAACCAATTTTATTCATAATGTTCGCTTTATAGGTAACTGGTAACTGTTTACGAGGCTTAGAAAGGAAAGATAACAGACGTTTTTTGATTAAATAAGTCATCTTTAGCATTAACTTATTTTAATAAGTTAAATCGAAAACGTTCGGCCTTTAAAATTGTTAAGCCTCGTAGAAAGGGGGTGGGTTATCTTTAAAACCAAATTCTCTTAGACAGAGAATGACATATCAGTATTTAAAAACAAAACATGTTTCGGTCCTTCTCTCTCCGTCTTCAGCTGTGAAGTTTTCGAAAGACAGAAACAGATTGTCTTGTTTGAAAATCAAATGTTCCGTTCTCAGCTTTAACGCAAACAAATTTGACAAGCTTTCATTTGCATATTGATGAGTCTCCTAGAGAAGCATCTTCTTTCAGTTCTCATAGAAACATTGCATCACTTCTTAATCTAGCACTTGTTTATATCACCACTTTGAAACCAACCTGGTTCTGCAAGTCAGCAATCTCCATGGCAACAATTAACGTGTCCGTCACTGCAATGGCAACACACAGATTCACGAGAACGACTGTTCTCGGAGAGCGTAAGTTCTTCCAGAAACAGAACATAACTAACAATGTGACGAGGATTCCAATCAGAGACAGCATACATCCTACTATGGAGATCCAGGATAGGGCGGTACGGTGGATGGCATCCTCTGTCTGTAATCAGACATGTTTACAAAAATGTTGCTATATTATAGTGTTTAACCTGGTTCTCATATGATCGCCCTGGTCGTTCCTATCGCATCGATCGTTTGCAAATACTGGGGCGATCGTATGCGATTGAAGCGACTGCCAAAGCGATCGGGGATTCTCATATGATCCTCTCGATCGCCTGGTATGAGCGAAGACGGACAAAAAACAATCATTTTAGTCCTACATCCAACACATTGGAAGCCTTCAATGGAGGAGCAAAACTCGTAGCCTCCTATCTTCGCAGTTATAAACGTTCAACGGCGAAGAAGGGAAAGATAACCTTGAAAGATAGAACACGGGCGATCCTAGCGATCGTGATCGCCCTAAACGCCGCAGACGTTAGCGATCGTCTTTGTGATTTTCTCATATAATCGCCCCGACCGCAAGAAACCTTTTTAAGGAGGCTCGATGTAGTTTTTTTTAGCCCTAGGGTGGTCGTTTTGAAAATGAAAATTATCTAGGAAGCCAATGTTCAATTTTTGCCAAAATACACCAAAATGATCAAATATGACCAAATTTTAATTTTTTACTGGTCATTTCGTCACAAAGGTTACCATAGCAACGATTGTTACCATAGCAACGATTGATTTTCTCGAAATCTTGATTGACTCTTGGCCGTTCATTTTGTAATAATTTAAAGTACAGTGGATTGACTACCTGTAGACAAAATTTTAGAAAAAATTGTAAGAGCGTTTTAAAGTAAATCAAGAATGAAGTTTTTTGTAACTTGGTCATCCTTGATCATCATGGTGTATTTTGGCAAAAATCGAACATTGGCTTCCGAGATAATTTTAATTTTTAAAACGACCACCCTAGGGCTAAAAAAAACTACATCGAGCCTCCTTAAAATGACAGAGGCGATATAGAAATGATCGGGTCGATTATATGAGAACCAGCCTTTATAGGTCGTAAAAGCTCTGTGAGCTTTTACGTCAGCGAACGAACGAACGAACGAACGAACGAACGAACGAACGAACGAACGAACGAACGAACGAACGAACAAACAAACAAACAAACAAACGAACGAACGAACGAGTGAACGAACAAACAACAAACTGTTTTTTAGCAATTCGGGAACAAAACAAAGCCACGTGACTTTGCGCGCTCTTCCACCCTTTTTCACCCTGTATGTTTTTACTTCGAGTTGTGATTGGTTCAACTGATAATCGCATTCGTTTTGATTGGTCAGTTTTGATAACTTTTAATTTTCATTGGCCTGCTTACCGTGTAGCCACTGGCATCCATCAAAACCGCGAACAGGGTCATGTGATCACAGGCACACGTTGTAGTTGTACTGTTTGTTCGCGAGGAAACAACGCTGCATCCTTCTGTTGACCAAGCTTTGTGGTGTTCACTAGAGAGGTTTAGGAACACGCACGCTCTCTTGTTACCTGCTATGGTTACCTAGGCGAGAATAAATATAAATAAATAATTAAAAATAATGGAACCTAGAATCGACCGAACCTGTGGTATTCGGTCTTGGTAACAACAGTACAGTTGACCTCAGAGTGATAGATTTGAAAATACTCATAAGTCTTTTGCTATTATTACTGAAACTCATAACTGTTTACGAGAGTGCTTTCTCCGACAAGGTTCAAATAAAAGTATTCCTCCTTTCACTCAGCTTTCATATCAAGTTAGTCAATAAAGATCAGGCTTGATCACTAAGTAAAACGAAATTACTTTCTTCGTGCGATGTACACTGAGATACATAATTTACTGTAAGCAAAATTATGAATAAGCCACAGTTTTTGAGAAAATTGTTTCGGATTTCAGCACCACAGAAGAACCTTAAACTATAAAAGTTCCACTCTGAAAAAAAACTATATGATCGCTGGAATCCTTATTAATTTGTAGGCTGACATATATACTTTAGTTACTTTTATGTTAAGAAGTAATTAATAAAGTTACCTTGTTCGTCTCAAGAGCCAGTTTAAATGGAGGATTTATTACGTCAGGTGGGCGTGGCCTTACAGTGATTGACGCCAGCCTCGAGTTCAGGAACCAATCAGAATCATTGGAATGGGAGGTGTTAAGTTCTTCAAGTGCCTCCGTGCTTGTGAGAACTTTACCCAGAGTAGAGAAAATCACGCTTACTATAGTGACTGAGTTGTTTGTTTGACTGAAGATTGTTGATGGAAGATCAAGCGAGCTTTGTCCATGACTCATCTGAAGACCTTCTGTGCCAGCCTGTGGGATTTGAGAGGGGGGTACGGAAGTAATGAGCAGGGTAAAAGTTCTACGGTCGAGAATCCGCTTGACTCGCCATGGCAACTTTTAGAGTTCTCTTTGGGGGAGAGACGGATGTATAGGGGGAACTTACTATAGTGGACTTAACTGGGAGACTACTCCCAAAACAAGCACCTTTTTTTAGGTAGAGGTGTATAAAAGGGAACGGATTTCACGAGTTAAAATATACGAAAGGGTAGAAAAAAATGCTTTTAAATTTTTTAAACGGCCTCGATCAGAACATAGTTATTAACTAACTACTAACTATGATCAGAAGCATGCTTAACGGCTGATTTATCTGAGTATGATTTTAAGGGGTTACTCAAGAAAATAGTTTAGAGAAAGGGATGGAGTATTTCTACTGTAGGTGGTACGAGAAAGGAGTACCAGTTTCTATCAAAGGTATATGAATCGGTTATCTTATCAATGAAAAATGGCATATAAAAGGGTAAGGGTTGAGAACTCGGGGAGAAGCCTTGCCATATAAATTAGATTCCCCCCCGGGGAAGAAGCACCTGTGCGTTTTTGCGTTAATTTTGATTGAAGAATAAGAATGAGTAATTTGGGGTTCAAAAAGGATTTAAGAAAAACGTAGACTTCTCCTAAGTGGTTCGCTTTATCTGCTATTACCGAGAGTTTCTTTTGATATTTTCTGAGTGGACATCTCCGGTTCACGCGTCACACTAGGTTAGCGTATCTCGTGCGGTGAGCGTGAGTCAAAATGCTTGAATAGCCATGCATCGTTCCCCTGCCATTATCGCGCGTAACGCTCGTGCTTTATTATGTTTACGCGTCTAATTAACAGTTAGGCTACGAGCCCGAGTTTTCTACGAGCGTGTAACAGTCGTGTAGTCAATGAAGCGCAGCCGAATTAAATATCGCTTATAATTATCGCTGATAAACGAAGGCGAGTAGTCTAATTGTTTAAGGGGATGCACTGTATGATTGCATTTCCAAATTTTAAATCTTATGTGACAAAAATAACATTTTAAAAGCACCGCGCGCGCGATCGTGGTTTTTACAACAGCGCGCAAGCAATAGACATTCAGCAGTGTTCTATTGAAAATCCGAGAATCTGATTGGTTCTATCAGTGTTTTCTATTTGCTGATCGCATGCGAGTTGCTCTTAAAATGTAAAATTATTCTCTTTTTTTAGTGCTCGAAATAAATGAATTTTATATGTTCCACTTACAGAGCTGTTGACTGAAACCTTAACTGCCATCAAAACGACGTTATCAGCATTTATGTGAATATCGCTCGTCTTATTAGTAGAATGGTGTCCGTATTCGTCAAGCGCTGAGACCATCTGGTAAGCAAGATCGTCTTCTAACTGCGGGGAAACAGACCAGTGGGGAAATGATTATAATAATAATAATAATAATAATAATAATAATAATAATAATAATAATAATAATAATAATAATAATAATAATAATAATTTAAAAAAAAATGAAATAAACACTTTATTAACCAATTTCTAAAAGAATTACAATGATTTGACTATTCGAATAAGAACTTTATATATAAACATATTATTTACATAATAATAAAAACAGTGTCTTTAAAAATGTAGAAAAATAGTAAAAGCGACTTCGAGAGCAATAATAAAAGAAGAACTATATATTAAAAGAAAAAATATTCGATCTAAATTGCAGTACGAGAATTCTCTACTTGAAAGTCCATATCATAAATGTCAATGTTCCTGTTTCTCTTTACAGTTCTTGATCCCCTTAGGCAGATTAAGGCGGATCGGAGGATCGCAAATGAGACTTTTGATCTGATCCAAGACAACGTTGTTGCGTAATCCTCCCCTTTCTTTGCGGCGATTAATTCTGCAAGCCTACTGTGATACCTCTTGCACTCCTCGCCCATTCCTCCGGTGGATGTAAACACCAATGGAGTGAAAGTTCCCTGTTCTACTTGAAGAACCCTGTCTGCGTAAGCCCTCTTCTTCTCATTCTCATGGTTACGGTATATCTGCTTGGGGGTTTGGTCCTTGTAGGAATCCGCGTTGGGGTGACACACCCTCACATCAAAGAACGCGGATCTCTGCTTCTCCCAAAACCCCCGGGCATGTATATCTAGGCGAGCATCTGGCGTTGTGTTAGCGCCGCTTGGTAGCCTCTCTCCAGTCAGTTCTTGAAGGACGGGCTCTATTTCGACATCATTACAGACCATCTTAAGCAAGTCAGCCTCGAGGTCACGGAGTTCATTATGGCGCTGAATTATGAATCCGCCTCTCCTACAAATCATTGCATGATCGATTGTAAAGGCGTCACCGCACACGCACACTGTCGGCTTGTCGTCAATTTCCCAGTCGTACCTGAGCTTTACAGCATCTCGGAACTCGCCTTTATTCAGATTGTAGCCCATGTCCTTTAATGGGAGGACCGTGAGCCAGTTAGAAGCACCTTTCTCGGTTGCGAGATCAATGGCTCGTTGTGTCTTCTGAGGTAGAGACTCCCTGACATTGCCAAGCCTAGTCTGAAGCGCTTCGTTGGTTTCTCTTCGCACGCACTGCTGTAGTGTCTTGACAGCAGTATCAGCCGGTGTTTCATGATCCTGTGCGATTATTTTCTCGACTAGGGGCGCTGTGATCTTGGTTGACACCTTGAATTGGGACGCTGCATCCTGGCTTGGATTAATAAGTCCAAGCCCCCCCTAGCCGCACTGGAAGTGCCACTAGGTCCCTCTCTTCTTTTGTGCAGTGGTGATCAGTGATTGATGGTATTAGTACATCTGCAATAGCACGCTCCAGGGGCTCTAATAGATCTTCTATATCAGGAAGTGTTCTGAGAAAATATGTCCAGCGGTGGCGTAGTCCGAAGGTAAATGCCGCATAGCACGCCTGTGGGTTTGATGTGGCATACTCGGCTAGCTTTACCACCTGGCTCACCCACTCCTCAACCTTTCCATCGACATACTCTTCGAGATAAGCTCGAGAGCCCAGAGCGGCGCCTAGATGTTTTTGTCCCTGCGTAGAGATGTTTATCGCAGTCCCCTCGAAGATAGCTTTAGCATGGTCCTTCTTGTCGGGTTTCGTAATAATAATAATAATAATAATAATAATAATAATAATAATAATAAAAGCTTTATTTAAACTGGAAAGAAATCTATCAGCATTTATAAAAAATGCTGGTCTTAACAAGATGTCCAGTAATAAAATCTAAGATTAAAATTACAATACATATAATTTACCTAAAATCTACTTTTAAAATATATCAACATGCATTGGTATAAAAAAAAAAAAATTAGACTGAGCATTTATGATTCTTAATGTCAATTTCTTTCAGATGTTTAAAGAGTTGTAGTTTAAAAGAAGATAGTTTAGTTTGTTTTCTTAGTTCTATAGGTAGCGAGTTCCAGTCACTTGCCCCAGCATGTTTGAATGTTCTTCTTCCCGATAAGGTTTTGACTTGGGGTAGGTCGATAATGCCACTGTTTCGTAATGCTCTGCCGTGGAGTTCGCTTCTACTTGTAAAATAACCTTCTAGTTGCTTAGGACAGTTTATTATCTAGGCCTATATACACATTGCAGACCTAGGATAGTACAGTTGAACCCTGCTATTTCTTACCGTCAGGAGATCAGAAACAAAAAAACAGTTCGAAATAGCGGGAGTTCGAAACAGCCGATAGTAAATGGAAAATCCAAGGAAAGTAAAATCCAAGGGAAATTGATTTTTGTTCGAAATAGCGGGCAATTCGAAAATAACCGAGTTCGAATTAGCGGGGTTCAACTGTAGAGTTGTTCTACAAAATCGCAGTGTTCGAACTATTTTATTCATTGACACAAAATAAGAATGGCATGTAAGCTCTTCGTGTGCTCCTTCGGCACTTGCTTACAGTTCTCTAGATTGCGCTTTCTTAATTTTGATACCGCAAAGTAAAAATTCTTGTTTGCAGATCCTTCGCTGACTGGGCTCAGTTCTGCGGCAGGATGTCGCTGACCAGTAAGTAACGAGATATCTACGAATAATTACCTTGAGGGCCGTCTTCCAAGCTGGTAAATTAGACAGTTCCAACAAGTTGCTAGAGATCTTCACCAAGTTCTTGATGTCGTGATTATTGCTCAAAGGCCTTGTTTTGTTTTCTGCATTGTACTTAATCATTCTTGTAAGTGCATCAACAGAAGCTACCAGATCTTTTTCATACATCGACCTTGAATCCTCTCCCGATCTTGGAGCCTTGTAAGCTGCTGTGACGTTTTCCAGGTCCTCGATTATGCTGCTTAACGTTTTGTTCACAGTGTAGCCCTCTGTCACTGCTAATACCTGCAGATTGATGTTGAAAAGCGGAAGATTTTCATTGAGTGCGTAAAGAAGAACCCATGTATACGGATTTCGTATAAGCCACGCCATCGGTTCATAAACAAATAGGTGACAGCTCACAACAATTTATCTAGCTTTAAAATCTCATAGAGGTACGTAATTCCAAAAAGGTTGTTTCTTAATTAGAACTTTTATTTACTTGAGGGATTCTGAATGTACGCAGCATATCTACTCATCGACATGCCAACAAGTGTTTGCTGATGTTTTTAGCTGCAATGGTGTTAGGTGGGGCAATGATACATATACATTCTAGCTGAGAAAGCGTAAGGATGAAAACATAGAGAGGGAAACTTAAAAGGCTCGGACACACAACATTATGTTGTGCGCCACAAATTGCATTTTGCAGCGTGTGTCCACCAGTCATTGTACTTCTTCATACTATTTCGTAAATGTTGGCAACGCGTAATAATTTTGCGGGTGGAGAAACGATGCAACTTAGAGAGTGTTGCACCGCGTGTCCTTGCCTTAACAATAAAAAGCGAGAGTGAAGAGAGCGGATTAAGGAACAAAGCCAAGGACGGCACATCTTCAAAAATGGCCGCTATTTCTTTTTTGTCATTCTTTATCCGTATTACCCTTCCGCAGTCGTAACCATCCCCGCTAGTCCTGCTTATTTTTGGTTTATTATCCGATATTTCTCTAGTGCTTTTCTAAGTTAGATAGGTTTAGCAGTTTAAGGTTTCTTTAAATTTGAAAGTAGCTTTGTACACCAGAGAAATGTCTGGAAATACCGTGACTTCGCTCCTTTAAAAGAGCTTTTAGATCAAAAGCACCCTAGAATAAATGAGACACGGAGTACAAATGTGCAATCCTTTTTTGCATCGAAAATTGCTGTATTGTACTATTGATTTCGGACAGATATCTTTGAGTTATGCTATACTTTTGTAATACAAAGCATAGGAGAAGCGAACGACTTTGAGAAAGTCTATTTTCTACACTGTTTTTCTTCTTACTTCATTGTGTATTTCCTTTATGTGATTTGACATGCAGTCCGAGAAGTTGACTTGTCCCCATTGAGCAGCTTTTGCGACAATTTTAAGACAAGGTCTCACTGCTTGTCCTAAGAAGAAAAAAATAATAATGGTAACTGGAATTAACCGTAGGTCTATGAGAATAGGCTTTCAGAAGTCTGGTTACGAAACAGTGCCTGGGCGCCAGCTAGGAGAGTTGGTCGGTTCTGGTATCTAAAGTGAGGCGTTTTTAACGTAGACGGTACCCTTAAATGTTATAAAGGTGTCACAAGGTTTGAAAATACCGAGTTTGGTTTTGAACAGGATGCACTCATATTTTCTGCAAAATAATTGGAAGACTGAATGTGGTCAATGTGCATCAAATGTTAAATAAGCCGGAAACAGGGAATTTTGCGTAAGTTTTTTAAACCTGGAACAATATTAAAGCTCTATGGGTCCAGCGACACAGCACTTTCCAAAATTCTATGAGTACTCCTGCTACAATAGAGAATTAAACATTTCACTTTATTTTTAGGCCGACACATTATCCCTTAAACAAATTTAAAACTACTAGAAAACCCTTTTCTTACCAGTTGCATTTGGACACCGCTGCATGTCAATCATTCCAGCTGAGGTAACTGGCCACGTGATACCATGAGATTCTTCACGTGCACAAACAGATTCATCTCCTGAACAGTAAAAAAATATAATTAACATCTGCTTTGGCAAAATACACTCCAAAAATTGACCGATTCAAACCCTCTCTTCAAGTTACCTTTCCCCAGTATGACTAGTTTCGCAAAGGAACTGGATCCGACTCCGTCAGTGTTTCTGACAGTGCATCTGTAAAGCATCACGTCACTCTCTATATTGTCTGTCGGAGTTCCTTGGAGAGTGAGAGCAAACGAATCGTTGTTGCTGCTGATGAGTTTTTCTTTATCGTTTCCCGTCTTCTCATACCAGGCGACGTGTAATCGTGATATGTTGCCGCGTGACAAATAACACTGAAAAGTGACGCTTTCACCTAAAATATGTATATAGACGGAAAGATAAAGAATTAAAAACAATAAAACTGTCAAGGACTGGCACAGAGTACAAACTGTCCAGGCTTATTTGTACAGAGCTTTCAAAAGGGGGAGTGAGAAAGAAAGAGTAAAAGAGAGTTAAGAAAGAGAATGAGAGCGCAAGAAAAACCCTTACTTCAAAAGTATGTCAACAAACATCCGACAAGCAAAGTGTGTTAATGTTTGGCTTATGTACATTTTTTTTATCATGAGACTTATCTATTAAGACATACCTTCAAAAAGTGTCCTCGCAAGCGGTTTGATATGCGCTCTGGGAGGTTCAGATACACGCACAGATACTGTTTCTTGCAGACCTGTCCACGAATTACTAAAAACATAGAATAATAATAAGATGTTTAAAAATTCCTACTTTCTTACTCTCTTACTCACTTGCTCTCTTTATCTCTTACTATTTTACTATTTTACCTCTGTTACTCTCTTAATATATCTCTTACTCTCTTACTATTTTGTTGTCTTACTCTCTTACCCCCCCTCCTCCCCCCGCCTATCACCCTCTTACGCTCTCTTACTCTCTCAAAGTTAATCGCAGTTTGACGAATACGAGCCTGACCGCGCTTTTCGCCGGTATAAGACGTTTTCCCGCGCTTACTTTCGGTTATATGTGTCTGTATCGAGTTCTGTATCGAGTTCTGCATGATTGGATTTTTTCGCCCCTTGCCGCCGAAGTGAATGGCTGGAGATTTGATTCAGTTAGGTTCTTTGTGACCCATTAGTAACAAATACACTTCGCCCATTTTTTCTTACCCAACATTACACGTGTAGTTTCCCGAATCAGCCTTCTTGGTCATTCTAATAGTCAACACAGAGCATGTGCTGTTGACGTCAAATTTTACCCGATATGATGACTGCAAGGCCACGTGGTCTTTCGCCCAAGAAAAAGTTGAACTACTAGAACCGACCGCTGTGCAATGGATCGTCATCGTAGCATCAGCTTGTCCCGAGAAGTGGGTAGTTATTGCAACATTGGTCAGATCAACACCTATACAATTAAAAGCGAAGAAGAACAGATTTCGAGTCTTGATACTGTAACAACTTTAGATCTAGATTAATCGAGGAAAGATAAGTTATACTCTTTCGGTATCTCCATGCATAATGTAAAGCTTGTAAACTGCGATGAAATAACATCCCAAACGCTGGGAATGAATACTCCAAGTTCAAGAAAATCGGAGATTGAGCCACATAGCTAGCATTAACTGATAGGTTGCCATTTCAGTCAGTACCCCATTTATACTCCTGGCCCCGATTGTTCGAAAGGTGGATAACACTATCCACTGAATAAATCACTATCCAGCGGATAAGTCTTGACAAAACATACTACGCTATTCACTGGACAGCGATTTATCCTGTGGATAGCGTTATCTACCCTTCGAACAACTGGGGCCTCGGTGGGGAGAATCATTGTCTTAGCCAAGAATTCAGCTGGAATACACTTGCGCTAACTGTACTTGTGCACGAGTAATCATTGGTTAATCTAAGAAAAAATGTACTAAGTTGTACCATAATTGCAGCATAAGTTCTAGAATAATTATCAAAATGAAAGCACGGTTTTGTTACCTTGTGGACAGTCATAGAGTTCCACTCTCATTGAAATGTGTCCATACCAGGCTACTGGTCGAAGACGAATATAACGTGTTCTGATTGGTGGGTTAAGGTCATGTGACACGACAGTGTCCTGGTCTGTATTTCCAGCAAAAACCTAATTCAATAAAATTGAAACTTGTTATTGCAGATCATTGTCTTCCCAATATGAACTTCATCAGTTTTGGAGCCGTCATCAAGTTTAAAATAAAAGGAACTGATATTTCTAATGTACAAAATTACAAATCTTAGGAAAATCAAAAATAATGTTTAATGGCTGCAGTTAGTAAAACACTTCTTTAATAATACAAGGAAACAAGATGATTTGTGTAATATGCAATAGTGCAATAGTAAGGAAAATTTTGATGAGTTACGCCAAATAATCGACTTAAAAGTTGGGCAAATTATTTTGAGATGTGTCAACTTTCTACTTTTAAAGGTCGGGACACACTAGGCGACAAGTCGCAGAGACAAGTCTCTGCGACAAGTCGCTCCGTATGCACTACTTCAAAACAAGTCGCTGCGACAAGGCGCTTATTCAGTGTACACACAGCGAATTTTGAAGAGTGGGAATGTGAACTAGTTTTCCAATTCAATATGGCACAAATACATGACGCTCTCTCATTGGTTAATATATATTTTGTCGCAGCGAGTTGTCGCAGACGTGTTCACACGCTGTGACAACGCTGCTTCGCTCATTTTGCCGCTGCGATCTGTCGCATGAATTCAAACTGGTTTGAATTCGTGCGACAGATCGCCGAGACAAAATTCTGTCGCAGCGACATAGATTGTCGCAAGGATGCTCTGTCACACGAGGCAACATCTTGCAGCAACTTGTCGCCGCGACTTGTGGCCTAGTGCGTCCCGACCTTAAGCAGTACTTGAAGGGTTATTGAGTCGTTGATTAGTTTTTTTTTTTTGTTTAAAAAAAATCTTTAAAACTGATTTCTTCGAAATCAAGTCAATCAAGGTTATGGTGAATTAACCTCATCTCACCTTGTCCACACTTTGTCCTTGTTCTCTGTAGTACCGGAAGTTCACTCCATCATTACCGTACTGCAGCTTGTATTTGGTCACCCACTGTTTGTAAGCGCCGTTTCTTCCTTGCGTTGCTACACGTGTCACTCTTGTGTGCTGACCAATCAGATCAATCTGCAGCCATTGATTGACATCATTCGTACGAACGGACCAACCACCTTCTTTCGCTCCAGTTTCCTTAAAGTTGAGTCTGCCCTGAATGGCGGCATGATTGGAATCAAATTCTGACGAAGCACTGATTTGTGAGTCGAGGATTGCGCCGTTTGCCATTCCGAGAGCAGCCTTTCGACAATCTAAATGTTTTGAGAAATTGTTTAAAGAAACTTTACTGATTTATATCTTGCGGGAACGGCATTGAAATTCTTTCACAACTAAATGTAAATGGCTTCATGTGAGTCTCCGTAGCTCAGTGGACCCCTCCGGTCTTTGGGAGGTAATGGATTTGATTCCCGTTGGGGAATCAGATTTCTTCTTTTTCCCACTCTTGTGGCACGATGAACATAATATCTTTCTATTTTAAAACTATTTGGTTAAAAAGTCTCATATGGGGTTTACGAGGGGGAAAAAGCGGTTTGCTTTTGTTCAGCACATTCATGATGTCGTGATCATGATATTTTTGCACCAAGGTGTATCGAGGCTCGGGCGCGCGCCACCCTGACAGTGATCATAATACTACTTTACATTTCGCATTACATTGTTTACTACATGGCAAACAAGTTCTGATTTGGTTAAATGACCACGTTAACTGAGAGAAATGACTCCGCAGCCGTCTAGTATCTTACATTGGACAGGAAAGTAAAAACCTGAGAACATCTTTTGTTTGTAAAGATTGCATAACCAAAAGGAGGAAAATGGTTGACAGTTAGTCACAGGTGTACCACGCCATTGTAGCTCATTGTACGCAACGTTGCAGATCACAAATCACGTTAAAATTGCTGTTCGCAATGTTGCAAAAAAAAGTTAGAATATCCCTTGCGCGCATAAGTTTCAGGATTGGGCTCATACAGTAATTGTACGTACCGGGCCTTAGAAAAGAATGACCTTACCTGGCTCTTGAATTATTGTTAAGGAATCAGCGTCAATGTGCAGTGTTCCATTCTGCTTGTTGTTTACACTGATAAATGTTCGTAACACCCATTCTAGGAGTAGAGTGTTCGAATATGCAATGCTGAGCTGAACGTGTGCAGTTGTGTTTCCTGGTCTAAAGGAAAATTTCACAGTCAGTTTTAGTCTGTTCACAGTCCTCTATTTTATGGTATTTTTCTTCATCGTTGAACGCAGAAAAAAGATTCGCGAGAGAACTGGACGCCAGCGCAAAACGAGAGGCGCGAAGGGGTGACCCCTTCGTGCTTCGCGATCGCTCTCTTCACTGGTTATTTCGTTGTTTTCCCCGCGTTCTTTTGTGTCGAAAATAGCGGAATAGAAGTTACACATTAGAATGAAATATGAAAAAAAGATTCTATTGTTCCTGCCGTGCATTATCAACCAACAAATCGCTTCTAACACAGACAAAACGTTTATAGTGCCCAGATTTAATTCTTCTCACTTGTTGCCATGGATACTCACTAAGTTAGTTCTGAGAATTTGCTGCTACATCAAGACAGTATCCCTATGTTGATGATTTTCATACTTCTCATCATCTTCGTGCTTAACATTGTGTTGAAATCGAAAGGGAGAAAAACGTTGTTGATTACGCACCTTTGCGAATTTGCGGATGCGAGTAAAGCAGGCGCCTATGTAGTTTTTGAGCGCACGTTTGGGAAACACGAAAGGCGCGAGACGGCCCCGCGAAGGAAAAAGGGAGAGAAGGCTTTCTCTGCCTTTCCCTCGCGTGGCCTTCCCGCCATTTTCGCGCCTTTTGCATTTCCCAAAAACTACACTGGCGCAGGCTGAGGTGAATTCGATAAGAGAAAGTTTGGTCCACAAACTTACCCCTCAAAAGAAATAACGTTCATAGCTTTTGGTTCAGGAAGATGGGAAACAGCTTGTAGAATCTGAAATTGAAGTGACAGAGCCAGAAACGAACTAGGTCAAGTTATTTTGATTACCATTCAGGTTGGGTATAATTCCACCTTCTTTCCCACATCGACCATTTGTTAATTCCCTGTGTTTTCCAACAAATCATTAGCGGATCCAGAATCTCAGCTAAGTGCCCCCCCCCCCCGATCATTCAGGCCCCTGGAATAAGGGAGGGGGCCCGCTCTCGAAAATAATTTTTCTCGGCCCTTGGGGCCTCTATTTGGCCAAAAAATAAGGTGGGCCCAGGTCCTTCTCCTAGATCCGCCACTGAAAATGGTAAGGAATGGATTACAGAAAATGGATTGTTTTTCTCTATATAAACGTCTTTCAAAAGAGCCATCAATATGCAACTGTAATATCCAAAACCTTGTCAAGAAACGGTGTTGCTTTTAAAATAAACATCTGCGTGATATCGTGAATTTCTTGCTGCCTAAACGGCCCCTTCTTTTAGTGAAATACGTACTTCCCCCACTCTCTTGTTAAGCAAGTAGGTAAAGGTAAGGTAAAGTCTGTCTCCGAGCCATGAGGCCCATGCAGCCGGAGCTTATCCCGGTTTCCGTAGCATTAAGCGGCTAGGAGTACTTCTACTCCTCCCTGGATGGGATGCTAGTCCATCGCAGGGTTACCCCCCAGCAGTAAATTCGCCGGCACCCATTTATACACCTGGGTGGAGAGAGGCACTGTGAGAGTAAAGTGTCTTGGCCATGAACTCAACGTAGCTCCCCGGCCAGTCCTCGAACCCGGGCCGTTTGATTCGGAGTCGGGCGCGCTAACCATTAGGCCACCGCGCCTCCTTGTTAAGCAAGTAAAGGTTTTATATTCTCTCCTTCTCCCCACTCCCCAATTTTGAATACATTTGGATCCGCCACGGAGTAATGGTATTTACAAACCAGCTTGCGGACTTCCTTGCTTAACTTGAGGAATTCTTCAGACTGACCGTCAGCTAACTCTGGGCTGTACATCTCGCTGAGTAACTCAAATGACACGTTGTACAAAAATACTTGTAATTCTGTTGGGTTAAAACAAAAACAATTACTTGACCGAATCTAAAAAGGAATGAGGAAGGATATAAATATAATATTATTGTCTTTCTTACTAAAGTTCACGATTCCTTTAACTGGCTATAAATGTATTTAAATGTGCCAACAAAATCAGCTTCTTTCCACAGAAGAATTCCCATTTCTCAAACGCAATTGGGGGAATACCGTATTAATTCGAATAAACGCCGCGGCGTTTATTAATTTTTTCGCGATTCCGGTGCGGCGTTTATTCGGCGTTTATACGAGGGCGGCATTTATTTAAAATTCGATTTATTTCTTGCAAACAGCATGGTTACTGAACATTTGAACTTTGAAAACAGGAACATGTTGTAGTACTTGTCTCAAAAGCCATTTTCAATACCTTAAAACATTGTTACCATCAAGAAAAATAATTATTTTAGGCTTGCTCAAACTTGATATTTCACTGCATTTGCTTTTTGAGTCTATAATACGAATAAACGCCGCATCGTGACGCAGCGTTTATTCGAGGGCGGCGTTTATTAATATTTCTGCTCTAAAATGCGGCGTTTATTCGAGGGCGGCGTTTAATCGAATAAATACGGTAACTGCCCTTTTGGCAAATCTTCGTTGAAGCACTCGAAGAATTTTCAAATTATTTCATGCAATCAAAAACTAGCGCGAGCGCGCTAACGACGCAATCGCACGTACAATTACGTCATGTTGCTTAAAAACTTCTTGAACGAAAACTACTAAAATTGTAGGGGTTGGACTGCAATCCTTAAGAGTTTCTACTAAATAAAGCCTACTCGCCTTGGCCTTTATGAGCGATTCGCTTATTGAAAACTAGGGCTCGTAGTCTAATTATTAAATGGAGACGTTTATGAACTGAAGAATATTTCAACTTCAACTTTCCTAATTTTTCATCATATTTTACATTTTTAGTTAGATAAGTTTATTTTGAAGAATAGGTCCACATCAACTTTTTCCGTGGCTGCTATTACCACCTACTTATCAAATAAAGCATGATGATGATGATGATGATGATGATTTTAATAAAAACTAAGTTACCTGGAGTGCGCGCTTTGATGACGTCGCTGAAGACACCTACTCGACCATCATAAACAAGGCGACCTTTAAACTCGTAAACTGTCTTGTACTGAAACTGTCCTATCAGAATCAAATCATTGGCCATGTTTTTGAAGAGTCTTTCAATCCAGATTAATCCACCTTCTTGTCTGTATCGAACCACCAGCCCACTTGGATTCGCATTGTTACACGTGTAGGCTGACCAGGAGATCAGCACAGATGTGATGTTGACGAAAACAACACTGAACTTTTTTGGCGGGTCGGGTTCTGTAAGAAGAAGTGAAGGAGAAAAGTAACTTAAGAAGCAAACTGTTAGTCGAAATGGGCTATTCAAAGAACACTTAACGTGCGGGAAAGCGTTATAAGAAACACGTGCAGTCGAACCTTCGCTAATTAAAAGGAAACCGTCATGCGGGCAGACACCTCCCAGCCCGTAAGCGGACACTTGGTCATTGAGACTGCCACATACAACACTACATTTGTCACCTCGATTATATTTACTTGTAGTCCAGTCCCTGAACTCTCTCTTCCGCGCGCCCTATATAGGGGCTGAACCCAGGCGCGCGAAGAGAGAGTCCAGGATAACTTGCATGCGCATGCGCCAGTTTTTCCCCCAAAATTGGGGGAAAAACCATATTTGGCAGTACTTTTGAAAACGCGCGCGCACAGATGACGAGTTCAACTACGCGACCGTGTACTAAAGCTGGATCACCGGAAAAACTTTAAAAAGCCTAGTTTTCCAGTCAGTGTCTACTAAAAGCTAACGGCCAAAACACAAATCGTAATCCGTCAACCATTCCTTGTTTTGTAGCTGTTTTTTTTAATTTGTTTTGAATTCAATTGAGCACAGTTTATTTTCTTGCATTTATTCGCGCGCTTGGTCGCGTAGTTGAATTCGTCATTTGAGCGAGCATTTTTAACCAGGCGCGCGCGTCCCAAGCAAGTGACGCCACACTCCTCGCTTCTGATTGGTTCGTTCTGAGCATGCGTATGCAAGTTAACCTGGACTCTCTCTTTGCGCGCCGGGGTTCAACCTCTTTAAAGGGCGCGCGGAAGAGAGAGTTCAGCGACTGGACTAATTTACTTGGTGAATCTTTCTAAAGACACCTAATCTTGTTACGCTTTTAGCCCGCATAGTGAGCACTATAACATGAAAACCCGCATGCGCTTTTAAAATCGTTCGTCCTTTAGTTAAGTAAATAAAACACGAAACGTAGTTAGCCATTTGGACGTTGTCTTCTTTTTTTTTTTCATAAAAACGGACTGTGTACGCTCTGATTGACTACTCAATTGGCAACCAACATAAACGAAAAACAAAAAAGTAAAAAATATCATGCATTTCCATGGTTTATCAGTCCGAAAAATCACGTGGAATATTAGGAGAAACCTTTGTTAATTACTCGCCTTCGATCGGCTCAGTTTTACAATCTCTCCTCTCGTGTTTTATCAGCATCCCGATTGATTTTTTGAACCGATAAACAACAGAAATGCTTCATATTTTGCTAAAGTATACCACGGTATGACGTCATGGCACGCTAAAAAACAAGCTTGTAAGAATCATTTCTCCAGGGTGGAGTCACATGATCTGAAATGGCGGCAACGAAACTGAGGCGCATGAGAGATTTGAGAGCTGTTATAAAAGTGTATGAATCACTGTACTGTCAACCCCTATAGACAACAAAAGAGCTAAACAACAATTGCCTTTTTCTGTTGAACATATCAGCAAATTAAACTTCAGAAAACCATTGGAACAACAGAGAGGATAGAAATGAATAACAATATAATCAACATCAAATCAATTGCAGAAAACGTCCTGATTCGGTGAGAACATCAGCGAACACATTTTTATTCGTACCTCATTTTTATATAATAAGCTAAATAGAGGCACGGCAAAGTCGAATTTATTTTGTTAACATGCCAAGAGCACAATAAAAACATTTACCTCCTAGTTTAAGACAGCATGAATTATTTCGAAAGTTTAAAATTACAAATCTTGTTAGAGCGGTTTTCACTTGAGTGTCGAAAGTTAATTGTGTTTGCTTTGGTTTTGCATTACTACTCTTAGTGATTGGCTCAAAAATCTCGCGCCACTTTCTCAGCCAATCAGAAGTAAAACCAAAACCAATCATGACTCGCTTGCGCACGTTTTCCCGCGCTTCGTGCCGGCTACATGTATTTGCTTCGAGTTTTGATTGGTTCACTGGATTGTCTGTGTCTTTTGTGATTGGCCAGTGTAATTACTTTGGTTTTGGTTTTACGATACTCAATTGAAAACTGCTCTACCAACAAACCTTTGACTCCGATTGCTACGGATACTGATTTTTGTGTCATTCCCATCCCGTTTTTGGGTAGACAGTGAAAGATACCAGAATTGCGACAGCTCATGCTTCTTATAACAAGTGTTCGTTGCCATTTTCTGCCGCTGACCAAGGACGTTCCGGAAACTGTGATATTGATTATTGTTCCGGGCACCATCCACGTAACTGATGCTTTCGGTTCCGCTTTAACTTCGCATCTCAGACTCACTTTTGCCCCTCTCTCTAGATATATTTTTTGTACCGCGTGGGCCGCCACTTTGTTGACAAGAAGTTGAAGTTCACTTGGTTCAACTGGTGAAAACAATAGAAAAATATAGTGTCGAATAGTAAACAAAAACAACAGAAGAGACGTGGACTGCGACTTATCCACATCGTAGTAATACAGTTTAGTGTTGTTAAGCGAACAGTAATATCAATTTAGAATTGAGTGATGAACTTTCGAGGTTGAAGTTATTAGTTAGTCGCAGTTGAGACAGTTGGGGCCCTATTAATAAGAGAGTCAGAAGACGTGAACCAGTGGGGCATGCTGGGTAGCTCTTGAACCGCTAATTCCCCAGCATTCCTACAAACGTTCTACCTAGTAATAGTTCGTTTCAACTTTTAAATAGCTAGTGCTTTTTGGCTGGACAATAAGAAATGCCTAAAATGGTTAAAAAACTTGCAATTTGTTGAAACAGACGATGTTATACCAGCCTGAGCTTAAAAGACAGCCAATGATAACTTAAAGATAATCTTTAAAATTTTATTTTCTTATTTAATGTAGAAATCAATCAGTGAAGCAAGCTACAAAAAATGTCAGAGTTTTCCTGACAAGAGCCCAACCCACATCCTTCCACACAAGCAGAAGGACGCTTCCTCTATCACTGAAGAGTTACAGGAGGCTTGTGGCAGCTAGTAGGTCACTGATGCTACATACCTACTGAGAGAAATCGGAATTGGTTCAAATAGCTAATGTTCCTTTCTAATAAATATCTCTCTCAACTTACTATTTGTCCAGAAAGTGATGGTCCTAGATGCAGGGCTTCTCCCAATAACGTTTTGTGCGAAGATCCTTACGTCATACTGCTCTCCTTTAGAAGCATTTACGAGATCAAAAGTTTCGTAGTCAAAATATCCAGCAGTCGTCCAATTCACCGACTTGCTCTTCTTGTACTCCACCATGAAATGTGACTGAGGAAGACACTCGTACCCAGCAACTTCTTTCCATGTGACCTGTTTTGTTTTTGAATTTATTACGACATTTGATGGAGCCTGGGGCGCGTCTGTCAATGCAAGGAAAATAAAAATGCTACTCAGCGTAAAAGAAAACATTTTATGCCTGGATCCTACCTAGTGACTCGCAAAAGAGCTTCATGCGTGGAACAGCTTTTTTGAGCATCAGATATAATTTTTTACAGGACAAATTTGGATATGTTCGTGCTCATATTTCAATGTAAGAATAGAAGAAAGAGGTTAGGAGTATTTTTAGCAGTTGATAAACACATTTTGAGATACCACATCGCCGTTCGTAACATTTTGGTAATAAGATTGCTCAAAAGAGGGTCCTGAAGGGGGGTCCTAAATCCCAGTTCCCAGCCCAATTTTGGTCCAAATCCCAGTTCCCAGGCTTCAAATCCCAGTTCCCAGGCTAATTTTGATCCAAATCCCAGTTCATAAACAAGAAATCCCATTTCCATAAGTACAGGTTAAAAACCTGTGCATATAATGACTATAAATTTGGATTTATCGTTTCTGAGACACCCCCTCTTTCCATTCCATGCCACGTTGGACCTCTTATTATATTGACTGTATTCTGACCACCAAGCTTTTTCAGAGTTTTGAAAAATCTATGACTTCAGGATCCCACGAATATTCTGATGGGAATACATACACTTGCAGGAGTCCTTGAAGGTACTTACAGAAAATCCCATTTTTTGGTATTTTCCGTTGTTTGACAGGTTTGTCTAATGTCAAAGCAACTTAATCCGCTTGCTCAACACATATAGCGGAAGCATGTTGAAATCTGCGTAATTTATTTCAAGCGGATCATTTATAGCACCAGTATCTTGTGAAGTTTCCTCATCGAGTATTTACAGATTCCCTGCATCACTAATCATCTCTGTAGATTCGAAATCAAAATCAAGACAAAATTCTTCTGTGTTATGGTATTCACTTTCGTCAACTTCATAAAGATCAGTCAGAACATCACTTGAATTACGATATCACCAATCACGTGCTGACAAGTTTGCCATGTTTCAAAGGTGAATGAGCCAAAGTTTATCGAAATAAATTCGAAACATCTTTGGACCTTCCTCGGAAATCTTCGGTTATCTTCGGCAATCTTTAGAAATTTTCAGAAAAGTTCGGAAAATGTTCGGAAACATTCGTATGACCTTCGGACAGCAGTTTGAAAATTTTCGAAAATCTTCGGGAAATGGTCGGAAATCTTCGGAGAGTCGTCAAAAACATCGTTATTAGTAGGTTTATAGAATAAACAAAATAATACATGGTTGCTTGGAGATATGAAATTTATCTTCTCATGTTCAAATCGATATCTCACTCATTCTATGGCTCACTCGTGAGCCATAGAGTTGAACACTCGAAGACAAATTTTATATCTCCGCACAACCATTTTAGTCCGGCGGCTTAGCTCCTGAATTGTGCGATTTTTGATACAAGCACCAAACTTTGCAGGATTACAAGCATTCGCATACTACAGTCAACTCCCGATAACTCGAACCTTCAAGGGAAATTGAAAATGGTTCGAGTTATCGGGAGTTCGAGTTATTGAGAGTTGAAAACAAATGACCGGAAATAAGGAAAAAACGTTATTTACTGATTTTCTATTCACACAGTGAAGACCAGTGTACATTTAAAACAAATTTAATTAGAGTAAAGAGAAGCCAAAAGAAAAAAAGGAACAATATATTCCTAAATCACTGCATAAACCAGAAAAACCAGAACGTAACGTAACGTAAAACAAAGCGAATCAGCTGTGAACGTTGCAGGTTTCAAAGAGAACAACACTATAGGCTACTGCTGCAAAGTTTATGCGATTTACTTTTCAAGAAATGGTCAGTTAATTCGTCCTGATGATAATCCTTTAAAGTTTTCTGAGGTTGGATTCAAAAGAATCGGTATTAACCTATACAAACAAACTGAACATCAGTAGCACGTCAATGGCGTGGCACATTTCGTGTTTTGAGGGGCGTTTCGGGGACGGCTCTGACGTGTGAACGTTTTTATTTCAAAATTAATTCAATGTTTTGGACTACAGTACACTGTTTGTTTTGACTTGTCAGGTATTGACAGGCATGGTTCGAGTTATCGAGGGTAAAATTATATGGAAAATGACCTGAAGGGAAACAAAAGTTGGTTCGAGTTAGCGGGAGATTCGAGTTATCGAGGGTTCGAGTTACCGAGGGTAAAATTACAGTGAATGTATGACGGAAATCCAGGGGAAATCGATTTTGGTTCGAGTTAGCGCGAGGTTCGAGTTAGCGAGGGTTCGAGTTATCGGGAGTTGACTGTAATAAATTCTTGATATAGTGTCAACGCCAATTTCCTATTTTCAGATAGTAAACAGCAATGAAATTTTCAGCCCAGAGGCCCCCCTGCCCCTTCCCCACAAAGTATTTCTTCTTGTACTTTTATAAACCTTTTATTGTTGACTTTTATTCATAAATACAGATATGAATGCTTTTAATTAGGCTTACAATTGTTATTTTTTACCATCTGTTTGATACCAATAATTTAATAGGAAAATATTGCATGGGAAAAGATTTTTCGTTCCCCGCCCTCTGCTCCCTCGCGTCTTTCGTTTTGCGCTAGCGTCCAGGTCTCTCGCGATCGGTGAACCGTTCGCTAACAGAAGAAAAATAGGAAAATATAGGGCTGTGAACAGTCTAAATTACAGCATTTCATTCTAAATTTTGTACGTGCGACTTGGTATCACTACCTGGCATAATAGTATTTGTCTATAAACCAGGACAAACAAATATTTCACGAAATTTCATTGATTTTAACCCTACCCAGACCGGGAGGGGCGGAAAGTGCCCGCGCTGACTTTGAACTCTTATAACTTTTTCAAGATTCAACCAAACGCTACCAAACTTTGCGAGCTTATCTAAAATTTATCTGGAAATAATTTGGTAGGGTAAGTTGTTGTGTCATGAACTTGAAGTCACCATGGCAACGGCATTTTGACAGGCATGTTTTCCCAATTTTGTAATTTTCGTGTTTCTATAAATGAAAAATAATTTTTATGCAAATAATTTTCATCCTTTTACGGTTTTTTATCACAGTTTTATTTATTTTGAGTACTTTGCAGTAATTTTGGGCGGTTTTATGAAGTTTTGGAAAAAAATCGAAATCCAAGATGGCGGATTCAAGATGGCCGCTGTTTTGACATTATGATGTAATTTTCACGTCATGTGACGTCATCTTCCCACATGACGCATACCAAAAGATAGGTGTTTGGACATACTATACATTCCCTAAGTTTGATTGTGATTGCTTAAATATTCTGGAAGTTGCGGAGGTCTGAAAAGATCCAAAAAAGCCCGGTCTGAATAGGGTTAATAAATTAAGGTTTCCATGGAAACCGGTGGTTTTCGGGCTTGGCACTATATCTGAAAATATTTCTGTTGGTGACCACTTTCATTGTGCCAAGTTTCATGCTTGTATCAAAAAGTGCACAATTCAACTAAAATTTCGAGCTAAGCCGCCGGACTATTTATTATTCTCTATTTAAACAAACCACTGATCACGGACATAATATGACCGTAGCGTAAAGCCTGGAAAAATACTGACTTGGGATAATATGAGTATTTGTGTGAAATGATAGAGTCAGAACATAGCAAGTCTCACAAAGAAGAGAAATCCCATTCCCATTTTCCAAAGTGTTTGTCCCATTCCCAGTGGTAAAATCCAAGTCCCAGTGCACGAATCCCATTTTCCCAGCCCAAAAAGAGGCAAATCCCAGCTCCCATTTTACCCCTTCAGGACCCTCTCAAAAGTTGTCTAAATGTACAAAGTTAGCGCTTACCTATTATTTCAAGGTATTTATGCGTCATTTCACTTGGGACTCATACATCTGGTGAAGTTTTGTAAAACAGATGACTACTAAAAATTCTAACCGTTTAATGCCTTCACTTAACCCTGTTTGAATCACAGAAACCGTCCGAAGAAAAGTCAACCTCCGAAAGGCAGGAGTTGTTTGAGATACTAAACAGTTTTTGCAAGTCCAAAAAACAACCTTGTCTTCTTGTCTTCTTCTTCATTCCCCTGAGGGACCTGAGGCAATGCCACTGGTACGTGAAGGGGACGGGGTTGGCATATGTCCTAACCTCCGATCAGGCGTTCTTTTTATTCGCGGCGAAAAAAAGAACGCCTGATTGCAGATTACATATATAGAGGACATTACATGGTTGCGCTGAGATATGAAATTTATCTTCGAGTGTTTAAATCGATATCTCACGAGTGAGCGCAGCGAACGAGTGGGATATCGATTTGAACACGAGAAGATAAACTTCATATCTCCAAGCAACCATGTAATATTCTGTTTATTATATAAACCTATTAATTACGATGTTTTTGACGATTTTCCGAAGATTTCCGACCATTTTCCGAAGATTTCCGAAGATTTTCAAAATGTTGTCCGAAGGTCGTACGAATGTTTCCGAACATTTTCCGAACTTTTCCCAAATTTTACGAAGATATCCGAAGATTGCCGAAGATTGCCGAGGAAGATCCGAGGATGTTTCGACTTAATATCGATTTTCTTTGGCTCATTAAGCATTGAAACAGGGCAAACTTGCCAGAAAATGTTCCGAAATCGATATCTTCACATGTGAAAATAACATGTTATTTTCACATGTGAAGATATGATTTTTTCGTGCGAAAGATTTCCTGGTATTTCACTGATGTTTATATAATAAATATATGTTATTTGCCGGCTGGGAGGTCCGTATAGTGAAAAACTGTGACCGAGGTCACAGTTTTTCACTATACGGACCGACCCTAAGCCGGTAAATAACTTATTTATTTTTTTCCTACTTTAATGTGTTTGATTAAAAAACACCTAAAAAACCTACAAAGACTTTCTTGCCAAATGTGTTTGTATTTATATACGCGCGCATCCAATGTTGAGTCGATCGCCATAAGCTACGGCAAGAGTAAATAATGATCTGTTTGCTATAAGAGCTTACTGCCAAACAAAATAAATTCACTAAAATGAACAGTACTCAAGGAAAATTTCATCTGAAAAAAAGAAAGAAAAAAAGCATCTGAAATAATAGAAAAGCACAATGTAGAACAGAGCAATCAGCGAGTTGCGAAACACTTTTAACTCCATTTCGGCTTGTGAGTTCTTTAGTTAATTAAACTTACTTTTCGGACTGGAAAGCACTTAGCTATTTACATTTGTATTTAACGAGTCAAAAACCTCTGTGTTGATTCCTACAGTATTCTGTTTTGACAAAAAGTTTGCGAATGTGAAACTGAATGAAGCTGAAATGTGTAGTTTGGTCGCCTGCACAGTGACGGCACAATATTGCGAGAATTAATTTGACTGTTTTTTAATAAAGCATCTCATTTTCTTGAATGGCGATAAGCAGTATTCGGTTTTGGAGAAAAGTAGCAGAGAAGCAAGGTGTTTGAAAGGATAAATCGAGTCTGTAAACCGGCGACTTGCAAAATAACCGCAATGGCGTGAAAATCAGTGCGAATGCACAAACAACGATCGGCAAACCACGGCCATAAAACTATAACTTCATTTTGTCACTAAAGAGAATAAATACTCGCCTTTAGGAGAACTTCAAGGTCTTTAATTCCACTGCTAATTTTCCCTTTCAAATTTACAACGGTTGGTGAGCAACTACATCGATTTAAATCATTTTGGAGAGCAAAACTGTCATGGGTTCGTTCGTCTCGCCGCGAAATGAAACTCACGAAAGCGTTACCGTGGCCCGTGGGCAGAGATAGGAGAATCTTGCCCGCGCTAATAACCAATCAGATTGCAGGATTCGTTACCGTGCCCTCTTGGAAAAAAATAAAACATGTTATTTTCACGTGTGAAGATATGATTTTTTCGCGCGAAAGATTTCCTGGTATTTCACTGATGTTTATATAATAAGTCCCTATCTTTATTCGTGAAACTTTGTCATATCCCATTAAGTTATTGCGTTTCAAACGTTCTGAAAACTCACCCGTTTGTATTATTATTACTTACGGTTACACTCACTGCAATCATTACTCACCTAATATGGTAAGTGTGAATTGTCGCTGGTCACTGCCATAATCGTTTGCCGCCACGCACGTATAATTTCCCGCCACTTGGCAGTCGGTGTCCGCGATGTGCAACAGGCTAAGCATTTTACGAAGCATATAAATACTATTAATGTAGTATTTCTGGCCTTGTTTGACTCTGTTATTCCCGTGATACCAGGTTATGTTCAATGAGTTGTAGACCGCACATTCCATTCTAATTGACTCGTGTAAATTGGCTAAATAATTGGTTTGATCTCCAAAGATTACTGGCAAGCCTGTAGTAAATAAAGCACATATCAATAATGTTAGACACATTGTGATTTTTTTCTTATAGGGCGTCCAGTGTAGCGCATGTGATGCCACACCTTCTTTATGGAAATCATTTAATTTTATTTACTCAATAGTGTAATATATAGATTTCGTCAAGCCTAAAACGGAGCTCCACAAGTACATCTTTTGCCTGTTCTTAAAAGTTTTTGAAACTACCATCATTGAAAATACCGTCAATAGCCAAAATAAATAGTCAACTCCAATGCAAACGCAGAAATTCCGCTGCCAAACGGTTGAAAACAGAAAAAACAAAACTTGAGCCCGCAATCGAATGGAAAATATAACCTGGTCAGCGGTCCACTTCATAAAAGTACGTGACCTCGATGATCTCTCAACCGAAACCCGTGATATGGTCATGGGATACTGGTCAGCGGATGCCTTGTTTTGACAGCTGTCAATTGACCATATCATGGTTGTCCATTAATCAAAGATTCAAGCCGAGATGGCATTCTTCTTCCCCCGCTCGGGTTGCTTTGTGACTCCCCTTCTCCTCCCCGAGAGTCTGTAAGCTCGCGCGGGCGGGCGTGCGCTCACTCGAAAACGAAATTTTTTCGGCTTCATGGGTTTTCCAAATTTCCTTACTCATGGTGCTCCGCTGGCGCGCATCGCGCGCTGGAGCTCCGCTAATATTTTGCCCTGGGTATTGTTATTCGTGGCTTGTAGATAAAGTAAGGGAAATTGCTCTGGCCTGGAAAAGGCCCGAATCAGGCTTGGTAGATCGCCAGGTAGATCGAGAAACTTCAAACCGGCTTCCTCGAAGGATGGGGTGGACAGGGGTGCCAAAAGAAAGCCCATGTTTGTCTATTATACAGCTAATTGTATATCATCAAATCATTTTTACTAATTTAATTTTAAATTGAATTTTGGAGAGTACAACGTCTTCACGCCTTCCTCACTTTTTACGTAAATGCGCGCTAACGCAATAAGGGAGGATTTGAACCTGTATTTTAAAGCAGAAACCCACAATGATGAATGTATTTGAACGGCCTTTCATCTTATCTCCATCTTCTCTTGAAATGTAAGGTTAAAAAAGAGAAGAACTATTGTGCGTGCACTAGATTTAGATAACTTACTGAAAGTTTCGACAGAGATATCATCCAAAAATATTCCTCCACTGTCATTGAACTCACCACGAAGAATGACCTTGAACCAAGAAAAAAAAAGAATCAATTCGATCAGTGAGTAAATAGTTTCTTTTGTTCTTGCACTTTGTTCCACAGACCTCCAGTGGAAAGGACATTTGAAGATCGAACCGAAAAATACCATACTACTAAAGAACTGCAGAGACGTAGTGTCCCTGATCAATTGACGCCAACTCAGTTGTAATTTTTTGTGCACAAGTAACATTTCATCAGAGACTTTATGGACCAGGACACCCTTCCTGAGATCGCTTTAGTACTACGGGGGTTTACACTAAAATCGACTTCCCGTCAGCAGACATTTAAGGTTCCTGCTATTAAAATACAAATTCGTTATCAAAAAGTACATTCCATGCATACTCTGGTCTGATATATATGATTAAACTTGATTGCTGAACAATTCATTCCTTGAACAGAGAGTCGCAAGGTTCAACTTGCTGGGCTTTCCTCCAAAGGGACTCCATATAAAAAGTGACCGAGGTAATCTTCGCAAGTTTTGGGAAGAGCTACCTAAAGATTGCAGAATCTTGTTTTGAGGGCGTAACTCGAATCATTTTCACAGTTAATAAATTCTAAAGTGACTTTTGACATCCGTCACTTTTTTTCGACATAGTACCTTAACGAGACAACGCAATTGGATGTAAGGCCAATAACCTAAGCGGTGCTATAAGCCATCAATTTTTAACACTAAAAGGCTCGTCAATAACACTTGTCACTTTTATTTGAGATTTTCCTTCAGGCGTATTCTTCAAACGGAACAACTTCGTAAAATGTATACCTCACCTGGAATGTCGTGTTGACTAAAAATTCAATCTTGAGATATTCCCATCGCCGACTTTGCCTATTCAAATTTGTAAACACCGTTTGATTTGTAGCTGAGCTTTGAATAATAAGATACAAGTTCTTTTTCGTCCACCCCTCCGTGTAATACCACATGGATAGTGACACTTTTTGTCCAGGGACGCTCGGGCTTGGAAATGTTTGACTTATGATGTCACTGCTAATTTTTCTTCCTGGTGCAACACTCTGTGAAGCCAAGCCGAGAAATTTCCCGGAGCCTGATGAGGAAGAAATCAGAGCAAAGGATATGTCAATTTTTTTTCTCTCAGCATGGTCAATTTGAATTTATACGGAAATCCTGTACATGTATGCGTTGATTAGGTAAAGAGTTGGCCAATATAGTCATTTTTACAAAAGCATATATTTTGGGCTCAACTTTACCCTTGGTACATTTTTACCCCTGGTAGGTTACTTTGTTTTATATGCATTATCATATTATGACATACACCAGAACAAAGGAAAATAGAAATTTGTACCAAGGATAAAATTGAACCACGGCATAAAATATATAACACGGAATTTCCTTTTTTTTCGGTGTGATCAACAGCGCAAAATGTTGTTGGAACTTTTAAATACGTAGAATCTAACAGCCAATCTGAGGCAAATTTATTTGAACGTCGGTAGAACTTCATCTGCTAGGAAAGTAGTTGTGTATTTTGACACTTTGTTTGATAACACTGTTCCCGCAAGGGTTATGCTGATGTTTCAGTGCGTCTGTTAGACCACAAAATGTAACACTGAACTAACACAAAATGAAAACGCAAAATGTAATTACTTTTGATGCCAAAGGACGCAACTTCGTTACCGCAAAATGTAACACTCTTGACACTCTTGTAACACTTTTGTAACACTCTTGTCGTATACCACTCTGACACAGATGTGATAATTAACAATTATTCCACGAGCGCGCGTTGGAAATGAGATGGTAGATAGCCAACTCGGCGCTACGCGCCTCGTTGGCTATAACGATCTCATATCCAACAAGCGTGAGAGGAATAATTGTTTTATTAAAAACGCCCTAAGAATTGCAGTGTTTCAGCTCCCCAGCTGTTTTCGTTGACGCGTATCGGCTATCATTTTTGTGCTCATATACCATGGTATATGAGCTCATATACCATTCTCTGTCAACCAATCAAAACGCAGGAATTGCAATATACCACTGCGATATAGTATCATTTAAGTGGCCTTTTTAGAAGTAGCTGAACAAAAATCACAGAAGAGTTACCTCCATAAGAGTTACTCGTATGATCATGGCGCAGGGAGCCATATTCACTGAATCTCATCCAATGTTGATTATTGCTTGACGCATTTTGCCATTGGCAATAGCTGCTGTCAAAACTGCAGTAAAAACCGGCAGGCTCAATGCAGGTGAAGTTGCGAGAATTGTTGCTTTCATCTTTACACCAATGGTTGGATGGACAGGGATTTGAGAGGCAGTGCTTTGTGAGGGGTGAGGAAATTTCTAGAAAAGTGGAAGCAATATCGAATCAGTTCTAGCCTGATAGAAAGATCTGATGGCACACTAATTAATCATAGACCTGAAATTAAAATAAATCTCAAAACCCTCAAAAATTTTAAAAAAATAAACACTAACTGAAAGTGAATGAAACAAAATCATGGAACATCTTTCCGAGCTAATATCTAAGAGCATCGAGGTGCCTATTTCATGTATTTCTCCCCAAACAAATAAAGAGTCAAGTATAAAGCATAGGCGGCGGAGCAGGGGGGTTGTAACCCCCCTCCCAAAAAAAGGAAAATTTAGGGGGCTCAGCCCCCCCCCCCCCTCAACCCACGTTGTGGTGTCACAAATATCGCAAGCGCAGCGTAAAATTGGTTTGTCAAGGTATTCCGTCTCGTGAGTGAGTTCAAACATCTTCGAAACTTCCTTGGAAGTCTTCATCTTTATCATCGGAAAAGTTCGAATTCGAAAAATGATCGGAAACGCTCGTATGGCCTTCGAACAACAATCGGGGAATCTTCGGTCTAGAAATCTCTTATAAAACAAAAAGTTGCTAGAACAGTAAATGTTGCTTCAAATATGAAAACCAGCCGAGTTTTTTTTGGGACAGTCTTAGCCCCCTCACGTTCAAAAACGCGCCGCCGCCTCTGTAAAATTAAAGTTATTTGTTACATCAGAATATCGATCTTTTCTTTACTGTTCTTCATGGTTTCCTACCCAACCCAAACAATAATGAAAAAACAGATTTCTTCATGTAATCTAATTTTAATGTTCTGTGTGAACAAGTTAATTTCTTTGCAACTTACTTTTCAAGTACATGTCATTTACTTCCTTTCTTGAGAGCACTCGCGTCCACAAGGCTAGGTCGCTCATTCTCATAGTAGAGAACCCTCCCTGTCCGTTGAGTCCACCAACAGATAAATCACTGGAGTCCGCAGGCGATGAGATACTCACGTGACCCGGTGGTGAAGACTCGGATACGAGTCGACCATTTTCATAATATAACATACCTAGAGAAAAAGTAAGTCAAGTCAGAGAAAAAGACAGCAAACAAAAAAATGCTTCCTTTTATTTTATATACAGCGAGGAAAATTTTCATGCACAAATCTGCAGTGTTTTGATCAGAAAACACGGGTTGGGTAGCAGTTCTTCCAGGGTCTCACAAAAATGGCTCGCTTTTCTTCGAGAGAACAATAGAATGAACAACTGGAACAATGCCTCTTGCCCAAAAAACTGCAACTGCTACACCAGAGGACCAGTAGAATTACAAGCTTACGATAGTTGCTACACTAGTGGAAAATTACAGATTTCTACTTTTTATTAATTATAGTCCAAAAATGATATGATTTTAAAACAGTATCTAAATAAAGAAGCTCAATTCCAGTTTTCATTTCAATATCGGCCATTTCTCAGCTATGAACAAATAGAGCTGGAATTTCTCGATCGATTCGACAACTGATACTGTTATTCCGAATGAATCAGCGAGATTGGCGCAAATACGGTGAATGAAATGAAGAAAATCAAGTGACTTCAGCGAGGCCTGCAATCATACGGATACCAAGCGCAAGGAGTCGCAAGTTGAACTTGCGTACAGGTTTGCGTTAGGTGCATGGCATGGCCAAACAGACTCCTTGCAAAAGTCCTAGCCAAACGGAAACAGAGTTGCAAGTGTATGCAAGTTTTGTTTAACAATGGGAGTGACTATTTAGCGCTCAGTTGATGTCGTGAGACTTCTAATATTTTCATACATGAAGTATAAATTACACTTAAATCTTATTTTTTTAAGTTAAAAAAAGTTGATACCAAGAGGATTCGAACCCGGGTCGCCGGTATGCTAAGCGAGAACGACATCCACTAGGCCACCGACGACCAGCTGCCAGAATCCTGATTTTTTTTAGATAGAAATTCTAACCCTATAATAAAAGCTAACCGCAAGCAACCCAAGCTAAAGGAGGCTAATCGGAGTGCTAGTTAGGCTAACCGAACGCTATTTAGGCTAACCGGAGGGCTAGTTAGACTAACAGCAGTGCTGTTTAGTATTCACTACATGAACTGAGTGTTCCGTGGTATAAATATGTCATGGGGTGTCTCGCTATTGTCTCACGACATCAACAGAGTGCTTAATAGTTAGTCCCGTTTAACAATTGTAATATTCTTCACTTACTTCTGTGGTCCCACGTGATCGTCAGGTAAAACCAATCGACGGGAAAACAACTTCGTTTTATTTCCCAGCGATTGGATCCAGCCGTAAGCTGTATAAGTAAATTTCTGTTGTCTTTGACTTGCACTGAGAGTATTGTGTTGTTGGCGTTTGTAATGGCCATCACATTCATACCGTCGATAAACTGAAGCCAAAACGACATAGAAAATCCTTGCTTACAGTTGTTTAAGTTTTTGATGCATTTGTTGTCAAACTTGCCTGCAAAAATAATAAAGAAAAGAACATTTCTTACACAATGTACAATTCCTGCATAAATGAACAAGCTCCGCAGAACATTTTTTTAGCATTTTCACCCCAACAAGCCATTGAATGTGCGATGTTTTCATAGCAGAAAGGTGCGAGTTAGGGCCTGTTTATATGGAGGAGAGTTTTCCCTGGTAGCAGGGTTACCCTCCATACCGAGCTACCCCGGGCGAGAGGGCTTTTCATACGTTTCTTTATAAATAGCTTCGAACTGTTTATATGAGAAATTGCAAAGTTGGCTCGGGGGGCAGTGTGACCCTGGGTGGAGGGTCACTCGCTTTGAAGGTAGGGTGACCCTGGGGAGCGAGCCAACTTTTTTCCATATAAACAGTTTGGTTATTTTTGCCTCGCCTACCAGGGACAAGTTGACACATACGGAGCATGCGCAAACGCTAAAATCAGCAAAACAAAATTGCAAATAAATTGAAATCGAAGTCGGTGGTAAATTCGTCCAAAAAATGGTCTTGGTCGACGATTCAGCGTTCCCGATTTTAGAAAAAGCAGCCATAATAGATGTTTCAAAACAACTCTCGCCAGTCTTTTGAATCGAGAGGGCCAAGTTTTGGCTCGGTCAACAGGGACAACTTTTTCATATAAACGCTCGGCAAAAGATGTCTCAGGGAGAGGGTAACACTCCTACCAGGGACAGCTCTCTTCCATATACCTATTAAGAAGCTATTCTTCTTGTCATGTTTTTGAGTTTTCGACAATCAACATCTTCTCGGACGTTAATAGATAGTCAATACTTCGCCTTGGCTAGTTTTTCTTTTCTTACAAAATCTTCCGCCTAAAAGCACTCAGGAAGTTTTCGGTACTTGTTATTACTGGTCTGACAGAGCTCTCGAGAGCAGTTCCTCATACAAAAAACCTCAGATAAAAAGCAATATAGTCTTCAGGGTCACGTTGTTCGAAAGCCAATACAGTCAACTCTCTCTAAGACGGACACCGTCGGGACCGGCCCCAACTGTCCGTCTTATAGAGGTGTCCGCCTTATAGAGAGTCGAGGTAACGTGACACCAGAAATTTTGAGACGATAAAGCTAAACGGCTATGCACAACGAATACACGTCTGTTTTAGTCACTTACGTTAGCAAAACCTATAAAGTGGAACAAAAATAATATCAGAGATTCGACTTGTTTGTTAATAACAAACGGTGATACTGTAAGTAGAAAACTAAATCTACAAGTTTAAGCAGAGAAGTAATGCGTTTTAGCGGATTGTTTTTGGTAAATTTGGTATTCTAAAGGCGCTGACCTGCTATGCTATATGTCGATAACAAGTTTTGAAGAATTATTCACGAAAAATAACTTTTAGTGCCTGTCCGTTGGCGGTTTCAAGGTGTCCGTTGTCCGTCTTAGAGAGGTGTCCGTCTTACAGGGTGTTTTCTTACAGTAAAATGACTGAAAAACGACAGGGACCATAACCAGGTGTCCGTCTTATGGAGGTGTCCGTCTTATAGAGGTGTCCGTTAAGAGAGAGTTGACTGTAAACACTAACCCTGCAGGATTAAAAGTTGATCGAGAATTCAATTTCTCTTGTATAAAAACGTTTTTATTTCGTATGTATTGTGGAGTTTGAGATCAGTCGACGTCAAAACTGGAGGACAGAAAATATAAACAGAAAACCTCACTGAAAAGTTAAAGGTTGAAATCAAAATCCGCGCTAATCAGTTCAGGAGCTCAAAAGCTCCCGTAAAGTTTACGGGGGAAAATGACGTGATTTTCTCGGGCCCGAGAGTTTCGTGCGCTTTGAGAAACACCCGAAACCGTTTTCGGGGGCTTTACGGGACCGTTTTCGGGAACGAGAAGATTTCGGGACTTTTGAGAAACGCACGTCAGAGCCGTTTCGTTCCCGACCGCTAGCCAAGGGGCACGCAGGCGCTGGGAACGAGATTGTCGCCAATGATCATTTTAAAACCATTTTGACAGCGATATGTGTAACGCAACATAAACATCTCACTTGTCAGAACAGTGCCTCACGACGACACTGTACTACATATATATTCGGAACTTAAAGGCATAATTTACAGCGAGCGATGAAAATTTCCACGATGCGCCGAGTATTTTTCGTTTTTTTTTTTAGTGCGAGCAAATTTTCATTTTTGTAAACCAGAGAAAACAAAAAAAAACGTACGCCAATTTGTAGGCCGCGTTGATTTGCATTTCGATATGCGACCCGGCACGATTTCAAAACAAGTGATATCTTGGAATTTACAGTGCGTGTTAAGTTTTCTGAAACAGTAAAATAATTTGTTATTCAAGGCACAATTTGGGAAAAGTACACTCGAATCGACTCGAAACTGTTGTGACTTGTAACTGACATCGCAAAAGCACGAAATTTTTGTATGTCACGCAACGGCTGCGAAGGAGTCGACACGCAGTGCTTTTCGGAATCGCTTTGGTCAAAAAAAATTCAGGCTCTTCGCACTTTTACCTATCGTTTCCTGTCGTCTGAACCGTCTACGATTGATCGTTTTGGCATTTTGTTGTGTACTGCTGAATTGTCAATTTTCGTGGTTTCCGTTTTTCGGTACTCACAAGCGTTGGCTGATCGCCATATCGAATATTCAAAATCGACGTTTCCGCTTTCTCGCAAACAAAAGTCTCATTTGATTATTTACGTGCGATTACGATTACGCTTGATTACGCTTGGATACACTGCTATAATTTGTCTTGAATTTTCAGGAAAATATGAACATATAAACTGCTAGCTGAGAGGAGAAGTACATGTATCGATCAATCGTAGTATGGAAAGTCAGTTGGGTCCATTCGACATCACATTACTTGCCAAAGATGGAAAAGAGTTCAAGGCTCACAGACGTGTTTTGACAGAAGCGAGTCCTTTCTTCGCTAAGCTGCTGGAAAGTGACATGAAAGAAAACAGAGAGGGTGTTGTTCGTCTGGAAATGCTGACTAAATTGCTCATGAAAGGAATTCTGAGATTTATTTACACTGGTGATGTTCAGATATTGAGCGAAGAAAGTTCTAAAGAGCTGATCATGGCAGGAGATTATCTATTTCTTCCAGAACTGAAGGCAATTGCCGGAAGATTTCTTGAGCGCAGCACGACCACTTCAAATTGTATTTCGACGTATTACTTTGCAGAAAAATTTCGGTGTGAAGAGCTTGCAGCCAGAGCGAAAACATTTATACAATCAAACTTTGCCATTGTGGCCAAATCAGAAGAGTTTTTGAATCTGACGAGTCAGGAAGTCGAAGAATGGATTTCAAGTGATGAAATTGTCGTTAACGCGGAAGAAGTTGTTTTTAATATTATCCTTGGATGGATAGCAAAAGAGCGTGAGATGAGAAAAGGAAAATTTGAGGGGCTATTTCGTCACGTTCGACTAATATTTGCGTCGCGTGACTTTTTACTGAAAGAGCTCGTGACCAACGATCTCGTGCAGCAAAATGAGTCATGTATGAATCGCGTGACACAGGCCATTAATTGGATTGATAGATCAACTTACTTTGATCCTCCGTCACCGAAATCACCAAGAAAAACATATGAGTCAGATGCTTTAGTGGCATATGAAATGCACGGTGAGAGCGTAGCATGTTATATTCCTGATCAAGACAAGTGGTATCAGCTACCCGATATAGATTGGAATTATGGGCTAAAGGTGTCATCTTGTGATGGCAAACTCTATGCCATTTCGTATGATCTCAGTGGGACAGAGCGTTATCAGCCTCTTTTTGACAATTGGGTTTCATTAGAATGGGCTGATGGTTCTGAATTACTGGAGGTAAATAGAGTCCAGGAACTCTGTATGTGTTATGTAATATCTAGTATTCTATGGGCCAGTGGCGAGATTTTTGTTGTGTGGAGCGACATTCAACTCGATGGCAAACCCCTATTTTTGAAATACAACTTGGAGTCACACTCATGGAAAATTCTACCATTATCGTATTTGGTGGGAAAACCTGGAGTGTGTGCCGTGGCTTTCAACAAATACATTTATTTTGTTGGTGGTTATGGAGGTAATTTTTATCAGCAAATTCCGTTAAGTGACGCTGCAAGATTTGACACTGTAAGTAACACATGGGAAGAGATAGCTGCAATGCAAGAGGCGAGAATTTTTGCGTTTGGTGCAGCTGCAAATAAAAAACTTTACATCGCTGGTGGAACTGGATCCGGAACTTGTAGAACATCGCTAAGAAGCTGCGAAGTGTATAATGAGTTTACAAACGAATGGTGCTTTATTGCAAGTTTAACAGTTGGTCGCCACAGTGGCAGTATGGTGTGTGTTGATGGTACACTGTATGTCCTAGGTGGTCGATGCCCTGGTTATCCTGTAAATGACGTGTACTCAGTTGAATGCTATGACAGTAAAAAAGACGAATGGCGCGTGAAGACCAAGATAACCTTTCCTATTAGTGTATGGAAGGTTGAAGCTTGTTCTGCACGAGTCTGTATTGGGAAACTTAAGGCTTGTTCTGAAGAAGAAGAAGAAGAAGAAGAAGAAGAAGAAGAAGAAGAAGAAGGAGGAGGAGAAGAAGAAGAAGAAGAAGAAGAAGAAGAAGAAGAAGGAGAAGGAGAAGGAGAAGGAGAAGGAGAAGGAGAAGGAGAAGAAGAACAAGAACAAGAACAAGAACAAGAAGAAGAACAAGAACAAGAACAAGAAGAAGGACAAGAACAAGAAAAAGAAGAAAAAGAAAAAGAACGACAAGTCAAAAACTGTTGCAGCATCACGTGATCAAATGTATGTGCAAACCGCTTAGGCAAGAAGATACATACAAAATAAGTTAATAATGTGGCAGAATTTTAAGGACTTTAACGCTGCCAATTAGGTAGCGTATAAAGTGCAGTAAAAACCCGCAAGTAAGAACCTGCATTTTTCTCAATTTAACCTAAACAAGTTCTTAGGTACATAAAACTAAGTAGCTCAAATTTAGGCTATTTAGATTTTTAATAAGTTCTTATTTTATCTAAAGAAAAATATACATTATTGCTAATAGAATTTTTAGTGGTATTCAGCCTTTTCCCTTTGAAATTTGCATATCATTTTATTTAAGCAATTGTTTAAAGTGAAACTGATAAAGGCTGGTTTTCACTATCGACGCAACCACAAGCACAAGCATAAGTATTTTGTTCCAATTTAACGAACGTCGACATATATCGTTTGGAACAGGAATAGGGAGACGATGTTTACTAATTACAAGGCTCAATGCTAAGACGCGGGGGAATCTGGAACGAGGGTTTTTACTGGGCGGAAACGGCCAGACGTCGTGAATTTCCTTGTGCTTATGCGGTGTTTCGTTTTCACACTGCATAACGCGAACAAAATGTAAAGCGCAAGCACAAGTGGAAAAATTCTGATTCTTGTGCTTGTGATTGCACTTCTGCTTCTGCTTGCGTCGAGGTGCAATGACGGTGAAATGAGAGCCGTTATTCTTGCGTCTGTGCTTGCGCTTGTGATGCGTCGCTGTAAACGCCAGGTTTAAGGCTCCTAAGTCTCTTCAAACAGCATCCAGAATGTCGACCTATCTTATTTCTTAATAAGATTTTTTATCCATTTTAGAAAATAAGAGTCTACCGTAAATGATCAGTTAAGCGCCGCGGCGCTTTAGCCCTAGATCCAGGACAATGACAGCTTTCAATGAAAGAGCAAAACTTGTGGGTTTAGGGTTAGGTTAGTTTTACGGAAAAGAAGGGAAAGAGAAGCTAGAAGGATAGAACGCGGGCGATTCAAGCGATCGTGATCGCCCTAATCGCCGCAGACGTTAGCGATCGTGAATAAAGTTCCCATAAAATCGCCCCGATCACATGAAAACTTTTTGAACCGACAGAGGCGATAGAAGCGATCGGGGTGATTATCATGATGGATTAGCTTAATCGTGCTTCGAACAACCCGGACCAGTATTGTAGTTGGTAGGTTTGATTATTTTGAGCTACTCACCTAGCTCGACCCAGCCTCCCCCTGTTTGTAGAAGACTGATAACATTTCCCATTTGGGGATCTCGGACTACTTTAGCTGCGCCTAAGGAAAAATAACCGAAAAATAAAATATGAGTTAGAGAGCTAAAAAATAATAATTCACATTAAATAGGTTGTATTGTTTGTTGACGAGGCCCTAAGCGCCAACTTGGCGCCAGGGGACAGGTGAAGGTGAATTGCCTGTTGACAACTCACTAAAAATAAAAATAAAAATAAACGACAGAAGAAATTAAACAAAAAGGCCAAAAAAAACGATAGTCAAATGGTTTGTTATGATGGTTGTATGTTAGACCAGCCATTGTAGGCTACACGGTTTCCTCTTTTCAAGTTCAAACAACATCTTGCCAGTGATATTTGTAAGATTTGGAGTTTACACTGGTAATTGCTCTAGTTATCATTTAACGCCTTTCTTTGACCGTTATATCAACACAAAAATTATTTTTACTTGTTGAGAGAATTTCATGACCGGGGGGGATACACCCTATAATGGCCTATACGGGGAGGCTCCGCCCGAAAGGGGTACCTTTTTCATGCTTCAGGTATATAAAAGGGTAGGGATTTCACAAGTTTAGATATATGAAAGGGTAGGGATATCGGTCATTTAGGTATTTAAAAGGGATTTCAATTAAAATATTTCGAACAGACGCACCTTATGGCCGTAACATTTAAATTTATTAAACGCTACATAAAAATGGCATTAAGACATCATGTTTTACGCCTCATGTCTTTTAGGTATATGAAAGGGGTACCTTTTTGTAGTTTTTAAGGGGATTTTTTGTAGGGATTTTTCAGTAAAAGGTATATGAATGGGGTGCCTTTTCAGTCAAAATGGTATATAAAAGGATAAGGGGTTGGACCTCGGGGCGGAGCCTCCCCGTACAAAATGTTTTTGAGTAGCCTCCCCCCCCCGGAATTTCATGACATATGGGCACTGTTTTATCTTTGTGATCGGTTCTGTTACATAGTCCATACACCCCAGTTTTAACTGTGCTAGATCAATCAAACTAAGAGTGATCAAGAAAAAAAGTGTACTTTATACCTTTGAAAGCAGAGTTCTGACGGTTGAAAGCCCAGTTAAAGTCCGCTGAATAGTTCACCGCTGTGAATGAATGACATTAAAATTGTGTTAAAATGCATTTCGACCATTTTTACTGTCAGAGAGACAACTTATAAAGCCGCCATAGTTCGCAAAAATCAACGTATATGTATATCGAAAGACAGTTCTTTGTTCTCCCTAGTTATTTACAGCTTTTCAACGTATATGTATCAGTTTATGAATTTAATTTAGCCTTATTAAAGTGGAAGCAATTGGCAATCTTCAGTAATTATTTTGCTGCACGTTTGAAAAAAGAAAAGTCGTGGAATGGGACAGGAAAGTGTCCATATGCCTGAGGAGGGAAGGGGTGTAAGAAATATAAAACTCTCATAGGGGGTGCCCACTAGCTACGGCCAGTTACCTAGCTGTAAAAGGAGAATAGAGAAAAAAGACAGAGAAGAACCGCATTCCCAGAAGTTTCTTCTTCCCACTATACCCAGTCAGTCAGTCAGTCAGTCAGTTATTAAGTCAGTCAGTCAGTCAGTCAGTCAGTCAGTCAGTCAGTCAGTCAGTCAGTCAGTATCAGTCAGTCACTATCAGTCACATCTCACTATACCGTGACATACCTGGCGTGACTTCCAGTTCACAAAAATAACCAGTGTATCCGCTTTTCTTGGGACACAAGCACATATTGAAGTCACACACTCCGCCATTGAGACAATCGTCTTTTTTTAAACAAGATGTTCTCTCTTCGCAAACTGGTCCAGTAAAACTGTCACGACATTTACAAAAGAACGCATCTTTCACGTAAGGATCGCTTTTACATAACCCTCCATTCAAGCAATAACCAAGCGCGTGACAGGGCTCTTTTCTTTCGCAGAAAACCCCCTCAAATCGACCATCGCTTACTGTATGCTGGTTACAGTTGCAGAAAGTTCTGTTTGTTTGTAGGTCCAACACGCATGTACCATTGTTAATGCAACTAAAGTCGTTGCATTGAATCTTGGCTTCGCAGTTTGGGCCTGTGTAACCATAGTCGCATACACAACTATGGTGCAAGCAGCTTCCTCCATTTTGGCATTGCTCGTCACTGGAACAGATAGCCCAGAACCTTCCAGAGTCCGAAACTGCCGTCTCTAAAGAAATTAAAACAAACAAGCTTAACTGATCTATCAGTCTGTTAGTTCTTCAGTCCTTCCGTCTGTCTGTCTGTCTGTCTGTCTGTCTGTCTGTCTGTATGCCTGTCTGTCATCATCAGCATTAACTTTATTTGAGTGTCAGGAACTTTAAGTGTGCCTTATAGGAGGCCCACTACTCAGTCAGCCAGTCAGTCAGCCAGCCAGCCAGGCAGTCAGCCAGCCAGTCAGCCAGCCAGTCATTCATTCACTCGGTCAGTCAGTGGAGCAGTCAGTCAGTCAGTCAGTCAGTCAGTCAGTCAGTCAGTCAGTCAGTCAGTCAGTCAGTCAGTCAGTCAATTTTTCAGTCAGTCAGTCAGTCAGTCAGTCAGCCAACCAGAAAAAGTTATCCTATCCTATCCTATCCTATCCTATCCTATCCTATCCTATGCCATCCTATCCTATCCTATCCTATCCTATCCTATCCTATGCCATCCTATCCTATCCTATCCTATCCTATCCTATCCTATGCCATCCTATCCTATCCTATCCTATCCTATGCCATCCCATCCCATCCCATCCTATCCTATCCTATCCTATCCTATCCTATCCTATCCTATCCTATGCCATCCTATGCCATCCTATCCCATCCTATCCTATCCTATCCCATCCCATCCCATCCTATCCTATCCTATCCTATCCTATCCTATCCTATCCTATCCTATCCTATCCTATCCCATCCCATCCCATCCCATCCTATCCTATCCTATCCTATCCCATCCCATCCCATCCCATCCCATCCCATCCCATCCCATCCCATCCCATCCTATCCCATCCCATCCCATCCCATCCCATCCTATCCTTTCCTATCCTATCCCATCCCATCCCATCCCATCCCATCCCATCCCATCCCATCCCATCCTATCCTATCCTATCCCATCCCATCCCATGTCATGGACAATACAGACTATATAAGGAGGCCAATGAAAAGACGTTATATCTTTTCAGCTGTATCGTAGTGGCTGATCCTGCATTGTTTCTTCTGGCGCTACAACATACCATTTACTAAAGTTATGTGGGCAGCAATGTGGGCATGGAATTGAACAGACCCGCGAGAACCAACATAACAATGCTTCCTTGTACCATACTGTGAATATTTCAAGCCATACCATTCAAAAGTATAAAAACTAGATAAAATCGGTTCCGGTGCCCGGTTTTTGGCCACCCGCCCCCCCCCCACAAAACTAGCATACTAACCAATCACAGTGAAGAGAACAAACAAAAAGAACCAAAAGCCACAGCAAATGCTTCTCATTATAAACAAACTGCAACGAAGGAAAAAGAACGATAAGTACGGGTGATGGTTTGGTTATGGATTCAAGCGCATACAAGTGTGTACTTCGTAAACAACTCTGAAAAATACAAACCATATTTCCTAAAAGACCTAAAACGAAAGTCTTAAATGACTTCTCGCAACCGTCAAGTAAACTTGGACGTGAAATTTGAGAAGGGAGGATAGTTTAAACCTCCAAGTTTGAAAGCATTAACATCAAACTTAGATTGCGTTTATTGTTGTAGAAAATACTGTATAATTTTGGGATTAGGTGCTATCTTAGTTGCTATTATTGTTATTTTACAACGGACGGTATTTTTAATATCTATTTTTAAAGAGATTACGAGGATTTCATACGATTAGGGCCGTGGCAAACGTGAACACATTGTTGCTCGTGATGTTACTTGGGTGAGCACACGGGCAAAATAAATGTTTTGTTTCCATACAGTGCAAAGGGGAAATGATTTTTTTTGGACACAAAATGATTCCAAAAAAATCAGAAACATTTTTTGTGTCCTGGACAGAAATTTTGTGCCCGCAAGGAATGTTGCGCGCGCAGGCAAACAGGGAAACATTCGTGTCCGCAATATTGTGCACTCGTTTGCGACCGCTGTACAGTTACAGTTGTTTATTTGACAAGAAGGCCCATTATATCAGTGTCAACATCATCGATGTTGCAAATGGACGTTAAAAGGTTTCCGAAAATGTTATTATTGTCGCCAATGGGTTTGTTTGTTTATATTTTCGAGCTTAATTGCGAAACTGAAATAGTATAGAAAATAAAAAATCTCGTTTGTGAATTGGTTTACTTTGTGTAGCTAGCTAGATAAAAGCCACTGGCGAAATATAAAGCTTAGTAGAAGTGAGATTACTGAATTTAATGCATTTAAATTTATCTATTTTTCCTAGAGAATTCATAACAATTTCATATGGAATAAGGGTATGTCCTTGAAGGAATTCTTCACCAGAATTTTGATCTTCTATTAATCATTATTTAAAAAAACCTACAAATAATTAGACATGCCAAGCTATAAAATATTTTTTCAGGACGTTTTTGGCTTGGTTTCTTTAAATTAATAATATAAAAATCACGCCGACCGATGAAATAGAATCGCAGACGGCTTAAAAAAATCAAAAATTCTCTGATTAATTGGCTTTCCGACTCAGCATCTTATGATCACCCTTATCAAAATGAAAAGCCCTTACCTTTGAAAAAGAAATATTTTTCACTCAGTGCCGTTTTGGAAACCAGTTTCAGCTATGTAAAGTAGCAAAAAGGCCAAACGAAGTACAAATAAGACTGACAGAAGTCCACAAATGCCATATTGACTTGTCGAAAGTACGTCACCGCGTTTTTGGCTTTTTATTATTAACTCTGATATAAGCTGCAAAACGGAAATAATCTACTACAATCGGAATACTCGGCAACACAAACACAAAGAATGTTTAAATGACCAAAATGTTTTTCGTCAAGAGCTGTTGGACTTAAACTGATAGTTAATCATGATTGTTTTTTTCTGCATTTCTCTTCGATTTGAATGGAAATTTAGCGAGCTGTAAAAGTGACAGATAGTTTGATCATGAATTGTGTTTTCCTTACGCAGATGTCCCATTTGCCTTTTGTACACCACATCAAAGAACATGAAAGAAACCTTTTCACGAATAGAGAGGTGTCAACTCAGCTTTCTTTCTTCAAATGCGTCTATCGCATCAAAGTAAATGCGAGTCAAAAGTACAGTACCCATACAAAAAAGACGTTATAAATAAAACGATAGTCTTTAAAGAGAATGCATGAGGCGAAATAGTTGAATGAGGATTTTAACTCAAAATTTAAGGGCCGTTTTTATTAATTAAAAAGCCTCGTTCGTTTAAGAAAGACGTTTATTTGACACCTCGGCAGCTGTTTAATTCTAACTCTTCATGTTGCATTACACTTTAGTCTAAAATGGTGTTGCTTTTCGTCGATGAAAGTTATCCTGTTTTGAGTTACAAAAAGACTTAGTTTAGCTATCATCTTTCAACAATTCTAGGTGAGTATAGTAAATAAAGGTACTTACATTGAGGGAAGTCACATCCAGTTTCGTATTTGGATAGATTTTGAATTAGCTCTTCTCGCTACCTCTATGTTTATTTATTCCTTTTCGATAACACCTATGTTGCTCGTAAATCTCAGGGCATTGTTTCTTGGGATTATTTAAAGGCTATTACAGCCAATCGCGAGGCACGCAGCAAACGGCTATATGTGGTCTTAAATCACGAAGGGGTTATAGATATAATAGCTGATATAACCTCGTGAGAAGAAAATTACCTTCGCCAGCAGGTCGACAGTTTGTCAATAACCGTCCAATTACTGGTAACAGCCATGCGCAAAACGCCTGTCATGACGTCATTACGCCGAGTCTTAAATGGCCCAGGACAGCTGCGTGTCAGTTTTAAATTTGTTTTATGGCAGAATTAAAATTACCTAGAACAAATTTTATTTTAAAAAAGGGTTTCAGCTGTTCTTAATAATACAACATCAAAACTCAATTAAGCACTGAATATTAGAAGCACAGTATTAATTAAGTTAAATTAGTTCTAAGAGTTTTTTTATTATTAATTTGTTGGTATGTCAGGGTACTATCGATGAGTTTCTTTATTTATGTCGGTGTACAATAGTTTTTTGACAACGTTTCAATGACAAGGAAAAAACATGACATCTACGCCGAAATTAAAACAAGAGTTCAATACAGAAGTAATTAATCGTTTCTCTCTTATTTGGCAAGAATTTTTCTATGGATTTCTGCGCAAGTGCTGAACCGAAAGAATTCTGAAGTTTTAGGTCAAAGTCTGTACAACATTTCATAATATTATCATATTATACAATGCTGATGCTATATCAGTTTTGATTAGATTAAAGCACTATCTTGTTATAAAAATCTTGATTCGGAGTAAAATTAAATACTCTAAATAAATGGAAATTTACTGTGGCAGCTTCCACATGGTGGCTTTTCCGATCCCATTTATTCCAGATCGAATTGGAATTTAATAAAGCTGGTTTTTGTGGAGAGGACAAAACCGGAGAACCCGGAGAAAAACCCTCGGAGCAAGGACGAGAACCAACAACAAACTCAACCCACATATGGCCGAAGCCCTGTTAGGGTAAATTCCGACAAGCGACTCGGCATTTAAAAATAGCAACATGGAAAAAGTAAAATGGCGACGAACGACAAGACTTTTATTGAAATAGCGACAGCGAAGGAAATAATTAAATAAGAGCACTACGGCGAATCTGTCGTTTTTTTAAATGTTCGACGGCAAACCTGATGTAGTCACAAATCCCCTGCGTCATCAATCTCTATTGTTTTACCTTACCGTGAGAGGTGGGGGATGCAGGGCATGCTTTTAGGTCCCGCAGATTTAACTGGCACAAAGCTATCAAGTCGAAAAGTGGATAAATACAAACAGTCAAAAATTTTCTTTGCTTGCTATTTCGCTATGAAGGGTACAAGGTGACAGATCCTTATTCGTTACGCCTGTGGCTGATCAAGAAGTTACAAATTCAATAAAAAAAGTTGAAAAGAACAAACTCAGCTAAACTAATGAGGGTTTGCATTAGAGTGGGAGAGCGGGAAGGCTGCTGTTATAATCACTAAGCTGGCAACCAACTAACGCTTCACCCTGATAAAGCATAGCAAAGTTAAGGAAATACAACAAGAAAAAACAGATGTCATTTCAGCCGAGCGAGATCAAACCCACCTTTGAAAAATTGACAGTGAACGCCTAAAACAGCAGACAGCAGACCAAAAATAATTGCCCGTCGAGGTCGAGAAATCGGTGGAGAAATGTTTTGCGATGGAGAATTTTTGATCAGTTGTGAACACGTCGTTTTTTAATTAATCTGTCAAAGAATTAAATTATATTAAGTCTAACACCTCCTTTAAAATACACGAAAAACTTCTGCTCTGTGTACTTAGTTCTGACGTCGTTTTTTATTTGGTCAAATAATTTATATTAAAACATGCACTTTTCTTACTGCGATAAGTCCCCGAAAAACTACTGCTTAGAGTCAAGTCGTTTTTAACTTGGTCGAAAAAATTAAAACACCGTTAAGTTTTTTATGGGAAATTTAAAGATGATTTCCAGTCCGTACTGCGCAGACTCGGGGTTTGTTTACGTTTTTGTTTTGAATTCGTTAAAACGTTACACTTCGGTGACAGCATACATGACGTTTTTTTAGTCCGCCATTACAGTTCGTTTCGTTCAAGAAGTTCCGATGAGCTAAAACGTCGGTTTGAAATAGCGTCAAGGTTCTTCTACTCGTTATTATTTGTTCTGCAAGGATATCTGGCGTTAATAATGAAGAAAAAGGTAAGTTTGTCGCGGAATTTTTAGTTTTGCTTGTAATCATTCCCTTCGTGTGGGCTCAATAAACATTGCAGCCGAGATTGCGCAGTACGGACTGGAATTCATCTTTAAAGTGCCCGAGAAACGCAGTTGCTTTGTGTACCTAATTTAGTCACGTCGTTTTTAATTGGTTGAGACAATAAAAATATTAACTGCCTTTTTAAAATACCGGAGAAAGTTCTGCTCTGTGTATCTATTGGTACTCACCTATTGTGTTTTAAAGTTAGGCACGTCGTGTTTTTATTAAAAATAAGGCTTTAAATCGCCCAAAAAGGACACTTAACTTTATATAACGTTGTAAAATTCATTAACTATTCATGAGGGTGCAAACCAATCCCAGCACTGTATTCAGATCACATGTACACAACTATAAACCCCAATACAAATCAAACAATAGAATTAACTTTTGATACAGACTCCTGCTCAGCTAATTAGTATTCGTTTACTTTTGATACAGATCTCTACTGATTCGCATAACAAAACTTCGCATTCAATTTATTGTTTTCATTTCACAAGTAGAATAAAATATTCGTGTCCGATCTGTATGGGCGTATACAATGGCTCACCTATCGGCTCGCCATTGTATACGCCCATACAGATCTCCCGCTCATATTTTATCTACTACTAAAAACGATGTTCCGACACCACGAACCAAAAGTCGTTTCGTTCCCTCTGTCAATTCCTGCAATTCTTAGCCCCCCCCCCCCCCCCATTTCATAAATTCCCCGATTACTAGAACCAATCCTGGTTTCCTTTGGAGGTTCAAGACATCGGATTCCACTCTATCTTACATTACATATATATATATATATCATGATTCCCACCAGATATATCTTCTATCTTCTGAAGGGTATAACAGCGTTTTGGCGTTTTTTAACCTAACGGCTCTGAAGAAAATAAGTCTCAGATGCTATTCAATGGAAAATGTTCTAGAGTGCAAGCGGTCTGTTTCAGACCACATTAGCTAAACACCGGGAGGCGTTCGTTTCTTTTCGCAAAATGCCATTAGCACAATAAATAATAACCATTATACTCTTGAAATGTTTTTATAACTAAGTACTTGAAAACTTTTTTTCTCTCCATGGCAGGTGAGTTATGATGAATGAAAGCACAAAATTGATGTTATGTTTTGCCATGAAATTTGTCGGTTTATTTTTTCGCTCGCTGCAGAGATGAGTGCAAAAAAAAAATTGAAATCCTTTCTCTTATGCACTTCGCCCTCTATGTAGTATAGGGCGTTTGTAGATCTCCTTCACTCATCTTAATCCTGGGCTTAGAGTTCCATTTCGTTAACTCTATCTGCCGCAGTTCCTGTTCGGTTGACTTGACCTCTTCCAGTTGTTTTTTGGCCTTCCTCGATTTCTCAGTTTCCCTTGTATACGTTTTCCAGGAGACTGTCTGCCTCGTTACACTATCACGCGGTTCTCTTCTCGAAAAGATCAATTATGATTGATTTTGAGTCTTCCCTTGCTTCTTTTTAGCGTTTATTTATTCGAGACACCTATTAAGTTCATTACAATAGAAAACATGGTATAGGAGTGTAGTAAATGTGCTAGCCCGACATTTCCGGCATTTGGAGGAGAAGTCATTAAACCACTTGTGAGGTCAATAATTTGCATGTTAGGGGATTTTTGTGATAAGCAACTAATACAGTTATGATAGATCTTTCCACAAGACTGTCTATTTTGAATAGACACTATCACGCGGTTATCGACTGCATTCTGACAGAGCTAATCGAAATGAACATGATCAGTTTTGGTACGAAATTGGTGGTAACACAGGAAAATAACCCCATAAAAAGTGTGTATTCTTTCCAGGTTTTACCATTGATTAATACAAAAAACCTTCCTGGCCAGTAGACTGAAAAGGTGTAAAGAGAAGACGGTAGCGTGAATAAGAAGACCGAGAAAAACAAAACGAAGAATAACAAGAAAAACTCCGGGCACGGGTCAGCCAAAAAAAAAAGCGTTATGGATACACGCCAAAGTAAAATGTTGTACCTTTTAATCTCTATAAAAATCTAGCTCCAGTGTAGACTTTCTTAAAGTCCTTCGACGCGCGGTTTAGGTGTGCAAGTCTAGCTGCAGTGTAAAAAAGTTACGGTGGCCCACAACTGTCACGGCAAAAGAAAAACCTCGCGGCAAAAAGAAAAACCTCGCGGCAAAAAGAAAAACCTCGCGGCAAAAAGAAAAACCTCACGGCAAAAAGAAAAACCTCGCGGCGAAAAGAAAAACCTCACAGCAAAAAGAAAAATAGGTCCGCATTGCGTACATGAATCTAGTGCTAAGCTTTACAGTCAACTCTCTCTTAACGGACACCTCTATAAGACGGACACCTGGTGATGGTCCCTGCCGTTTTTCAGTCATTTTACTGTAACCAAACTCTCTATAAAACGGACACCTCTCTAAGACGGACAACGGACACTTTGAAATCATTAACGGACACTTGAGAAGTATATTTTTATCCAGTTTTATTAGTGAAAATACTTCCAAACTTCGTATCGACCTAAAGCAAAGTTAGTCGGAGCCCTAAGAATACCTGTATACCAAGCTTACTGACCACAAACAATGACGCTTTAACGGATTACTTTTCTGCTTACGTGTATGAACACTAAAGGGGACATTTTCTACTTACAGTATTACAGCTTGTAGAAGCTCTCAATTTTTGCTTTAATTTTTGCCGTGAGGTTTTTCTTTTTGCCGCGAGGTTTTTCTTTTTGCCGTGAGGTTTTTCTTTTTGCCGCGAGTCTTTTTCTTTTGCCGTGACAGCAAAGTTAAGGGCAATTTTGCAACGTAGCACTAAAGAAACTTGAAAAAAACAAGTTAACGATTTTTTGTGAAAATTCAGCGGCGAAAGGGTCAAATTGACAGCTATAAGGCCGCTGTAAAATATGAGTTATATTGCTTAAAAAGAAATTATACTTCATCAGTTTGACGTTTGTCATGCAAAATTTCAAGTTTCTTTCTTTTCTAAAATATACTTTTAAGTATGTTAAGATATTAATGCGCATTATATCAGTCAATGGAGCTGGCTTCATTTTGACGCCCTTTGTCTGTAATGAATGGATTACACTGTAGGAGATCCTTGCAAATACAAATCAGCAAATTTACAATATTTGCATACTGTATTCCTTAAACCTTTTTCGGGAATTCTTCTTAAAACACCCTGGACTGTTCACAGTCCCCTATTTTTCCGTGAAATCGTAGAGATCGATCGTTGAATTCGACGGGCCGCCATCTTGGTTCCTGAACGCGAGCAAAAACTGGGGAGAGTCGGAGAGTACAGGAACCAAAATGGCGGCCAGTCGAACTCAACGATCGATCTTCACGACTTCACGGAAAAATAGGGGACTGTGAACAGTCTAGAAACACCCACACTGTTGGCTTTCCGCGTAACGGCGTCTCAGAAACACGTTTTTGCGTGGGGCCATGGACGCTAGCTCGATATGGTAAATGTTTTGCCCCATATGGCGTAAAAAAATTAATCAGTCTGCAAGTTGTTTCCTGCATAAAACGTTGCAAAAAATGAAAACGCTTAAAGGTCAAATGAACAGAAATTTCGATTTTTGTTATTTTTTGCCAATGTGTTTATTAAGAGCCAAATAAACATATCCCAAAGTTTCAAAGCAATCGGTCGTTTCCTCGCAGAGATATTGCGAGTTGAAAAATGCTTTTTTTAGGCTGTCATAATCGTAGAGTGCTCGGAAAAATTGTCGGAAACAAAAACTTGTGACGTCATAATTGGTGTTTTTGAAGACGACCGCAGACCGATTCCGCAGACGGCACCTTAAAATTTAAATAAATATGTTTAGTGACATTTCAAGCAGTTATTTCGTTCTGTTCGGCTGTTTTTCAGTGGATTGATTGTTGGTTATTGTTTAGAGAGGCTCATTTTTTTAAATAGAATAGCTAAAGCACAAAAATAGCTTAAAGTTTTGTTTGCTGCGTTTTGCATATCATGTGAGAGATAGGTAGAATGCACGCTGGTATGAAAACAAATCAGGAATCTCTATTGTTCTTTCTCATTAGCATTCAACGTTAAATGAGCAGAATTATCTGCACGCGCGTTAACTATGCACGTGCGTTTTGAATTTTGGTTCACTTCAAAGCCGTTCTGCACGCGCGTTAACTATGCACGTGCGTTTTGAATTTTGGTACACTTCAAAGCCGTTCTCTACCGAACAACAACGTGAAATGACGAAATTCTGCGTATTTTGGACAACGTCAGCCACGACGGCTAATGTTTGGTTTTTCTATTTGGGGTTAGCGATAAATAAGCAGAATGCGTCCGAAAAGCTGCGAGATTCTCAAATAAAATATAAATTCATTTTGCACCAGACGTTGTCGTTGACGTTGCCGTCGTTGCGGTCTGCGAAATCGGTCTGCGGTCGTCTTCAAAAACACCAATTATGACGTCACAAACTCGTACCATTCCTTCCATTTCAGTGCGCAGTCATTCAGAAAAGTTTTCGTGAAGCCTTCGGAAATCTTCGTATTTTTTGCTGTTATTCACCCTTTAAGGCTCGGAAAGCAAAAGTTTTCTTAATTTTAATCAATAATGGATAGTTTTAGTGTTTGGTTGGTTAAAATGGCATTTTGAAATTTCTGTTCATTTGACCTTTAACAACACCTTTGTTTGAGACGAGTCCTGGCCTAAAAACGTCAGTGTTTTTAAAAATGATAGGAAGAAAACATGGAAAGAGTAATCAACAACCAACAGCGGACTCATTTCCGTTAAAATTGCTGTTTTAGTCACGTGACGCAATTCCACCTGCAGCTGCCACCTGCTTCCGGTGAGCACTAATTTCACCTGCCCACCCTGGACAGTAAAAATATCGATAGGGCCGACGAGATGAACCACTGTGTGTTTATACCTAATAATAAATATACGCCGATTATTTTGGAGGAAAGGCTTGTCGTCCATCACTTTAGTTTTATTGATAATGACACTATCTTTTTCACTTGAGCAATAGGATTTTACACGCAATTTCTCTGTCATCTGACAATAAAGATAACACGATCACTTTGAGACTTTACCGCTCTTTAAAACAAGGATTTTTTTTTATAATCCTTTAGTTTAGTGGCACGAGGTGTAATTAAGGATTAAAATTTCCATGCAATTTTGATGCAAGTCAAAACAACCTTCAGATATGAGCTTGCGTTTTGTCTCAAAAAAAAAATAGTAATAACAATAACAAAGCGATAAAAATCATGGAATTGCGCGCTACAAGCGCTGTATGTATATTAACGCAAAGTTTTGAATCTTTCACTAAAATATATTTATATATATACAGTCCCTCAACAGACAGAACTTTAATAAATGGACAAATAGTTAGATCCGTGATGGACGCGTGGGTTCCCGGCCGATGTATGACAGACAGAGAAGTATAATTGTTGTATCACTCGATCGACCATTATTAAATGTCTGTTCAGTTCATTTCAATTTGGCAAAAAATCGCTCTCTTTTCACCCAGCAACAAGATGGCGAGTGCTCGCAATATAATATATACAGCGGCCGCATATTACAGGCGAGCGATTCGAAGCAATTCTTCGAGCAAGCAATGTTTCAAGAGAAGGAAATTACCATTTTTATTTTTTCGTTGACTGCTGTGTAAACAAGAGGATCTAGCAAAAGAATAGATGTCTAATCATAAATTGACATGCTTGGTGATCTAGAGATGAATTTTAAAATACGATAAAGAAATTACCGCGTAAGGTTTATTGCGTTTTTCGCTCATCTACTAAACGATTGGTAAATTGATGTCTAAGAAAGTTGTTTATCAGCTGCGCCATATAATTATTGTAGTTTCGCTGGCATTTTGACACCGCCGAGAGAGAAAGATGGGCAAAACATTCGTCTCCTTGGAAACCTATTCAGTGCGATTGTATAGCCGAACGGCGGGCTTCTAAACGAGGCAATATTTATTTCTCAGGTGCTGTTTCACTGAGAAAAAGAAATCCTTATTTTTTTTAAACCGCTGTTGTTACAAGAAAAAAAAAAAGAAAACTCGCCGATATTAATGCGAAGACAAGCATTAGCGAACGTGATAGAGAAAATCGAAAAACTACAAAGCTAGCGACGCGATGTAAACTGCGCGATGTTCAACAAGCGTGGACAAAGACTGGCTATTATTTTAAAGGTTTTTTGAAGCCATCGCATTGGTATTACAATCGAGGTAAGTCTTGGCTATATTGACATCTTACTTGAAAACGGAAATCTAGGAATATTTTGGAATAATCAGCGTGCTTTAACGTGTTATCATTCATAAGGCGAATATATCGACTCGCTGCGTTCGAGAACGGCTTGGAATAATTTTATCGCGATATAGACTTGACCGTATAGTAAAAATTATCACTCTCGTCGAAACATTTGTGCTCTATCGATTTTATGAGAACCACTTAAACTACTCCGGCTTCCGATCGCTTCGAAACTTAAACGGAGATCTCAGTTACAGCGAGAGAAATACACTAGATATCCGTAAACTTTTTCGATTCGTCTGATATATCTAACTGCGGTTTATGCTTTGGCGTGCGGTAATTACACTTATCGACTAAACTTAATCCAGGTATCAATGCTAAAAGGACCTTCACCGCGTACATTTTACTGCAATGTTCGATCAAAAATTCTACACATTGCTGTAGTAAAGGCAACAATCTGCGAAAGAGCCAGAAAACTACGACACTAACAATTTTGTTTCTTTTTCGTGAGTGAGCGTATAAACCGTTTCTTTTTATCAAAACTCGAAAAAAAAAAAGCGTACAGGTTTATTTCATTCTTAAAAACCCAAGCACAATCGAGCTGCGTTTTCAGTGATGTTCGCTTAATGAGCGCTAAAAACACTGATGTTTAGCGGTATATATACTGTTTTCTCTTAAGTGTTGTCGGTGATGATGTCATCCGCAAGGAAACAGGCGAGGGAAAAACATTGTTTTTATTTTCTGAACACAAAAAAAGTCGAGGTAGAAGTCGGTAGCGGAGGCGTTGTATAAAATAATGAACACTGATATATTACGAACCGAACTTGTTTACCGAATGCAAATTCAAGACGAAAATGAAGAAACCATTTAAATTTGATCTTGGCGTCTTGAATTTTAAAAGAAATTGAAGGTAAATTGTGAAATAGCGCAGAATCTAAGTGGCTTTGAAGTCGCTTTCTTCGCGTGCGGTTATATCATGTATGGAGTGACATTTCTAAAAGATTTACGTCGTGCGCTTGAGATTTTGCCAACTTGGCTATTAAACATTAATCTTAGCCCTCCTTGAAAATAAAGCAGAAGAAAAAGCAATGAAAACAGATTTAACTGTCACTTATTAAAATGGGACAAAAAGGCCGGTGTTTGTACTTTTGTTTGCATATGGATCAGGGAAAACTTTTTTTTGCATCAGGTCCTTTTCGTTGCCACGACGACATTCGACCGCAAACGAAATCTGCGCCGATTAGTGGGGCGATATTTTAAATAAACACAGCTTCTACAGGTAACTTTTGTATTTCAAAAGGTGTAAGCTGACAGTAAAAACATGTTTATTAAAGTACTTTTTTACCAGCAGCAACGGCCGGAAAGCTTAAAGCCGAATAAGTTGCATGCGGGTCTTAAAATCATGGTCCTAGCTGGGACGACCGAAAATTCTCAAACATCTTGTAGTTTCGAAGCTCTTGATATAAATCGATCAAAACGTGTTAGTTAAATCTGAAAACCATTCAGTGAAGGGGGACGTATTATTTTGTGGTTGATCCGGTATTTATTGTATCTTATTTATGTCGCTGAAATTTACATTGGCAACAGGGATGAAGATTTTGAATGTTATTTTTTCAAAACCAGGTGTTAATTCTGAAGCCTATTTTTTTTTTACTGTAATTACATATTCCTATTTACTGCAAACTTGCCATGTTTCCATGACATTTATACATTCCCTAATAATCAACAAACAATTTTAAAACTTAAATATTCTGCACCCAACATATGAAATAAAAGTCATTTTCCAAATTAAACCTAAATTTTAAGCTTCCTAGCTCACGATGTACGCTAATACTTATAAAAAGGCTTTTCGAAGTGAAGATAATGTTATCTTTCACAGGCAAAAATTAATAAAAATTATCATCTGTTCATCCGCGATAGGTATATGGAAGCACATACGTTTTATTTTAAACTTAACAACAACATCTTTTAGAGATATTTAAAGTGATGTCTTGGTGATTAAGATCACAATTTGCACAAGTTACATCTGTTCCCCAGTAAAAGTTTCTCACAGTTTTTCGTCGATCCACAATTCACAGGGATACCTAACAGACCGTTTCGGTGAATATTTATTCGGAAGACCTTTAAACGCCAGCCTACGAATTTTGGATTAAAGTACGATGAAAAACTCGAGATTTCTTTAGCTCAAACTTTCGTGACATGGTGAAAGTAATGCCTGTTGTTTTTGGAGAGAAAAAAATGTCCTTTTTGGGCATGGAAAAAAATTCCAGCTACCATTTTCGGAAAGGCAACAGCGGCTCGTAAATTCGGGTAATAATGTTTTGTTCACTAAGATTTTCTGAAGTTTGAAAGTTCAGCGAGTGTATCCAAAAAAAAAAACTTTTCTTAGCGTTTTAAAATAAGGCTTTAAAACGCACCAAAAGGACATTATAGTAATTTTTTCTCGTTGGGTACACTTGAATTTACTTAAAAAGTAATTTATTCACCCCGCGAATTTCATGCAGTCTAATATATTGTGGAGAAATAGCGATAATATCTCGAGATTCTAATAAAAACAGTTCAATAACGAGTTTTTAAAACAAAAATAACAAAGAATTGTACTTAATCCAAAGGAAGGACATTTTCCTTAAATTTTATCACCACATTTTTTTCCTATAAGAAAAAATTGTAGCCTATGATCTGTTCTTATGCTAAAATAAACTAATATATTATTTGCTGACCAGATTATGTTTACAGATTTTCTGTGCCTGGTTTATTTCCTTATTATTTTTTTTAAGTTTTGGTTCAAATTTTATTTTCGTGCATCGAGGTTGAACATTATCTCACATAATTCTAATTGCTAGAAATACTAGCTCATTTATCGAAAGAAGTGCCCAAACCAGCAATTAACATTAATCAAGACATTGGAAGGACAGGAAAAATCATATACTTAATTGCCTCCATCATCGGTTTAATTTATCACCTGAGTGGTACTTGAATTATTGTATTTTAGAGCAGACACTTCTGACCAGACGACAATGAATTTCTAAAATGGTCTTAAGCCTCGGCTAAACGATCAAACATTTTTGTCCAACATCGTGTTGGTCACACACGACATGGAGTGGCTAATCGAGCAAACAATGTTTGATCAAACATCTACCAAAGTCAACCCACATCGTTTGTGCGTATTACCGCTGAAATTATAGCGCGACGTTACATAGATTCGGTTTCTGACTGGTTGCTTCCCCGCTTTGGCTTGCTTTGTTTGCAGAGGTGGCTAAACGATCAAACATTTGCGCGTAAAGCAAATGTTGGATGAAAATGTTTGATCTAGATCAAACATCGGAAACCATTTAAATGCAATGTTGAGAGAGTTGGCTGATAACGGTCAAACATGCTCTTCCAACATGATATTGGACGAAAATATATGATCGTTTAGCCGGGGCCTTAGAATGCATTTGAATTTTGGTCGTCCGTTTTTAGACTACGAACCCGACCTTTTTATGATCAAATAGTCAGCGAGGCAGAAGAGTTGATTATCGCTCATAGTAAACGAGGGCGAGTAGTCTAATTATGTTACTGTAGTAGATTCTCCAAAGAATTGCAGTCTAAAACCAAGAATATTAGCATTTTTAAGCCTAAATTCAATTCACGCGCGCGCCATCGCATTCTTTTAGCGAAGTGAAAACAACGGGAGAGTCAGACCAATCAGATTTGCTGATTTTCAAAAGAACGCGCTGTGTGTGTGTGTATACTAAAGTCAGTTAGTAGAAACTTAGCTGTGTTCTATTGGAAATCCGCGAATCTGATTGTTCCCCAAGAAACAGTCGCGCACGCGTAGCTCTTTAAGCGGTAATTTTCTTGATTTTTGTCTTCAAAGTGCACAAAACTGTAGGTTTTGGACTGCAATCCTGAGTCTACTAAAACAATAGACACACGCCCTCGTTTCTACGACGATGTCACTCGGTGCGCCCGGACATAATAGAGTGTTCTGTCGAGGAATATCGGCTAAGCCCGTGATTTCTTAAAACAAATATAGCCCGAGAAGCGAAGCCGAGGATTTAAGAACAATTTAGGGGCCACAGACCGAGTTGAGACAGAACCTCTTTTTTTCCCATCCGCGCACCGTTTTTTTTGAGGATAAACTCAATGAAAGCCGAAATTTAACAAACGAAAAAAACCAGACGAGAAACCCATAAATGAGTAATTTGGTTGGGTTTTTTGTCTGCAGGCGGCTTGTTTACAAAAAACAGTCACGGGCGGGCACTATCGATCGGGGCATTTTTTCACGGGAGGGCACTATGGGCTGATGTGCCCCCGGCGGACGGGCACTATCGCGTCACGTGTTCAATTTAAACCAATCAGAATCGGAGAAAATTTAGTGGTGAACTATAATCGCCATAGAAAACTCGGGCTCGTAGTCTAATTGTTAGTCTAATTGTTAGTCTCGTAGTCTAGCGTTTGGTACACGTCAGGTTTGCTAAGATATTTCTCCCTGCAAAGGACATGCGTCCCAACTCAATTTTTTCTCGTTTAAGCAAAATCGGAAAGAAATTAAATCGGATGATTATAATAACAAATTTAAACAATCTTAATAAATAGTTACTAAACATTATCATTAAAAAGGCGAAAGAAAAAAAAATCCAATATGTGAAACCAAGTTCACTGGCCTATGAAGTCACAAAATACGCAAATGAATGCAATCAGCGGCGTTACTCGTGAAATAATCAAGGCTCGACATGGCTAAAAAGAAGTCTTAAATGCGCTATTAATGAAATGTTGCTTACAAGGCCAGCTAAAATTACTATTTCACGTAGCAAATGTCGAGCGAAATATCCAGTGCGAGCCAATTTATACCTGGACACTGAACGTTAACGCGAAAAGCGCGGAAATTTTTGCGGCAAAGTGGTCAGCCGGTGCCATGGCAACTGGGGGTGCTCGAAAATTTTTTATACTGTAAGGCTCCGCCCTGAGATGTAAGCCCTAACCCTTCCATATACCTTTGACAGGAAAATAGCAGTCCTTTCACATACCGTCATACCTACAGAAGGGATACTGCATCTAAATAAACTATTAAAAATACGAGAAAAAAAAATGGTTGACTTCACCGAAAGAGGTCTGATTCGTTCAAACATGTCAGGTATTATCAAATCGTTACTGGCCGAAAGTGAATTGTGCGCGACAGTGCGATATAGCAGAATTTCAGCTTATAACCTTATTTTCAGGAAATACTTGAATAGATCCCTGCTTTTTTCGAGGGTTTTATTCTCATTCATAATGATGCGGCATATCAATGTTAAAATATCTTCGCTGGACGACGGTTTTCACTAAATGGTAACATGTTTTTGGCCAAACGGTAACGCAACTGGACGCAAGTAGTCGCAAGTTCAGTGAACTTCCGTTGGCTGGCCAAACGGACTCCCAAGTTTACTCGCAAGCACACGCTAACTCGTACCCAGATGTTTACACAGTTCAATGCCACTGCGCGCATTACAATTCAGTACTTGAAGTAAGACTTCGTCTGCAACGCAGGCTAGGTTAAGCTTTGGCCTGATGAGCCACTTGGCATGACAGCAGGCTTTACCTTTACCTAAATAAAGGTAATTACTAATTACTTTAGTTAGAACGGACAAATCTGGATGGGATGATCTATGAATACCTCACGGCGACAGCGAGACTGAATAAGCTCGCGGGTTTCGTTATCGAACTTGCTTAGCAGCATCTCTCCATTGCATCTGAGTGGTCACACTAATTTCAACAATTTGAAAGCCTCAAGGAAGGCTGCCAATAAACGAAACTTACTTGTTTCTACGATGCCAAGAACGATCGACAAAAACATGAATGTCGATCTGTCTGGAGAAGAGCCATTTTAGAATGGTTACCAGCAAGAGATGATACCAGTTACGTCATCATCTTTACGTCATCGTTACGTCATCATTGCTCAACGTTCACCGGGATTAAATAGTCTACAAAAAAGCGGTATTAATTGTGGACTGACTAAAACGTGCCTTTTTAGCGTTAAAATACCAAGAGAGCGTTACTACTCAGGGTCTCAAAGGGGGGGGGGGGGGGGGGGTTTCCTGGAGCCCTGAAATTTCTGCTTTGGAGCGCCGGAGCCCGATCATTTTACTGACTGGAGCCCTGATCTTTTTTTGGCTGTGGAGCACGGAGCCCAAAGAAATTTTTCGCGGAGCCCAAAGCCCAGCGTTTTGAAATTTGATCATTTGCGATCCCAAATTGCATTTTTTCTTGTTTAATGACTGCATTTTGTTAAACTTTGTTATTATTGACCTTAGTGATATTCAAGTTAAATATTCAATCCACTTTTAAATACCGGTAGTTGGAGACATGATAACCGTCTTCTTGGGTTTAAAAAACTGGTCGAAATTACGGACGTTTTATTTGCGGACTTGATTTAGCGTTGCAAAATAATTTTTATATCTAAAGATTGTAGACCATAGTGGAGCCCGGAGCACAAATGCAGATGATATGGAGCCCTGGAGCCCTGAAATTTTTGTCTTGGAGCCCTTGAGCCCTGCATTTTTTAGCCCAGAGCCCTGGAGCCCTAAACCCCTTTGAGACCCTGCCTACTGAGTGCAAACAGACAACTGACAAATAGCCAAACGTTAATGACTGCTGGCAAAAAGTCCAAAATTTTGAATAAACAATCAATAATCATTCCCGAGATCTGTAGCAAAAGTGACGGCCCATTTGTGCGCTTCTTTGAAAAAGACTGGTTTTGAAAATGGACTCCTATAAGCTAACCTTTTCTCAGCACTAATGAAATCAGGGTACTTAAACAAGGTTGGGGCAGCTGCAGAGTTCAGAGGAAGGAAGCCGATATCCAAAAGACAAACTTAACAGTGCGTAAGAAGTTTCCGGAAGAAATTCACCTTTGAAGTAATATTGCATTTACTGATACTGACAGTACAGTGACAAACGTCGAGCAATTAGCGAGACAAGCTTTTCTGTCATTTAGCCCCAGGATATTGAATTTGAAAGTAATATGCCAAGTAAACACCATCGCAGGCGACTCGAAAGGCGCTATCGTGTCAGGGTAGGAACTTGAGAGTTTCACGGAATTACAGAGGCGGACAGAGATCTTTTGAGTCAATTCGAGCCAGAGAAAATATCCAGAGCTGGTTTTACAAGCAATTTTCATTGTAACTGCGGAAAACAATGGCGACTTATCACAAGATATGGCGACACATTCATCAGCTGAACGTATGTAGTAAGAAAATTACTTTCGATTGCATGAATGCAAGAGTTACATAGCGCATTTGCGATAGTGATATAAAATAAGAAAAAGAAAGAAAAAGCTTTGGCGGTACATTTCTAATCTTTTTAATATTTTCGCTATTTTTGCTTTGGAACTAGCATGTAAACTCTGTATCATTTATTTACAAACAGTATAAAAGTTGGCTAAAATGCGTTGTTTTTACGGTTCCAAGAATTGAAACGTATAATGATTGAAAAACTTCAACCTCCAAACATGCATTTTGGAAAAAAAAAAAAAAAAAGATTTGTCAAGATCCTGGTTTCAGGCCTGACCATTAAAAATTTTAACCAAATACGTCAGAGAAATTCAAGCAAAGGATACAAAAGAAGTTGTTTTAATTTTCCTGTAATAACAAACTCAAACATTACGAAAGCGCAAATCTGTCTTTGCCATTTTTTGATCACGTACAATGCGAGGCAGTCGGCAGCATTTACTTTTTAAGCTACCGTTAATTAATACCACTGAATGTTCTAGACTGAAATGGTACAAAGTGTATGACAATATTGCTTCATCCTTCTACCAATGCTGACCGAAAAAACAGCTCGTCTTTGGGCGAAAAAAGTTTGTAAATAATACATTCACATTGAGCGTAGCTCGCATTTCTTTTCAAGCGGATGTTAAAGTTGCCATGTTTGTTTGCATAAGAAAATTTCAATGTTACAAAAAGTGCTTATTCGTGTAATCTTTTTCTTTTGTCCTTTCTTCTTAAATGAGGGCTGGATAACAAACGAAGCGCGGCTGCTGGTCTTATACAGCACATCAAATTAGTTTTTTGTTTTTATAGTAGTATTTAATTAAGCACAAATCCCGGCAATCCGTTCTTAAAATATGAAACTAAAGAGCAGTCGTGTTTTAGCAACGCCCCCACCGAACACGCAAAAAATATATTAAATATCAAGAAATTACCATATCAACAATAAGTTGATCAAATTACGATATGAAGGCTGGGAAAAGAGAAGTTAGAGCCAGGTGTTTAAAAGATATCATATCGATATATATTTTGTGTTCGTTTTATCGTCATAATTTTCCTGACAGTTTTGAAAACCATAGATAGCAAACATTACCATTGAATTTCAAAACTTCACTGAAAACAAATGATTACTGTGCATTTTGCAATGGGTAAAGAAAATGTTTTGTTTTTACAACTCATATTCTCTTGTATAAGTACGATAGTTATCATTTTTTAGCGAAATTCTCATAATAGAATTCAAGGCCACGAAATTTCACCGTACGCATACAGCCGGCCTTAATCAGTTACTGATTTGCAGATGTTAAAAGCCATTCGGGAACTTTCTTTCTCGTTTGCTAAAAAGAATAAAATTAAACAACGCAATTGTTAAGCCTGATTATGAAAACTACGAGGAGAGATAGAGTATAAATAAATTCAACCAGGATATAAATCATCCACTTTCCTTGCAGTTTAAAAACAATTTATTAACCTCCCGCCCACCCTGACTAACAAAGTATCTTTTAAAAGCTCAAGAATTGTAGATCACGAACCTTGATTCCTACATGAACGTAGCGATTAATTGCCAAGATACATCACTTCACAAATCATGATCAGATGGTTTGGCCTGTCGGAAGAGATCCGTAAAATTTGCTCACAAAGTGTGTCGCTATAAAAACCCGAGTCACTTGTCCAAAACGCATGAAAGATCGGGAAAACGTGATCTAATTGCCAGGGGAATTTAACAGCATTTGTCTGGGTTCTTCTCTGCGTTTAATTAATCATAACAACAGTCATCTTTTGATACAGTTGAATCCCGATAACTTAAACCTTCAGTAACTCGAACTCCTGCTAACTGAAACCTTTTTCGATTTCCCTCCAAGTCATTTTCTTTTTACAAATTTTACCCTCGATAACTCGATTTGCCAATATCTGGAACCCGTTTTTCTGTTTCCCTTGAAGGTTCGAAATATCGGGATAGGACTGTATATCATTCGACTCAATAAAATTTGGTTTGTATCTGATCTTAAAATCGGTTCAAAAAAGTTGGTAAAAACGTATAAAACTGAATTTTCGGTAACTCTCTCATTTACCTTCATCAGAGTTAAAATTGGTTCAGTTTTGCATAAAAAGTTTTAATACGCCGCCGGTCTCTAGGGATGTTCTCAATGTTAAATAAACTTGTGGAAAATGCACATGCTCATTCACACAGTTAATGTCCTGGATAGAATGTAGCGCTTCTAGGAATAGGCGTTGTTGCTTCTAGGAATAGGCGTTGCGTCATTCGACTCGCATCATTGTAACGCTTGATGGCTCAAACCAAAATTCCACGAAACGGCTTTTTTAATTTACCAGAAACGGGCTTTAAAAGAAAGTCTAGTTTGATGCTTGTTGTACGGAGCAAACGCAAAAATGGTGAACTAGAGTATGGAGACCTCAATAAGAGTTAGTCTAGAGAGCTTAGATACAGTTTTGTTTTTAAGCTTCAAGGGAAATAGATATGGGGGCAGATATTTATTTTCCCGCAAGATGCGGCTCAAAATGCAACCTGGTATTTGGTCTACCCAAGCATTATTAATTACAATTAGTGTATCAGAAAGAATGACATGTGTATCAATTTGAGAAATAACTGGAATTTATTTGAATTTCAGATGTATCAGGGACGGCGGAGCCGGGGGGGGGCTGGGGGGACTTTAGCCCCCCCCCCACTTTTTTCGGAAAAAATAAAGACTTACTAAGAGAAAAGTCACTTAAGCCTCCCCCCCCCCCCACTTAAAGTCACTAGTCAGCCCCCCCACCTGAAAAACTGCTCCGCCGTCCCTGTGTATACTGTCTGTATCCTCTCAGCATCTTTATCACACGAGGAAAAATTACCTTATATTCGTTATGTCTAGCAGACTTTGGCCATCCCCTTTTTTTTTTTCTTTAAAAAAAATTTTGTCCCCCCCAAAAAAGTTAATAAAAAAAACATAATAATATCTTGAAAACATTTTATTTTTAACTGACTCATATTAGAATATTACTTTTGAAAAGTAATTTTGATTAACATTATGTGAAACAAGGTTTAACCTCTCAAGCGTAATTACACTGATCAAATAAGTAGAAATCTGAAAATTGCTAGAAAGTTTACTGATTGATAAAACAAACTTGAGTGTAAAAATCAATTTTGAGATATACCAAAACTGCCTTGATAGATTTCGCCTAGCAGCGATACCTATAACTTGTTGAGTTATATTGCTGAGCCACAAATTAAGCCAGCGTTTTCATACTGAATCTCCGCACGATATAAATATGATCATTGTAATAAATAAAGGAGGCATTTGCTTGATCTATTGATGGGGTAAAAAAATTTATACTCGAACCCAATATAGAAAAAAAAATCATAACGGAATTTCATTTCATTTTAAGTTTTTAATTTAGAAGAATCTATATATCTATTTTTCAAAAATGTCCTCATGTTTATCCATTTCTTTATCCAATTGTTTGTTATCATCGCATTCAAATGGCTTCCTTCCAGCAGTGAGATCTGTTTTACAAAATCAAACTATTACGTAATACAAACTTCGGTTTCCTAGGTGAACTTTTATACTACTCAAACTCGCTCTTCAGTTTATGACAGCCTGTTAACTCTACGTGAAGAACCACGGAGAGGTCTTACGAAGTAAATAATGAAAAACCTTTAGAAAAGGTGTTATGAAAATTATCTGAAGTCCGTTTATTGTATTTAATCACCTCCCATTGGTAAGGCAGCTGGAGAGCGCGATGGGCTTCTAATTTTAAAATCACTTGATATTATTTTCCACTAAATTAAAGTGCCTTTTCGTACTATTTTTAGAAAGAAATTTGTGAAATTACAGGCTTCGCAGCCAATCAACTAAACATCATCGGCGGGGGGCCGGAATATTTAATATTATACATTATCAAATCCACTATTGATGGTTAATTTATGCACAGCCATTTCTCAATATTGCCGCGAGTCATTCTGAATAAGCCGGATTTAGCTCCGTATGTCTCGCAAGCATGATCACTTCTTAGTTAAACGTGTTCGTCGACCTTTTCGACGTACATAACAGGTCAGTTCGAGAAGACACTCGATTTAAAAGAGCTTGTGGAAATGACAAAGGAAATGTTGGCAGCGCTGGCTCGAAAACTTCTCAAGGTACGGATAGAAACAATTTGCTTGATTTCTTGACCTCCTTACTGAGATATAGAAAACATTGGCTTAAGATAGTCTTATCGTTTTCTTTGAATAATCACGTAAAGATAAAGAAAAACCTCAAAGTTTAAGGCAATAACTAGGGCAGATTTAAAATGATCGATTGAGGTTTTGCTTACTGAAGCGAAAAAACTGTTGCATGACTGAAATTCTCGGTCTTTTTATCTGTGACCCTCTCAAGCGGCGTATTAAAGAAATCGGTTCGTGTGTACAAGAATAAGCGATGTACAAAAGAGTACCAATAACCGGCATAAATTTTAAAACTCTAAGGCAAAAGCGTTTTTTCTTAGTTTTCTTTTTTTAAGGCGTGTTAAAATATTGGAAAACTCGGCCGTATTGGACCGGCGAGAAATTATCCAAAAGAAGAAAAAATAAACGCAGAATTGAATCCAAAACTTTTGCTTTTTCGCCACAAAATCGACAGAAATGTTTATTTTGAATTAATGACTTGTTTGCAAACTTACAAAAACGATTCCGATCAAAGGAAATAGATCTATTAGCAAAGAGCTGTGGGTAATTGAGGCATAAAATCGGTACGAGTGTATTGGCTTAGCCATGACAACAAAGTAACTCATTTTAAGCCCATTTTGAACCGAAAAGAAAATTAAAATAACAAATGAAATGGTCTCTCTATTTTTATTTTTCTTCATCGTTTTCAGCAGAAATTTTCCAATTCATGAACTCAATTTTTTTTCTTGACTCTTTTTTTTAACGAGCTGTCAAACATACAGATATCAGTTAACCGCAGAATAATATTTAGAGTAGAGCTCCTTAATGTGGAAGCCTGTAATGAAAGAAAACCCCAAAATAGACTCAATAAGGCGCCCGCAAAATCCGCCTTCGGAAGTGATTAACACGATAGTTTTCCTCCATTTCACGAATAAAGTTATCTCCTGTGCAAATTCGAAGTGATAGGAAAAACAAGTTCTTGGTGCGTTTTTTACTTTTAAGTATTTTATTTTTTCTCATTGTCAATTGAGCAATTAATAACTTGGCTAAGTGATCGGTCTTTAAACGAATGAGGGAAATTAAATGCGGAGAAGTAAAGTAAAAAACTTTACTTTGCATTAAGGCCACTTTTTCTCTTTAAAGCTCTCGCTATGGACATGACACTCGCGTCATCCTAGCCTATGCAACGATTTGATTTGTTTTCGAAACAAATTGGAAGAAGAGCTCTCGATAAAAACAGAAAACAAACTCTTTAACTGAGTCGCGCGCTTGCGTCAGTTAGTTAATTGGAGACACGTGGGTCACGTACGTTTAGCTGCTTCGTCGCCAGGCGTCCTCCTACTTGTTTGTACACGTTTCGCTTGGCGTTGTGGGACTGACGTGCACGGACGCACGGTTCGCTTGGTGTTGTGGGCCTCCTGTGCTGCCAGTTTTCCCGCCTTTCCGCCCTAAATACCGACGCCCTGGGGACGAGGCATTACGTTAAGCGGGCTCGCTTCTTTTTTACGCTCGTTAGTTTCCCGCGTTTCTTATGTTCTTGTGCGTAAGACAGGAAATTTGATCGTTTCAGCTTCAAACTCGAAGTATTATTTTTTTTCTTACAACGGGACCATACATTTCTTTAAATGTTAGCTCAGCCTTTTGGACGTTGTAGAAATGATAATTTTTCCTGATTCTCGTCAGCTATCTTCTTGCTAATGTGTCAGAGTATTACAACAGAGGAATAAGTTGTTAACAGGGTTAAATTTGATTCAAGGTCACCTTATTGCAATTAATTGACGTTGTTGCTATGGCAACGTGAGTCGCTTCTCTCGGGCCTTAACCGAAAACGAACACGGTTGTAACGGTTCCCCTGGATATAAGAAACCCCCCGGATAAAATGATCCCCGGATATAACGAACATACAGTGAGGTCTTGATCATGTCCCCAGTAAAGAACTTGATCCGGCTTTGCCATGTACATGACGAATATGTTAAATATAACGAGACATATAGCAAACTACAGACATTTTGGTAACCGAACGAGTTCGTGAAGGAGGGATTGCATTGGCAAATCAAGAAAGGATCTCACTCTCTCTACTATGCACTTAATTACAAGACGACACGCTTTGCTTTGTGTTTATGTTGTTTGGTTACCAGCTCCAGCGGTCGATGGGATAATACTTAAAGTTTACCGAGACCACAGACCTTTTCCTTCATGTAAATTTCTCAAGTAAAACCAGATTTGAACCGGAATTCAAATTTCGATTTTCGGCTTTTGTTTTATTTATTAGTCCATCTTTTGGCAATTTCATTTCAATTTGTTTTGACAAATAATTTTGAAAGTTATAAGAGAATCTCATATTTATTTTCACCGTTATTACATAACTTTAAAGCTTTATTACCTTGTAAAGTTATCATCTTATCAAATTCAGCTCATCGAATTAAAAAAAATGCATTTCACCGCAAAGATTCCGAAAAAGTCAAAATATTTGCACATAATTAATTCACAAGCTTAAGGTCGCGTTTGATTGCCTAAAAAAGAAAACATTTTCAATAAGGGCCGGGAATTGAGTGAATTTGTACGAGTACATCTAAATTCTTGCACTTGTCAAAAGCAGACATTTCGTAGCCAAACAGAACGATTTTAAAGGCAGGTTTAGATAGAAGCCTGTCCATCTTATAAAGAAAAAAAAATCTGGCAAGTTAACACAAGGTCGGCCAATTTTAGCAATAAGGCAAACTTCAAAGACTCATTCCGACAAAAATATCCGCATCATTAGAGTAAATAAAATAAAGAAGAAAATGCTTTGATAGATGGCACGCTTCCTGAAAAGAAAAAAAATGCCGTGTACTATGAAACAGTTTACCCTCACGTTTCGCCGAATTGAGCGTAGCGCTTGAAAATTGCACGAAATTGGAATGGTTGTGGCCCTTGAAGGGTCTTTTAACGCGTCTTATTTCGGACACTGGTCATAGGAACGTCAAAATCGGTCGGGTAAGCTTATTTTTTTCGACGTTAACTTTCAATGAAGCCCGACATTCTCTCTGATTAATAATGTATGAAAACTTTTTTTCATTTTCAATTGGTCCTCGTCAGACGACTGAAAAAGCGAACAGAGTTTGCTGCAATATTAAAAACAAATCTTATTTTAAACAGAATGCAAATGTTTTCAAGGTGATTGATGTGTATTGGTTGCCAATAGGAAACGCGGCTCTAATTGGAAGAAGAAAAAAACAGTGACAAAATGATTTAAAGTTTCCGGCTGCCTTCGATTCATTAAAATTAAGTGAAAATCTTATTTTGTTTCAAACTTTGCACTGAATTTCGGAAAAAAATTCAAGGCAAATGTGGCTGACATAGCTGAGATTTTTTCATCAGGATTTTACCAAAAAGGCTAGAAAAGAAATTTGATATTAGAGGACAAGACCTGTTGCCATGGTGACTTGACGGAACAACCTATTTGGTCAGGGCTGGTTCGTTTCCTATTATTTATTTTGTGGACATATGTGATTTCTTTATCCGTAGAAAACTTGACTCTTAAACACATAAGCTCCATCAGTTCGTGGGAAACACGCGGAAACAAAAAAGCAACGCATTAAAAGACCGTAGTGTTAATGTGCTTGAAATTCATTATGACTTGTAAGTGGAACCCCGATATAACGTCTTGTATAACGTTTCCCGTATTGTTATTTTTTTCCCGGCTATATTAAATTTGGCGGAACCCCATATATATATTCTCTATATATATATATATATTTCCCCCCCTTCTTTTTTCGGGGTGTATTGTATTTTTTCTCTTTTTTTTTTTACTTTCCTGGTTTTCGCGACAAACGACTGAAGTATTTCAGCTGAACTGCAATGTAAATGACATTTTTCTCCAAATTACGTTCACCCAGCAAAATCATACTTCAACGCGTTCTTCTCCAGAAAAAAAAAATCAATGAATGTTTCGCATAAGCTAATGGCTCCACTTTTACTTGGGTTGGTGTTTTGGTCTCAAAAATAATGCACTGCACTTAACACATTTCAATAGTGATTGTTTGGGTCTGGGTTTGAGAATCAATTATTTCACGCGTAGGGATTACGAAACTTCAATGTCATTTATGTCACAGAATGATAAATTGAAGGGCTTTAGCTGAGAGAATTACGCACATTGTGTGAACATCGGAAGGGAGTACGTTCCAGTGAAAACTAAAAAAACTGTCAATGGCGACTGCATTTGTGGCATAACATTAAAGTATTAAGGTTTTAATCCTGCTAGAAAGAATCACTAAAAGCTTGCCATTGTGTGCAGGTCTTCGTACATTTAAAGGAACAATAACGACATCTACAACAAGAAAATCGCATCATATATTCTAAAGCCAAAGAAATACATCCAACTTCGCTATATGACAGGCCAAATTTGAAGGCTTTTTTGTAATTATTCACAAACGGCTAAAAACACCTGCGTCGCCTGGAAGTAATGAATTTCTAACCCTTTTCTGAAAATGTAATCTGTTTTCGTTAAATTGGTTCGAACTTGCGAAATAATACCATTTCATCAAGTAAGCGTTCTGGACGTCTGCTTTAAACAGTGTTTCAGGGACGATCAAGAGATTACATGGCGGCCTATAAAGAATTTCAAAATGAGGTAAATTATACTTTAAGCTTTGCTATATTGTCAACTGTCAGGATAACAGATGATTATAGCTCCAGCGAAAAATTTTACTTAAAATTCAACAGAAGATGAAAACAACGAATAAAATCTTGCTAAAGATGGAAACATGAATTTATCTTGATGAAGGTACAGAGAATGTTCATTAGGCGTTGTGTCCAAATATTCATGTCTCTCATATTCTAGCAAACCGTAACATGTAGCTTCCAAGCTAATGTTTAATTCAGCTACGTTGAACGCCATCGAAGGCCGAAGAAGACAAGTGTGAAATTCATTTATTTGAAAACCTCGACTTTTGTTTTAATTTGGCCTACTGGCCTTTCAAAGTTCGCGGAACTGAATTAAGGGTACAAAATTCACTGCATACACTGGTATCTATTTCAATGAATGTGCGATATCGCTGCATGCAGGCAAATTACTTTTTCTTTATACAGTTAAGGTGGCAGTAAATGTCTCTAGTGGATCTAGAGGTTAATTCATTATGTTTTCGGGCGGTTTGAAGACGTCGAGACAAGTATAACGCTCACTACGTCTGGTTTGTGGCATCATTTCTGCTTTTATGCCTTTGTTGTATAAAACCAAGAATTAGCCGACTTTTCATTTAAGGAAAAGTCGGCCCACGTTTACGAAATATATGCTACGTGCATGATATATAAGCAATGCTTACGGAAAGCCACAAGAGGAAACATTAAAATTTGGAGTAATTATTATACAAACATTGGCTCGAAATGACAAACAAAGCCCTCTGAGATTAATAAATAGGCAAGTTATATATGAATGTTTTCTTGGAAGTTTCTTCATCCGCCTTGCCGGTGCGCATTGCATTTCTTATATGTAGGTACATAGCGCTTTTTCTTTTCCGTGCAAAATAATAGCAAAATTTAAAACCGATAGATTTTTAGGACTCGAATCCGCTGAATGAATTGATTATCAAGTTAGAAAAATCTTAGTCAAGTCCCAAAATTCAGTTCGTTCATGTTGTGTAGGCCAAAGAAATAAACGCACATTGCGTTTCACAAAAGCTATCGCTAAATCAAGAATTTGGCAATAAAACTCTGAGATTAAAATGTTAAGCAATGGGAAGTCATATAATTCATAAATATTCGACCATTAGTTATTGATTAGAAGAAAATATTACTTTCTCCTTTTCAGGACTTCCCAGAGTCGATGAATTTATAATCGTTAATTCGCTGTTTTATGACACTGAAGACCATCAAGTCATTTTGAACACCGAAACACGCTCCGGGAAATAATGTATAGTGCATGAAAATAATCATCCAAGAATATTTTCTTTTTAATATTTCTTGGTGATCCACGCTTTGGTTTAGTTATTAAATAATGTCATTTATTTGCTGCAATCACTCGCTAACCTATTGTTGCCTTAATTTCAAGCTTTAACACATTTAAGGCTACACCCTATAATTGTCATTGGGAGTTCACCCGATTGAATCGTCGCTTCGGTTCGGAAGTTGTTCGGACATGTTCTTTGTGTTTTCGTGTTAACTCAATAAAATTCTGCTTTTTCCTTCGCGCGCAAAGCGGAGTGTAAAATATCTCATTTCCATCAACGTCACTGTTCATAGTATTTTCAGTTATGCTAACTAGCATTCGTTTCGGTCGGAGTCACATGTCTGAGAATTGAGTGAGCCTGCGAGTTTGTGACAGGTTGCGAAGAAACGACAACTAAACTCTTTGGCTGTTTTCACGAAGAATTGCAACAAACCAACCACACCGCTACTAACCAAACAAAAAAGCAAACAAATAAAAAAAAAACAGCCAAACAAACAAGAAGACAGACTCTTTTCTCTCGATCCGGCAGTTGTAAACCATTTGAGATGTTGACTGAGAGAAACGGCAAAGCAATGCAGTGGAACCCCACCACACCTTTCCGAGTTACCCTTTGCCTCTATTTCAAAACGAGTCTACGTACGAAACCCGTTTCATGAGGGTGTAATGGGGATAGCTAAGTCAGTAAGCAGCATAAAAATGCTCCAGTAGTAAAGGAAAAACGCACTTAGTCAGAAGCAGCAAAAAAATCGTTTAGTCAGTTAGTTGACATGATTCTGAGTCCTGAGAGTCTTATAGTGGTTCCCAGTGCTGTCGCACTCCAGCTGCAATGTTCTTGAACCGTACACAAATCAGCTTGAAGAACATTGTTTAAAACCCGGCCACCACGCCCAATCCCATTTGAGTGTAGATGGAGAACCAGGCATCACTCTCCCCCACCCAGAAGTAGAAAAAAACGACAGAACTCTTCGATACTTCCCCTCCTGACTCCCCACATTGCCAGAGGAGGAGGTGCAAGCCCCTGCACAGTTCCGCCCCCCCTGATGTCACCCTATGGGCACCAGAGAACGGAGTGAGATGAGGTGGATAACTACCCCCAGGGCCGGGCACGGAGGGAGAAGGGGCTGAGTAGGTGAGGGGCCCGAAGGCGGGGTAGCCTTCGTCGCCCGCCATGACGCTAGATTTACGCCGAAGCGAAAAAGTCCTTACGCTAAGCAGTTAACCCCATTGACACCCTCTTTCATATGAAAGTGAGTTTCACCTACAGGTCCATTTTCATGCAAATCAAACTCATTTTCATTTGAATGGTTTCGCACGTAGACTCGTTTTAAAACAGAGGCAAAGGGTAACTCGGAAATGGTCTATTACGGCCACCCCGTCAGGCCATGTCGTAATTACGGCCACTTTATTTCGCGCCGAACAAGAGCTTTGCCAGTCATGTTTTTATTTAATTTTAAGAACCTCCTTAATACGACCACACTGTTAATACGGCGAACTTTTTGTGGCCGGTTGATAACCTGATTATGTATATAACAGTGTTCAACTGTACTGTCAGTTAAACAAGCGTCGGTAAATCCTCGTGAGGGTATACCGAAGGGTTTGCGACTTTCACTGTCCAATCACAGTTAGCACGGATACTACGTTATGTCAGCTTGTCGTAATCGGGTGTTGCTTAGCAGCAATGGACAGAAACCGTTGCCCGGATTCAGTGATTCAGTCCATTCTCCGAGACGTTACTCCGAGCGCTAGTCACACGCGGTAAATGTGTACGACATTTCGTAGAAACAATTTCAACCTTTTTTTAACTATTTGTTTCTTGATTATTTGTAGCCGATGGGAGGGTGCTCTTCGGCAGTGTCCCCTGAGGACCCGAACGGACAGCAAGCTGCAAAGACACACTGGTGTGTCTGCTGTTCCAGGTAAGTTGCTCTGACGAAATTTTTGTGTTGTCATAATTCAGCCCCTAACCTGGCAAAACGACGAAACATGTTTCCAGAAACACTTAAAGCGCGCGCATATTTCCCCCTAAAGCTTCCCAGTTTTGCCACACGAGAAGCATTGTTTCAAGCGTCAATCTTTGTTTCCAAGAAGCAAAATTTGCTTCTGCTACACGGCAGAAACATTCCGTGCCTGTCTGCGTTTGGCATTGAAACATAACAAAACGAGGAAGAAATTCAGTTGTGGACACGTTTTTCTGGAAACACGTTTCCTCGTTTTGCCAGGCCTTAAAGTGAAACAAGTGTTGATCCACGCGCCGGTATATATCTAACTGGATTTATGAAATCGTCGATTCACTTTTTTTTACTGCAACTCGGGCCAAAGGCTTTTCTGTCGCTTTTTTCCCCCAAACTCGTCGATACAAAAATTAGACGGAATGCCTATGTTAAGGCATATCGGACTCTTAAACAAAGATTTTAGCGTACATGGTGCAAAAAAGAGCTCACTTTTCACTGACCATGTTTTCTAAAATCTAGTCAGATATATATTTTGGGTAACCCGATTACTAGACTAAAACATTTTAAGGGGTGCCGGATATGTTTTTTTTAAACGTGTGTGAGGCAGTGGCGGCATTTTTTCTATGCAAATTAGGAGCAGTAAAGTTCGATTTAAGACGCTCAAAAAAGTTATCACATTTACCGCGCTGCTAAAAATAAAAATTCTGAACGTGACGTAAAAACGTGCTCAAGAATGTTCAAAGCGATCGATGTGCACTGATAAGGGAAAACATGGCGAAGACACGACGGTTTTTATATCGCCTGCCCCCGTCCCACAAAAAGAATTGTATTGTAGTGATTTCATTTGGCCCAAACTCAAACATGTTATCCCTGAGGCAATAAGTGAAACATTTGGATTTTTTTTCAGTCGAAATTTTCACACTTTATAAATACAATGTATAATTCTATTTTTAAGGATGTTCGTCTGAAAAAAGAAACATATTCATTTCATTTGCACAGTCAATATACATTCTGAAGAAACGAGCTTCGTAAACTCACTACAATTAACTGTTAGCCGAAGAGAATGAGATCAATGGAAACACAGCTTTATTTAGAATTCCTAAAGGGTAATTTTTTTCATCTTTTTTCTTTTATTTCTTAAAAGGCACAAGGGAAAAAAAGGAAAAAAGTCTAATAAAAATGTTTCGTGTAAGCGATAATCAGTTCAGCGCACTGTACTCACAATCTCAAATTAAAACAATTGCTTGATACAAGTATTACAAATTACATAATTTGATTGTAAAACCTGATTGGATATTATGATATGTTTCTATTCCTAACAGACAAGATTCTACAGCGGCGCTTTTGGCCAAAAAAGAGAAAGACTTGGACTGCGAACGGTAAGCATGTGTTAAATTGCTGCGGGCAACAGCAGTCAGTTTGCAGTCATATTTAAACAAATGAAATGACAAGTCCAGTGATAAGAGATTTGTTTCTTGTAGTCGTCTGCTATCTATCTCAAAATCCAAACAGAGATTCGATAACTGAGAAATTGTTTATCATACCTGAAATACTGGACAACGCCTTGGCGTCAATGGCCAGTACTAGAAATAAAATGAACGTATTTTGGGCAATTTTGGGCCAAAACAAAAGGACGGTAAAGAAAAAGCTAAAAATAAATAAATAAATAATTTACTTATATTGCGCAATTATCAATTTAAAAATTTTCAATTGCGCATTACAATACTAAAAATTTAAAATTTAAATTCACAAGCTAAAAAAGACCAAAATGTAGTTCGGAGATTCGAGATTCGAGTTAAAGCCGACATCGAAAGTTAGTTAGTTCGAGCGGGTTTTTTTTCGTAAAACCAAAAACCAAAGTGATCACACATTAAACGATTGTATTGTATTGTATTGTATTGTACTCTGCCCAATCACCAAGCACGCAGACAATCTAGTGAACCAATCAAAACTTGAAGCAAATACATGTAGCCGATACGAAGCGCGGGAAAAACGTGTTTGACTAACTAAGTTGGTTTTAGTTTTACTTCTGATTAATATTGGATGAGAAAGTGATGCAGGTTTTTTTAAACCAATCACTAAGCGTAGTAAAGCAAACCCAAATCAAATTGCGAATTACGGTTTTTTCAGTAATTCAAGTGAAAACCACTTTATCCTGGATTACTCAGTTTCGTTTTGCTTTACGATGATTTGTGAGACAGTTAAAAAAAACCTCGCGTTTTGTTTCACATACTCGGACTCACATCCCATAAACGTGATTAAGCTGTACCTTTCTTAACTTTTTGTGTTAAATACTGAAAGTGACAAATACTCTTTACAATACTACAATGCTAACAGTTTTTTCTCCATTCACAGGCCTTCTCCCGAAGAGGCTAAAAAATGGGCAACGTCCTTTGAAGCGGTGTTAAAACATAAATTTGGTGTGCAACTATTCCAAGACTTTCTTCGTTCACAGTACGGAGAGGAGAATCTTAATTTCTGGCTAGCGGTGGAGGAATACAAGAGCTCAGACGATAGTACTCGAGCAGAAAGAGCGAGGATGATCTATGAGGATTATGTATCCACTCTGTCGCCCACAGAGGTGAGCTTTACTTTACTTCTGATTTCTTTGATAGAAAAACGAGAGAGGAAAAGAAAACAATTGATTGCTTCCCAACTCATTTTTCTCAAGGTAAGCCGAATGGAAGAGACGTAAGCGCGGTACCCTCGTTCGAAATAAATTTCGCCCTCTAAGCTGATCTTGAAAAAAAGGAGGCAATACTCGAGTCTATTTATTTGCTTTATCGATAGATTGATTCGTTAGAGTGGTTTTTTAACCGTTGAAACAAAAACTAACGATTAGTGCTAATAGTCAAAACTTAAGAAAGAAGAAGAAAATAATGGAATTACTTTCTAACAGTATGTTATTATGTGACTGGTTAATTGTTTACTTCCGTAATTATTGAATGCCTGATATATTGATGGAGCGGTTTTCAATTGAGGGTCGAAAGTAATTCTGAATTGCATTGGTTTTTGATTGGTTTAAAAAAGTTGCGCCACTTTCTCAACCAATCAGAAGTGAAACCAAAACCAATCGTGACTCACTCACGCTTTCTACATTTTATGTCGGCTACATTGATCTGCTTTGGATTTTGATTGGTTCACTAGATTGTTTGCATCCTTTGTGATTGGCCAGAGTGATAACTTTGGTTTTGGGTTTTAAGACACTCAAATGAAAACCGCTCTATATAGATCGATTAGATTAAATTGGATTCAGATTATATCACGGATATAAAAACAAAGATGGCTACTAAACCTGAAAAAAAGAAAAGGTTTTAAGAAAACCGGATCTTCTACTTCGTCCACAAACAGTGGTGCATTGGAAACCCGGCTAGGACAGATGCATTGCTTCCAATAACATGGCGTAAACAATTAACATAATCCTTCGCACGCGGTACGTGCCTATATTTCGCTATCCAACTGGTTTGTGCTCTTTTTCTTTGCAGGTAAGCCTCGACGCTAAAGTGCGGGCAGAAATCGACAACAACATGAGCAATCCGGACAACGACACGTTCAAATGTGCACAAGATCATATATTTACTCTCATGTATCACGACTGTTTTCCAAGGTTTATCAAATCAAAACATTACAAACAGCTCTTGAAAAGACATTAATCATGGCTTACAGGCATCAAAAGGTTTATTTGCAAAAGCTTCAAGGATACTTCAAGTCAAGAGAAATGATTCTTCTTCTTTGCTGATGAAATTTCTTCAGTAAAATACAGACCACAATTCTGATACTCTACTTCCAATACTGATAGCCGAATATAGAAATTCTCTCATATTTATAGTCTTCATACTTTTCTTATAACGGTAGTCAAACTTCAAGCCAATGTCCTTTTGTGATCGTTTTCGTAATTCTCAGGACCTAAACACTTAATTATGTACTGATAACTTGAGGAGAAGTTAGATACCAATCACGTTTGGGTCTCATGAAGCCCTGGTGATGAGTTATAACTTCTCTTTACTTGTTTATGACAAATTTATGTAGAACGGTCGACAAAATGAAGGGACTGAATCATCGCTGGGAAAACGTCTTGACTGAAAGAAAAAAGGATAAAATATTTGGGAGAATTTCTATGTTGAGGTGTGACTACAAAGCTTTGAATTACATCGCCTAGATACTATGATAAGTGTAAATACAACGATTTAGGTAAAACTACCGCTTCTGTAAATTCTACAACTGGTTAACGCTCTAAACGTCAGTCGATGGTCGTCTGATAAATTCTTACAGCGGTGGTTAGACCCAAGTTCGAAAACTAAATTCCCCTTACGGCAAATTACCATGCATTTTATTTTTGACAACAAGCAATAGTTATCAAGAAGCTTTTCATTAGTACTGTCAGGAGAAAATAGGCATTGGTCACTCTTGGGTTCAACGGAATATTTTGTTAACATTCCACAAATCCCGGCTACATCTTGTAGGAATTGTAGCTTGTATATATACGTAATTGCAAAGAAATTCCGTAAGTACTGTTTCCCAAAAAATAACAATATTTTACTACGGAAAAATACATGAAATCATTCCGAGAAACCCAAGGGTGTAGAGCCAAAGCCGAAGAGAACCGACGGGATTAATTTTGCGCCGTTTCCGATCGGTTCCGATTTGTTCACTCAAATTCCGATTTGAGTCCGAAGTTAATTTTGTCGGGTGCGCCTTTATGCAATGTACGTGTGATAAATTATCAAGAAGCGCTATTTATTTCGCCCCAGCTGACAGAGTAAAAGGGGAAAATGTTAGGATTACCATGGAAATCGAAGTACAAATATTGTTTCCTTGAGAAATATGAAATTGTGTAAATAGATCAAGTGCAGTTGTACAAATGTTTTGTTTCCCCGGGACATGATGGGCTGGCCCGCCTGGTCACTATACAACTGCAAGTATTTGCAGTGAAAATTGCTTATTTATATGGAGAATAATTCATTCATAATAGGAAGAAATGACATAAATAATAAAAGATGACATGAACAAATTAATAATTGTAATAAAATATGAATTGAGTTACATTGTAAATAGGACAAAGGTTATTGTGACGAAATATAATAAGCTCGTGTTTCCCGAGCAATGGCCTTCAAGAAATTTGTACAGAAAATTACTAATAGTAGACTTGTGAAATAAAAAAAAGGGTGTTGATCTGGCGTAATAGTTCTTCTATTTCCCTCTTTTTTCTTCTTTTTTTATAAATTAAATTGACCACCATGAACAATTGAAAACTTAACTTTCTCTGAGTCAGAGATTGCTTACCCCTGTAGCTGGCCAGATTTTTCGCTTTCGCAATCATAATCCGGAGTGCGGGGGGGGGGGGGGGGGGCTTTATTATTGTTGATCATACTCTTTTAAGAATTCCATGACTATTTCCATGCCCCTTTCCATGACTTTTCAAAGTTTTCCATGACCCAAAATTGACCATTTTCTTGGAAATTTTCATTACCGTAATGATTCGATTTAGCGCCCCCTCAAATAAGGCCCCCTCCGAATAAACGCCCCTCCTGAATGTGTTTTTGTAAATAAGCGCCCCTATTCCAATAAGCGCCCCCACATTAGCGCCCCCGTTCTCATAAGCACCCCATCAATAGTGCCCCGTGGATACGCCCATACCGAGCAGACCACAGATACTCCTGACCGTCGCCGCCTGAAATACGCAATGAACATCAAAGAACTACTCAACCCGTTGAACATTTCGATAAGCGCCCGCCCGAAAAGCGCCCGTCCGAGCGCCCCCCCGAGGCAGAAGCGCCCCGGGCGCAAATCGAATCATTACGGTATCTTAATTTTGGGTACGTTTTTACCTTTTCTTCGCAAAAAAGTTAAAATTGGTAAAGTGCAAAACTTGAATTTTCTTGTTATTATTCCCTTAATTTTGTTTTGACGCAGGTTGTAAGAAAAATGTTTACTGTAGCACACCTAGAAACGAAAATGTCTCGCGGGTTACGTGTTCTTTGCAGCAAGCGTTAAACGGAGTAGAACTGAGTTCTACTTTCGCAACGTTTACAGCGATGTTGCAAATTATTTCTTTGCCTTGGTGTGTTACACTACACTCTTTTATTTTATAAGATCTAGTTTATAAGAATATCGAGGAATGATTTTTAAGAATATTTTAAGAATAAACCCGAGGTGAGATTTTGAAAAGAATACAGTTTTAGTTGAAACAAAATCAGGTATTTTCATTTCCCACTTTATCTCTGCGAGGAATGCTTTGTTTAGCCAAGGCCAGGCAACGAAAGAATGGAAGTGCAAATGTAACGAACAGACGACACCAACACAATTGATTACCCAAATAAGGAAAGTCAAAGGACGTGTCAAGAATTTTCAGCCAAACATGATCGGCAGAAAAATAAGAATATCAGCCTGGGTCGGAAAAACTGTATTCTTATATAAAAAAAGAGTGTAAGTAGCGTTTCGTGCAACTTGTAGAAAACAAAATTTTAACATAGCGCGCACGCAAGCCCTTTCTAATTCCTATTGAGCGATCATGGTATATATCTGACGTGTGCATTTGCATTTTAACTAAGTCGAGTTTTATAGCTGCGAGTTCCCATCGTTTACTCCGAGTTGGCTTTAACGTCTCGTATCCAATAAGGGCGAATGGAAAATTGTTTTATTTAAAATTCTTGGACATTTCCTTTTGACGTTAACGAAGTGATAGTGCGAAGAGGCGGGAAAATTTGTGGCGCGTGGTGTTCACTTCTTAAGTTGAATGAACCCGCGAGGAGAGCGAACAAGGGAGTTTTCTTTCGAAGATTTCCTCGAACAATCACTTCCAAAGTCGTCTATACGTCCTAGAAAATTGTGAAAACAGTTAAGTTTTACGGGAAGATCCGAAGCAGTACATTTTCTGGACGGTATACGCCTTGTGCAAGTCTAACAAAGCATGCGTTTAATTACATTGTACTTTAGTAAATAATAAAGATGGTAGATTCAAGCTCGGTGAAAAAGGAAGAATACATGAACGAGGGGAAGAAATCGAGCCCCGACGGGACGAACCCATGGCCTCCGAACCGGTGGGGCCCCAAGAGCACGGAGACCGCGGAGCACAAGTGACACGGCGAACTGCGGAAGCGACAAAGAGAAAAAAAAAGAGAAAAACGACACGGCGGGCCCACAACAGATGATCGACACGGGACGGCCGCCAGCACGAGGGGGGACAATCGTCCCACGCCTGAATAATTTCTTCACTACATTGTACTTGTTTACGTCTCCACGGCTGTCATGGAGACTACAATATTATGCTGAAACTGAAACGGAATTAAGCTCAAATTGTTGAGTCTACTTCCCAGCAGGAACCAATTCTTTATTAAAGGGACACTGTCATGTACTCAGTTGCCGGGTTAGAGAGTTTTAATTGAGGCAAACAAACCTTACCGCCACAGGACAGACGGAACTCAAAACTCGAAGCAAATACATGCGCAGGGAAGGGGACGTGCGGATTGTACTGAGTGGTTAGAAAGTGGCGGAGATTTAAACCATCACTAAGCGTGTAATGCAAAACCAAAGCAAACGCTTTACTTTCGACACTCAAGTGAAAACCGCTCTAATAATGTGAAAGGAATGATGCCCACTGCCGTAATACACATGATTTTAAATTTTATTTTTTCCCATGATGTTGCGATATCTCTCTAATCAAACTTGATGCATACATGCACTCTTCACACACTAAACAGTCGTTGAGTTTGTCCAGTTTACCAAGTCAAACTTAAACCTACAATAACTCACATAAATGCTCTCTATATTCCCTAGTTTTCAATAAATACAGCAACATTGCAATCCTCTCAAATTGGACACCTAAGAAAACCTCAGACTGTCTGTACTGTCAAGGTAAACCGATTAGAAAAGATTGTGGAACAAGTGACACCAGAGAAACACAAGTGAAGCAAGCATCCATGCAAGGAAACTACAGTGTAGTTCTACAATCAACTCTCGCTATCCGACACCTCTATAAGACGGAAACCTCCATAAAACGGACACCTGGTGTTGGTCCCATCCTTGCCGTTTTTCAGTCATTTTACTGTAACTAAACTCCCTATAAGACGGACACCTCTCTAAGATGGCCAGTTGGAGCCAGTCCCAGAGGTGTCCGTTTTAGAGAGAGTTGACTCTATATACTGGTGTATCTCGATGCATGGTTCCTAAGCTCACACGAAAACTTGCTTTCCATTGTTTAATTATACATATGCATTTAAAAAGAGTGAACAATTTGTTTGCAAGCAGCTCAGTAGAGAGAGAGTCACTATATACTAAGTTGTTCTTAGCACTGCCTGTATGGCAATGCAGCATTAAGAGCTTTTAAATTAAGATCTATATGTGTAGCTGTTAGCAAGCTCAAAACCGTACATACACTGTATTCTCTCAAAGACGAGATACACGTAGAAAACCAGTTATTTAAATTTTTCAGTTCGGTGGCTAAATTAATAAATTACAATATCAACTACCACTAGGCAAGGTAACAGGAATTATGTAATCTAAAATGGTTTCCCTGTGATTCAATAACTAATTGCCACAAGACACCAAGTCAAAATCAACTTGGAAAAAAGATAAATCCAGCCAAAGTTTTTTTTTGTCAGCAGAACTGTAAAAAGAGAGCAGAAAATTACATTAGTAATTTATTTTAAGTTTCTTTCTGTCTCTTATTGTGAGGGTCCTAAAGGGGATATAAATCCCATTTCCCAGCCCAAATTTATCCCAGATCCCATTTCCCAGCCTATTGTTTTCCCAAATTTCCCCAAATCCCAATCCTAGTTCTATATTTTTTTCTGTGATTCCCAGTGCCAGTGACCCGAATCCCATTTTTGCAGTGAAATTTGGCCAAATCCCAATTCCCATTTTACCCCTTCAGGCCCTTCCATTGTCAATTTGAGATGTTTATTGTGTTTATAAAGTATATGTACTCACTTTCCAGCGGTTTCCACAATCTAAACAAAGTACAAAAGTGGTCATTGGCTCATCAGCGCTACGTGTTTGTAGCTGTGTATAGGTGGTTCTCCGCTTGCCACACTTCCCACATTTAAAAAGATCTGTTTCTGTTCCTTGGTTTTTGGACACCTGCGCTTCACGGATTCCTTCCTTGGCACATTCCTGTCGAAACTGCTTCATTTCTTCACTTGCCATTTCCTGTGGAAAAAGATAGGAAAGAAATATAATGCTTGAGATCTTTCAGTGATAAAACATTTGGCTGTCTGCCAACAGACATCTTCCTTATAATTAAGCTGACACCTACATGGAAAAATGTAATCAAGGTTAGATTTGATCACATGCTAGGGTTTGGTCCAAACTTAAAAGGTAAAACCTTTTTGTACAGCTTACTAATCAAAGAAACAAAGAAAATGTAAGACAGGCCCGTCCGGTGTTCACGAGGCGAGACTGGCGAAACACTGTGATTTATTAAACATTACATAACTGAGGAACAATGTCATATAGCTGGAATTCTTTCTCCAACAGTACATGCTCTTATTGTCTACCTTGAGGTCACATGACATCTTGCAATAAAAGGGCTTCCTGCCAAAAGTCTCTGAGCGGGCAACATTGCAAAATATATGACATCAGAAAAAATGTTTACTGTAGCCACCTAGAAACGAACATGTCTCGCGGGTTATGTTCTTTGCAGCAAGCGTTAAAAGCCAAAAGTCTCTGAGCGGGCAACATTGCAAAATATATGACATCAGAGGGTTACTGTGCACTGTTGCCCGCGTATGTTGACTAACAACCACCGTTTTTCTCTAAGTCTGTTCTGCCTTATAACATAACATTATTATTATAATGTTTCTGCCTCGTGCGTTGCGGAAAACACTGACATTCAAGGACCAGTCATTAAGTGTAAACACCACATGAAAGTATTGCTCAATAGCCTTCACTTAAATGTACACACAACAGGGTTTCATCCATAGAATATTTAGCTGGAAATTTGCAAAGTTAAATAAACAGAACCACATGAAAGTACCAGTCTGACAGAATGGTTACACGCATGGGTTAAGTGAAATTATTGTAATAATCTGAAGTACTTTTAAAAGAAAGTTATTTAAAACCTCACCTCTGTTGGCATCGTTGCAAACCTTTCAGGAGAAATATCTCCAGAGAGCACTTTCACTTTAAGTAAGGGATTTTTGGTATCACGAAGGTTACTCACACGACTTCTGACACGCTGCTTATATTTTGCATTTGTGTCTCGAAACTCCTGGAATATACCTTGAAACAAAAGTCAAGGAACACAAACAACAGTGAAGGGTATAAGTAACACCAAATTCAGTTCATGATGCACTAAAACAAAGGAAATAAATAATTTAACTCAAACTCAAAAACAATTTTAAATACACAACATACACCCCACCCAGAAAAAAAGCTAACCCTTTCACACCTCTGACATAAAAATCCTTTTGGCGATAAAGGCCTTCTCAAACACAAGTGTAAAGCCCATGGACTTATACTTAGATGTAGCTCTTGAAGAATGATATATAAGTATTCGAATTATAAGCCTTCTATTGGATAGCTTGTTTTCAATAATTTTAATCCCAGAGTCTTGAGACCTGACTGACTAGACTGTAGAAAGCGTTAAATTAGGACTGTTAAAGGCAGCCATAACAACCAAACAAATTCATGTAATAAAGTCCCCTCCCCCTTTCAGGAAGTGAGCCTAACCACTGAACATTAGTGAGAGATCTTTTGTAAACAACACAAAATCATTATTTCTATCTTGAAAACTATCCTAAAAAGGTTGCAAAGGATACATTCTTCACATGCTGCAGCAAAGTCTTCAGCAGTTATGGCTGTAACCACAAACAAAACATATAAAGGTCATTTTCTTGTAGTTATTGTTGTTGCTTTTTGCTGTTGACAAGTAAGCTACCAAACAGATAGAGTAGAGCCAGGTACCCACATATTAAACAGGTCTGCCTGCCAAAAATATATCTGCATTTTACAATTTTTTAACTTATAAGAACCTGCAAATAGAGTAACACTACATATCATATACCGCCCCCCCCCCCCCCGGGAGGGAGCGCGGAAGAAGGGCAGGGTGGCGGGGCGCGAGAGCGGAAGAGGAGCGGGAACGGAACACGGTATGTCGTTGCACAAAGAAAAATAAAATAAAGTGAAGTCACCTACTTGGTTCAAATTCACCTTCCACTTTAAGGGAATTAACAATCATCTCCCTACACTTCCCTCGCACAGAGTCACCTGTGACCTTCGGGGGGTGGGAAGGTGATAACTTTGTTATCCTGTGGGGTGCTTGGTGCAGAAGAAGATGACTTTGTGCTCTGTGCTGGGGAGCTACTTCGACTGGATTTTTCGCTGTTTGGTGTCTTTCTGTCACCATTGGTTTCATCACTCTTTCCTCCAGATTTCTCTGTTTTGTGACAAAAATGCGTCATTCTACATAATTATGGCTTGTACATAGATGGACAACACCAGGAATTAAAACTAAGTATCATGTGATTTCAGAAAATCTCTACATGTATATCTGCCACACTGGCCACAGTTGATGTTAAGGTAAATGAATACCCCCCCCCCCCCCCCTCCTTCTACACCCAATTCTTGTCCGTTTATACATGTGCGCGGAGAAAGGCACTACAAGAGTAATGTGTCCAAGAACATGACACATTGATCAAAGAAGATAGGGCTCGGACACAGAACACTCAATCTAGAGCATAGCACAATAACCATTAGGCCACAGCACAGCCCAGGAACAAGTGCCAAAAGCATGCTTGGATTGATGGGTTATTACAATCATTTATACCATGCCAAAGAAAATACAGCCAATCAGAATACAGAATTAAGCCGTTGTATATTCGACAGCATTCAACCCAACATTCTCATCGTGCACTTGATATTTTTACCCGGCGAAATGTAGCACACCCACGCCGCGCCCGCAGGGGGGGCGCGGGGGGGGGGCGCGGTAGTGTATTTTCTATGGCATGGTGTACACTTTCTCATGGTAAACGATGGAATATCCCACTTGTCAGTCGTATTGTCTTTGTATACACACTCGCCTAAAGGCTTGTGTGTATACCGCAAAAATACAAGTGTCAGGTGAGATATTCCAGGGTATACCACAAGAAATCATTAAATAACTAGTAGTGTATGTACTGTATGATTCAAAATTTTGACCTGTAATACCTTTCACGATTTTCTCCTTTTATTTCAGTTTTTCAAATTTTGGGCAAGTATTTCAACTGTTAATACAGTGCTCTTCATAAATACAATATACAAACAGTTTCTTCTCACCAGGTAAAAGCTTCTTCCAGGATTTAATGAGTGACTTAGCCTGTGTTTGCAGATCTGCATTTTCACTCTTCTTTCTCAGAGTGTTGACGGACATGCCTATTCTTGTTTTCTGGAGCACTTCCAGAGTGATTGGCAGGTCTTTAAGCTTTTTCAAAAGATCCACTGCAACGTCAGAATCCATCTGGACACAATGACAGAGAAAACACAACAAAATTACATTCTGTAAAATAGTAATACAGGCAATAATTATTTTCTTTCAACTTGTCTTGTTGCATTGCAAGTTGTTTCCTGTTGTTGCAGCTGTTACCACCCGTGTTGCATGTTGCGGCAACCTGTTGCACAAAGTTGAACTCAGGAATACTTGGTGCAACATGATGTCACAACATGCAACACTGGTGGTAACAACTGCAACAACATGGAACAACTTGCAATGCAACAATGTTGCAAGAAAAGTTGAAAAAATTGTTGTTACTGGATCTTTAGTTGTTCAGGTTTTCATAAATAGACCTCTTTAGCTACGCATGTAAATTGCCCATTGTAGAGCATGTGACACTCTCATGAGAATTGTTCCTTGTCTTTCTGGAAATTATTCGTTCATTTTCACGTGAATTTGTTTGAATTTGAAATAAATAATTTTCAAGGGTAACATCACCTGGTCTACAATGGGACAAACAAACAAGCTAAAGAGGTCTATTGTACAGCTAACATCTGCTAAATAAAGGACACCTCCTAACGGCAAAAAATGATCTCCCTTAAGCAGGCACTTTTTCAGGTCCAAGAATGTCCTCTTGCAGGAGGTTCCACTGCATTTCTTTTTGGAAAATAAAATTCATTGTTAAGCCCAGGGGAAAAAATGGTCACATGAGGTTTCACACCCAATCATTTCGCGACATCCAAACTCACACCCACCTTTTATAGAGAGTACACTTACCGCGTTCACTCCCAAGTATGACAGAGTTTGCTCCCACATATGGCCTAGCTTCTAAAAACTAGCGAGTGAAAACGCTGAATATTTCTTTTTCTTCAAGCATGAGCAGAGAGTGACTGTGTTAGCAATCGGTGGGCATGAACTTAAAAGTGGGTGCAAACTCAATGGGGTGCAAAACCTCCATAAAAATTGACAGTCACACAGTCACCAGTAACCAGGGCTACTAAATTTTGAGGTTTGATTACCTGATATGCAACTACAGTGATGTCCCAATTTCTCAGGGACGGCGGAGCAATTTTCCAAGTGGGGGGGGGGGGGGGGGCTGACTAGTGACTTGAAGTGGGAGGGGCTTAAAAGACCCTTCTCTTAATAAGTCTTTATTTTTCTGCCGTCCCTGAATTTCTGGGGGGGGGGGGAACTCCAGGGGAAATGGAAATTGGTTCAAGAAACTGGGAGGTTTGAGAAGTCAGGTGTAAAATTACACAGAACTTCTATCCAAGGGAAATGGAAATTAGTTCAAAAATTCTGGAGTTCTGAGTAACTGAGGGTTCAAGAAAATGGGATTCTACTGTAAGAGACAAAAAAAACTGCAAGGTAAATAACAAGTACGACAGAGATTACACACAACAAAAATTATCTTGAGGTTCAAAAGGCACTGCAGAGCAAAGGACATACCTTATTATTTCTTATTTTCACGGGACTTAATTTTCACCATTTTTGCGAATTTTAAAAAAATTGCGAAATTTAAGACCCGCAATAAAGGTTGTTGCGAAAAATAACGGCGCGAACTTTAATACCCATCCATATAGTTTGTTATAATTTATCGACGTTACGGTCAGTTTACTACATAATTATCTTGGTACAGTCGTCAAACTAGCTCTACTTTGTTACGAAGAAACATGTCCAACCGTTTTTAAAGCTTTGTTTTGTTAAATGGTTTTGTTTAGTGTCATTGGAAACTAATGCTGTGGAAAATTAAAATCAGTTGTACCAATTTTGAGATTTATCAGTTGTGCCAATTTTGTTGATCAATACAGTCCAGTATTTTGACAATTTTCGCAAAATGTATTTGCTTTCAGCGTATTTTTTTGGCCAAATCACGAAATTTAAGTCCCAAGAAAAATGCCCGTTCCATTTTCACGAAATTAAGTTCCCGCGAAAATAAGTCACAATAAGGTATTGAAAAGTGGAACAAGACAGATCAATGCTGATGAAACAAAAATTGAAAGAAAAAAAGATCTTTGACGTTTTATTGCAAAAAATGCCCCAAATATAGCTTTTTTGGCTTTCATTTTCACATATTAAATTTATACTCTCTCTTTGGAATTGGAGCATATTGTCAAGCCAACATAATACAAAGTACAAATATGTACAAAGAAAATATAAAACATCTAGTGATCAAATCTCAGAACTAACTGTAAAGAAATGTATGGTGTCCATTAAGGAGATATCAACATTTGAAGCTTGTCTTCGGACTAAACGTGTTAATTTCGCGTTTTGCATGCGTGGAACGTACGTCCAGCTGGAATATCGAACATGTGTTTACGGAAGACGACAAATCCGAGTTTTTTGTACGAAGTCAAACTGAAACAGATGCACTCATGGAATAACTGCTTTCGAAACTTTCCTGGTAAAGCTTTGCAGAAAGAAAACATGAGCTATCGTTTCTGTACAGAGCTAGCAAGTGAATGGGTTCTTTGTAATGTTTACAATAAGCTTACCTGCACTGGTACACCGGCCGGCAAATGACAAGAAAATAAAGGAAATGTTCCACTCACCGCTCCTTCTTGGCCAACTATCTTTTCTAGTTGCTTGCCAATCTTGAAAACTTCTTCTTCGAGATTCATTTTGCTCAAAATTGCGAGTGATTGCGCAAAAAGAAGGAAGCAGAAACACAAATTTCACATTGCAAAAAGCGATTCGCGCCACATCATGGCCGACTAAGCGACTACGTAAGCCCGCGAGACTTTGCCAGCGGACATTGGGTGCCAGTCGCGCCGTCTTCAGGAGCAAGAGGACTTTGTCGACTTTGTTACGTTTCTTTTTGTGTTTACGGTGGTTTATACGTACTCTTGTCTTTCCCACCGATTCACAAATATCACTCTAAAGAAAAGAAAGAAAGAAGGTGTCATTTCGCTTGTTTACCATATCCATCCGATTCTAAACTAGCCTGCAGAAACACGCGCGGAACTCGTAACGAGTGATTCGCGCTCTCACTCGCGCGGGGTCATGTGGAGCATCGCGAGTTTTAGCCAATCAGAGCTCAGACAGATTGCTACTTTATCTCTTATAAAAGTTCTTCTTTTTCCAGCTAAGGCAGCCATTCTAACTTTGAAAAGCAATCTCATGCGCTGAATCGCACATCTTGCAGTCTCGCCAATATAAAGTTTCCTTCATTTGAATAAATTTGTTTTCGGGACAGAAAATACCGTGTTCCATATGAAATGATTAATTTGATGGGATCAAATTAAATTCGCTTCTTATTTATAATCATGACTAGAAAACAGACGAAATGGGTGTGCAGCTCGAACTATGAGTCCTGAGTATTTTATAATGCCGTCCTCAACAAGTACATTGTTCAAACATACAAATCTAAATCACTACTACAATTAAGCCTATGCGCCGCCTGTCACGAAAACCCAAAAACACAGTGGAAAAATGGGAACGTGCTCGCCAACAAATGCAGGCGCATGAACCTTTTGGGGTTAAAGGTACAGTACAAAATGAATGAATAAATTACAACTATCAATCTTTATATACGTCACAACAATAGAGTCAATTAACCCAATAACGGCTCACGTTCGTTCATACCTATAAGAACTATTTAGTTTTACATTCTCTGTCACTGCCACTTACAGTTTAGCCTGCGAATACAGCAGCCTCTCATTCGCTCCCGCTACGAAGAGCGAAGCGGGAACGAATGAGAGGCGGCTGTATTCGCAGGCTACTTACAGTTTAGTTCCGCCGAATGTAAATACATTTATTTTTTTATCTGTTATGGGCTGAAGTATTAGGAGCAACGATGACGGTCTTGTTTTTTATTGATAAGATGGCAGGTGTACTAAGCTGTGGTTAAGTATGACATGATACGGGCAGCTGTGTCTAGTGAATTGAAAACAACTGACAACAAATGCCCAAAATGCCTCTTGCACCGGAGGCCAGGTAGCTTGTATAGTAAACAGCAAATACCTCACCTCCCTTCTCACTTCTGAAAGTTAAACAAGACAAGCATTTTTCTCTGTTAGCAGATAATTAGCTTTTTGTACCATCGGGATTAAAAGGATCTTTTCTTTTGCGCGGAAAAAGGTTGTCCCTCCCTCTCTTTGTCCCGTACGTTTTGTGTGTTCTGTTTTGTTGCGTTAGTCAAGTTACACTAGTTGCCAAGGTAACGTGGTTAATTAACACCCTCTGCTGCATTCGCATTGGCCGCATATATTATGCTTGCAGAGTGGATTTGTTTGCCTGATCTAAAGGCGAAGAAGGGGTAAGCAGACGTTTAGAAACTTTTGTCTTTACGCGATGTGTTTATAGTTTTGCCGACCACAATTTATAAAAAAGAATGGACGAGGAGAAGACAGCCAGTGAATCTCCAGACGATGGCGATCGAGTCCTCGACGCTGATGAGGTTAAAAGCGGCGATAATGTTGACAATGCAAATGTTCCAATATCGAACGATCTGACTACGAAAGATCATATACATTTGACAGGTAATGAAGATAGTGTGGAACAAGTAGAAGAAAACATCAACGAATCAGACGGAAAAGACGGCAAGAATGAAGAGAACGGCGCCCAGACAGACGACGATATACAGCCTGAACGGCTTGAAGTCCCTAAAGCGACACCAGATGTCAAGGAAAATAGCGGAGAAAGTAACTCTGATAACGCAAGTTCGCACGAAGGATCGAGCGAATCTACATCTCCAAGTAAGTCGGTCAGTCCGCGGAAAGCGAAGAGAAGAGCTATCTTTGTATCGTATGCGCCGGAGGCGAGTTTCATCGAGAAACGTTTAATCTCTTATACAATCAAAGAATTGAAAAACATCGGATTTTGCGACGATATTTGGTTCGATAAAGATGACGGAGTGCCTATAGAAAGTCCATTCTGCTTTCAGCAGAGATTGGAGATTGCCGAAAAGTGTCGCGCATCTATTATGTTTTTATCTGAGGCCTACTTCAACTCCGGGGTTTGTCGCCACGAGGGAGAAATTTTACTCGATCGGGACGAAGAAAACGCTCACGACAACAGCGAAGAAGTTGAAAAGCCTGCAAAATTGTTCTGTATTAAATATAGCCGCAGCAAGCTCCCTCAAGAATACAAGCAGCTGGGGGAACGAGTACTTGACTTAAGTCACCATGCAGCTTCTAGCGTGGCTGAACTTTCTTCGGTGGTTGTGGGCGCTTTTAGCGAAGCCCTGGAGAGGTACGCTCCACAATACGGGATGCGCATTCCGTCTCCTCCAAGTGAACCTGATATTTTAAAACTAGACCGACAAAAGCCAGTGTCTACGTGGAATATACCCGATGTGCAGGCCTGGCTTGCTTCGCTGAAAATGCAAGCGCACTGCGCGCTCAGCTTCGAAGAGAATGAAATCGACGGCTATTTGTTGGTTTCCATGAGTGAAATTGACATGGAAAGCCATTTAAATGTTGACAGTCGAGTAGCAAGGCGGAAACTTCTGCAGCAAGTCAAGAAAATTCAAGATGATCAAGCACAGTTCAAGGAAAATTGGTACTTGAAGTGTAAAAAGAGCAAAGTTAAGGAAGATACTGTCTATGTTATTTGCGATCCAAATGATGCCCGGTTTTATCAGAACCTGCGAGCGGATTTAGCGCACAAAAACCTCCAGGTAAAATTTAATTAGAATTCTCAATTAGCGATTTAACAGTCACGCTATTGTGTTATATATTAACTTAATTAGCATGTCAATGGATTTGTGTAGGAATAATGTAGGATACAAATATCGTTTCCACAACTCATTACAGAGATTGATTCACGCTTTTCTGTTAATTGAAAACAATATATTTGCACTTATCATATCGCGTAAACCCGCGATAAAATTACCCTCTCGCAGATCCACAGTCAGAATTTGCAAAGCCCCATTTTTATCTAGACACAGACAGAGAAAAATAGGTATAAGCTGTTTTACTTAGCATTTTCATTAAAAAAGTCTTTAACTGTGTCACGAAATTGATAGTCAAAATCTAAGACTGTTTATTTACACAACTTGACAGCCAGGTTCAAAACTGCGTTAACTTTTTGACGCGCGTGTTGCCGCGCTCCACGCTTGAACACTTGACTAATTCGCGCACGAAATTTTAGCTAATTTGATCGATAAAAGTGTGTGGCTGCCAGAAAGCCTGTTCTGAAAACGTTTATTTCGGCTCGTTATTTTTTCAGGAACAAGTAAATAAACTTAGCTGAAGTATTTACGTTCCTGCTTAGATTACCAAAAATTATTTTTCGCAAAAAAAAGGGGTATGGAGAGGAGGGAAGTAATATTATGTTGATGGATGTTTTTGATGTTTTTTTCCCAATATTATTTTTCGCACGTTAATAGTTTCAGCGCTTAACGTATTTAAAAAAATAACGCAACTTAATATTAACCCAAATGGAAGGACAAAATGGTTTAGAATAAAGGATAAAGAAATGATAGGGTAATATTACTGATAAAGGACATTAACCCGAATGTCCCGAATGGCACAAAGAAGACATCTTTTTGGTAACAAAAGGAACAGACGAAAAAAGAAAAGATAAATCGCATATATATCGTTCGATATGCGAGTTAGAAAGATCCCTCTGAGAGAAATTAAAACTTTTGTATATTTATGAGCTTCCAAGTTTGAGCAAAAATAACAGAAATTCACAGCATAATGTCTAGTGTCGCGGAAATAAGGTTAGGCGGCAAGTTATTAATGACGGTGAAATTAACACTTCAATTCAAAAATTCGCGTTAATTTTATGGATCGTTAATTTCCTTCAATTTATGAGGTACATTACGATGTGAAGGAGCTTATTTTGATTGGTTCACGAGCTAAAGTATAGGAAAGCGTAGAAATGGACTGTTATTTACAAGTAAAACGCTTAGAAAAGAAGCTAAAAGAGTGAAGTATTTGAACTGCATATTTTGTAGGCTTGAGGAAGGGCTTTCATTTTCCCACGAAGCAAGAATTACCTTTTCTTTCAAAAATGGAACATAAAAGGGTAAGGGAATGGAACTTGGGGTGAAGCCTCCCCGTAAAAGACTCTGTCGATAATCCCCCTGGGGGGGGGGGGGGTTGGGATTTAAGTGCTTCAACTGCTTTTGAACTGATTTATCCAGTATAGTGGCATATGCATGGTTGCAGGAGTGTATAAAACTGTGGGATACAAACTAACTCTTTTTTCTACTTTCTTCACAGGTGTTCAAACATGAACGGCTTGGACAATCCAGAGAGGAGTTCTTACAGCTCAATTCTGCACACCTGGCCGCCTGCAGTCACGTGATCATCCTCCTTACCACCGCAGCTGCCACGTCACTGTTCGTGTACAACGAGGTTCTTTTCGCTGATTGGCTGGGTAAACCTTTCGTGGTTGCCATGGCAGCAAATTCGTGGGATAAACTTCGCCCGAACATGCAAGCCATACTGGGAGGGTGTCCCGCGGTGAATTTTGAGGGAAACCCTTATGAAGATAGCATTGACATTCTGTTGTACCACTTGAAACCTTTTCGTACCATGCCTGCAGTTATCCTGGAGCAAGATTTCTTGGATAGAATGGTCGAGGGCCTCAAACCTTTAAGAGTTCTTGCAGCGCTTCCTGGTAGGTGTAAGGGACGGACCATTATTTTCTTGGGGGGGGGGGGGGAAATTTTTTTTTTTTTTTTTTTTTTTTTTTTTTTTTTTTTTCTCTCTTTTTTTTTTTTTTTTTTTTTTTTTTTTTTTTTTTTATTTTTTTTTTTTTTTTATATTTTTTTTTTTTTTTTTTTCCCCCCCATAAATTATTTTTTTTTTTTTTTTTCCCCCCCCCCCCCCAAAAAAAAAAAAATCCCCTAAATGAAAAAAGTCGCTTTTCTGGAGAAAAAAGTAACAAGAGTTGTAAAGTTTCGCTATGGTTGGTATGAATGACTACTTCAATATAGAGAATATAGCACTCTCTCTTTTTTGCTACGTAGGCTGGAAGTCTTCAGGAAACTTGTTTATCTTTGGAAAAGTTCGAAAATCGATCGGAAACGTTCGTAAGGCCTTCGAACAACAATCGGAGAATCCTCGGAAGTCGCTTCAGTCTAAAAACTACACAGAAAACAAAAAGTTGCTAGAACGGAAAAAGGTGGTCCAAATATAAAAAAAAACCTGCCGCGTTATTTGGGACAGTCTTTGTCCCCCACGTTCCAAAACGCTCCGCCTCCTCGGCGCTATACTGAAAATCCGTGGAACGAACGCGAAAATGAAGCTTGATCCCCCTCGCTATTTTCGCGCTAGTTTCACGGATTTTATGGCGAAAAAGAGAGACTGCTCGCAGTCTAACTGAACGTCAATAAGAACATTTAAAAGTTTAGAGAACAAGTAGCGTTTTGGTAAATGTTTAATTTTCAAGTTGTTTTGTTCCATCATAAATTAGAAAACTGCGTCAAACTTTTCAAAAGTTTCACTTGAGCTTGCTAGACTTGTTGCACGTCATAATTATACCTAGTAACAAAAACCTAGCAACCAAATCGACAGTCTTTTCACCCTCACACCAGATGATTCTTTATACTGCCTTGTTCGCGCGCTGAAAACGTATACTGTACACTGATAATTTTAATGTTTTCCCTTACAGATAAAAGCAGTGTAGATAAGGAGGAAATATCTCCGCAGACAAGCCTCTTCCTCAGTTATCACTGGGATGTTCAAAACAAAGTGCAAGTTCTTGTTCAGTACTTGGAGAGTCACGGCTATCAGTGTTGGACGGATGTGAGTAACGCAAACAAGCGTCACGCAACTAGTAACTCGCCCAGTCACGAAAGCGCCCCAAATCAGATTCAGCGGAACATCAAAGCGGCCGCAGCTGTTGTGTGTTGCGTGACACCCAAGTACATTTGCTCGGAGAATTGTACAAAGGACCTTAACCTTGCTGTATCCATGAACAAACCGGTAGTTCCCGTGATGCTTCAATGGCTGGCATGGCCGCCGGAGGGTGGTCGGGTGCGTAGGATTTTGGCGCCTTTACAGTGTATCGACATGAGTAATGAGAGTCTCTTTAGGAGGAACCTGAGCACTGTTGAGAGCCACTTAAAGAAATTCGCGGGAAAACAAAGTCCACGTGATAGGCACGTTATAGAGCACGTGCAAATCGCCAAGAATCCGAAGCTTCAACAAAAATCGCAGCAAAAAGCGTAAATCAACAAGCGTCTTTGACAAATAACGTGTGAATTTCTCCCCACTTTGGCCCCGCCCTTTAATACCGTACGACTCAGGAGTCCCAATCACTGGTCGTGAAAAGTGTCTTGTATAAAAAGCAACACATCCTGTCTAATTTTAGCAATGACAAGAAAAACTTAACGAAGCCTCTTTTGGTTGATCAAGAATATATTTTAAGATCCAATCAGATATGCGGCGTAGTGGCAAATTCATGCTGGAAATCTGTGTGTTTTGGGGAAGGGGTAGGGGCAAATTTCTTTCGGAGAGCTGACACGTAATAACTATTCTTTTGTCAGCGCACCAGTTATTGAGGTGTTCTGTACCACCATCTTCGGCCCTTTGAGCCTCATTTGACAAATTGAGTTAGTCCCTGTTTTTTCCCCTCCCCCTCCCCCACGTGAATTTGCCACTTCAGATAGGTATGACACAATTTTATCACAATTTCACTGTTGTGGCTGAGTGCGTCGGTTTTTACTGAAACCTATTCATGACACTTCAGACTGTTCATCATTTTCGAAACATTGTTAAAGCGGGAACAAAATCGACAGAAAACACTACGAAAGAAAGGCAAGGAACAATAGAAAAGATTTTAAGTGAGCATTAATTAGAGATCAATGATTGCAATGGACTTGAACTGGGGTATAGACAGAAACAAGAAAAAGATATTTTAAACAGAGATATGTTTGTTAATTCAATTCTGTAATATAGCCAAATATGTTTATAAATGAGGGTGATTGAAATTTATCGTCTTTTGTCTTTCATGACGATCAGAATTTCTCTACCATGAGCGTCCCGCATGTCTTTTGCGAGTAGTATTTCCAAACTTCCGACAAACTCATTTTGCGGGCAAACTTAAAGTTCAATTTAATTCGGTTAAACTTGGTGCTCCATCGTTTTGTGAACTTGCACACTCAAGGAACGAATCTTGATTCTCGGTTCGCCTGTATTCATCCAAAATACAAATTATCGCAGATAATCCATGCATGTTTTTCGCTACTGCAGCAAACCCTTAATAGATCCAGTCATGTAGGTTTGGTTCTACATATTTCCTGTAGATTAAAGTCAGTATGCTGCACAAAAGTGACAAAGGTTTAAATTACAGGTTTGTTGGTTGTGTAGCTCACCAGTTTTTTTCTGCAACAGGTTGCTCCGGCATGCCCATACAATTTTCGCCAAAAAAAAATATCTTCAAGAAATAAAAGTGTAAATTCTCTTCATTTGAATCTATCAGAATAGACACTCTTACTCAGTGTCCTCGTTGCAAAGTATTGATCCAACTAAGTAACAACAACGACAGCAAACATTTTATTTCTTCTAAGTATAAAGCATACGTCACAAATTTTCACCTCCCACAATAAGCAGGGCCTTGTATTCGAGGCAGGTGGTGAAGACGAAAATTATCAAATCATAATACGGGTAAAATGATAGAAGTGTTTTAAAACAAGTTATAATTTAAAAAAATTCAGGAACTTTCAAAATCACAAGGAACCCACATCATTCCTGGCACACGAGCTTCAGGTTTTGAAAAGGCGTATTTTTAAAGTATGTGCTTCTAAATCGATACTTTGTGTTCTAACCGAACGCATATTTATAATACTATTTGCTGCATGCACACGCGCGCGCGCGCACGAAGAACCATTCTATCGCCAAGACCACTTATAAATTAGAACCTACGACATAAATCGTAGACAATGCTGCTGAAAGTTTTTGTAACCAACGGAATAAAAAAATGGGCTGAATAGAGGTACCTATAGCGATCGCCGTTTTCCAACGGCAGAACACAGCGAAACAAAACATGGTGTAACTTTCCAACATGTTGGCTAGTGTTAGAAGATTTTGGCGATATCAAGTGGACAGCGGATGGGCCTGGGTCGTGTGCTTTGCTTCGTTCTTTGTGCAATGTGTTGTATTCGGGACTATACAGTCTTTTGGGACACTTTTTATTTCATTGCTTAACGATTTTAACTCTGGAGAATCTGCAACAGGTACGCTATTTGTTTCAATGCATATTATTTTAAACTTGACTGACATTTATATTTAATACTGTCAATTTTTTTTAACGGATCCCTCTACAAGACGGACACCTGGTGTTGTCCCCCCCCCCCCCCCCATACCGTTTTTCAGTCATTTTAAGGGGTCATGAATGGTCCCTCAAAATTTCACGTTTTTCGCATTTCTCGCAATTTTTCTCAAATTTTTTTTGGGTTTCTTTTCCCTTCTTCTCTTTTTCGTTTTTTTTTGAAGGTAGTTTTTTGAAAAGTCTTTTTCTCCCAATTTTTTTTTTTTTTTTTCTCTTCCCCCAAAAAAAAACCCCCTTCCCCCTTCTCCCAAATTTCCCAAAAACCATTTTTATCCCCCTTTACTGTAGTTACTATACTCCCTATAAGACGGACATCCCCCATTTCACGTTTTCGAGATTCATCATTTGAAATTAGAATTCGTGGACCTGTTGATGCGAAAAGAAATCTATCCCGTGCCGAAGAGAGTGTCGTTGGGTATGGGAAAGGAAACATTACCTCATAACTGTAGTTATTTCCTACATCACTGACAGCGACGAAGCCGAATGGTCAGGAAAAGCGGAACAGGGTTTTGAGGCCATCACTGGACCCCTGGCAAGATATTACTTACCCAAACAGTATATCAAAATTTGTTGGCAAGTTCCTGCTTCACCGTAAAATAATACTCGTAAAAGCCCTTCATCATCTGTTCCAAAACGAGTCGCCTGTGAGACCATCTTTCACATAGTTATAATTAACGATAGATTTCTCCTTTGTCCGCCATACTTTATTTTCTAAACAACATCTTCTTTGTAAGTGTGCAATATCTGCTACGTTATTTTCATTTGTACACAGCATGGGTCGGTTCTTTGGGATATGGATTTCTCTTTGTCATCGGACCTATCACAACAGCCCTGTGTGAACAACTCGGATGCCGCGTCATGGCATGCACAGGCAGTGTGCTGACCACCTTCTCCTTGCTTTTGACGTCATTCGCTCCCAATATCTCCAGCATGTACTTCACGTTTGGCGTTCTGTGGGGGACTGGAGGCAGCTTCCTGTTCTTCTCCGGACTGCTTATCCTGAGGTTCTACTTCAACAGAAACATTTCTCTTGCTAACGGCATCACCATGACAGGAGCTGGATTCGGAACGCTCGTCTTCAATGTCATGCTGCAGGAACTCGACGAAGAATACGGCTGGCGCGGAGGAATGCGCGTTTTAAGCGTATTTGCTGCCTTAACGTTCCTGTGCGGATGCGCGTATATTCCACCACCGGCGGACTACTTACCGTTCGAACGGCCGAGCCTCTGGTTTCGGCTGAAGAGGCTCATTGATCCACGCCCATGGAAGGAGAAAGCCTTTACGATGTGGGTGTTATCATTGTCCTTCATCCTTTTCGCATACTTCTTTCCATACACATATCTGGTAAGTAAAACTCAGTGACTGTTAAATTGCTTATACTGAATACCAGTCACAAAATCCGTCCTAAATGCGGCTCTAACTATGGGCATTCATAGGGTTAGTGATCCCGGAGAATTTTGTGAGTGGGGTTAAGGTCACAGTGCGACAACGTTCATACATTTCAAATCGAAATGACTTGCTGCGCGTTCAAACTGATATGTAATACAATTATCTTAGGCAACTCATCAGGTTGTCAAAATTTCATGCACTTGTAAACGACAACTCTTTCTCAAGACTACGTACTATTAACACCCGAAGGGACTCCTATATGAAAGGGGCGGGGATGCTCGTCGGATCGGACATTTTGATAAAAAAAACCCTAAAAGAGGCCAATCTGGGTGTGACTCAAGCCTTTCAAAAGATATCAAAAACCTAAGAATAGAATTTATTTTCTTATATTTATTCAAGTGCAGCCCTAAACAAGACCATAATGGCTAAAATTATTGGTGTTTTGCCCGAAACACCCCTAAGTGAGACCAGAAATCCGAAATTTACACCCCTAAGCGAGACGACGAGCATTCCCTCCCCTTTCATATGCGAGCCCCCCCCCCCCCCCCGGAGATTAACAATTACAAATCTTAACAAATCTCTACTTGAATTGCTCTCATTGCTGGGTCTAACAAACCTATCGTATAAATGAGTGAAAGGAGTTGTAAGGTAATCATATACTAATCGTGGCTCATGTTACTTACCCGAACGACTTCACACACCCAAATGTCGAAATCTCTACTAACATCATTGCCATTTTTACTGTAGGTCCGCATGGCAATGACACTAGGTGTCCCCGTCTCTCAAGGGGCCCTTTTGCTTGGCTATCTCTCAATATCCGCCATATTTGGTAAACTCCTGTGCGGCCGGTTGGCGGATCTCCCGCGCGTCCGATGCCTGTACATTTTCGTTATTTCAGCAACCATTCTGAGCCTGTCTTCGATGTGTGTTACAGCGGCCAAAAGTTATCACGGCCTGCTCGCTTACACGTTAGTTGCTGGATTCTTTGACGGTTGCTTTGTTGTGACAGTCCCACTTATTACGCAGGATATTGTTGGAAAAGACCTTATGGCCAAGGCACTCGGGAGCTTGTATGGCGTTGTAGCATTTCCTTTGACTTTGGGACCTCCTGTTCTAGGTGAGTGAGTGAGTGAGAGACTTTATTTAATGAGGGTGACCCGTGACAGTAACTTAATTTACTGATAAACTTGGGGTCCTCAGCTTAAAATGGGTCTGGGGTCTAGGTAAAGCTAAATTACTGGAGGAATAGGATTGCGAAGACTGGTGTATTTAATTTCAATACTTGCAGTAAAAGAAATTAGTACTTTTAGAAGGCTCCCTGGGTCGGCTTGGTGAAGATAACCACAACTGGGAAAACAAGCAGCGATAGGTAAAGGGCTTCAGTTTCATCTCAGAACTCTCCAAACAAACTGCAACAAACTTTAAACGTAAATGCTTATGAAACATGATATTGAAATGATGACGATCCTAACTTAGAATCGAAACCTAAATGCGCAAGCAATTATTCGCATCGCAATTTGATTAAAAATACCTTTCTTTTCCCCGTCTACTTTTTTTGGTAGTGTTTTCTTAGACCTACTTCAAAACTAAAACATCTTTCACAAAAGCTGTCCTTTAACAATCAAAATTCGATCGATGTAACTAAATAAACATCTAAGATTCAAACAACTATTCGATGAAGATTTGTGAAAAATTGCGTTTGTGGTTTCTAAAAACCAACCACTGCACTTAATTTCCAGTCGTTTTGGATCGGCGTCAAGAAAAAAAATCTAGGGTCTTTCTTGTTCCGGCTTTACATAACTGTTCTTTTTTATGGGATTCCACTGCTAATCATTATTTTTTATCATTTTATTTTTTGTTAAAGGGGAACTGTACAAGTCCACTGATTCCTTCAAAACAGCTTTCTTTGTTTCCTCTGGTTTTGTTCTTGTCGGTGTAAGCTTGATCTACATCGTTCAGAGGATTCGTCCAGATCTGATTCACAAGCAAGAGCCTAGCAGACAAGAAGTGTACGATTCGTCTGTGATGCCTTCACCAAGCATTCATTCCGCAAGTGTGGTAGATACCTTGAGTGGCATGTTTGTCACAGAACAGGGACTGTCTGCCTCTCACTTAGATCCAATGGAAATAGGCTCTTACCAACGATTCGATAGTTTTCGCCGTGAGGATTCAAGAGCAACGTTGTCAGAGCCTTTCCATGGGCGAAGGGCAAATCAGACAGAGATAGAAGCCGTATACAGGCATGCTGTTGACAATTTGTCAAACATCAGTGAAGTAACAGGACATCATCGCGAAGGATCAGATACAAGTGACATTCCAAAAGCTAACGTTCCTGAACAATCTCACACGAGCAGTGTCTTCAGTGGATCGATGCTGTCATCATCAGAAATGCCGTTAGAGAATGTCGATTCTCCCACAGGTTTACAAAACGCCCTGGAGGCGACAGACGATTTACCAAAGGCAAGCGAATCTGGTGCAACTCTTGTGGGTGCAAATATGGGAGAGTCCCTTCATGTAGATGAAGGCGGTATCAGCATACCTGGTGATGGCATCATGATACAAGAAGGTGATCAGCAGGAACTCGCAACCGGCCCAGCCGTTGGCACACAGACTGTTCTGGAAGTAGGGGGCAGCGAGAAGCCTGAGAGCGATGATTTTGATTTATCCACAAAAATTCAACCGTTACAAGTGGGACTGGAAAATGAAGAACTGATTTCACCGGAGCCAATGATAACTGAAAACAGAGACATGGAGCTTGGAGTGGAATTGGTTAAGCTACCCCCTCCTTCTGAAAGTGATCATAAAAGAAGAACCGGTCCTCCGGAGTCATCAAATGAAGAAAGTGATACTGTCAGTTTTTCCGGCACGGATGACTTTGGCAACGATGTCGTGAAAACGTTAATACCAAAGACAAAAGAAGTAGACTCTGATGAACACACATTTCAAGATAGCGATGGGAGTACAACAATAACTCTATTCATGACAGGTCCACCGGAAAAGGAGGAAAATATGGAATTACAAGTTGTAAATGAGGTGCTTGAAATGGTTCGCATTCCACCACCCCCGGTAATACCACGCACAGGGCAGCTGGTAGCGTTGGAAAGCGACACAACTGAGGATCGGAAAAATACATCCCCTTGCGAGGTGAAATTGAATACTGATCAAGATGACCTTTATGAAAAAGAAGTGGCTGATGATAATTCTTCTTGCAGAGATGTGTCCATCGCTCAACGCAAAGAAAGATTACATCTTGCCATTATTGACCAACTTAATCTGTTAAGTGAAAGACTTGAAGCAGTTGCCGCTCGCCAGAGTGAGGAAGAGGATTATGGGGACGGTGACAAACCAGATCAAAGACCTCCATTCTCACCAGCACTTCAGAGCTTGCCTTTAACTCCTCGTTATTCCGCAAATCAAAGTGTACCACTCACACCTGTCCGTTCGTGGTCAAGTTTTCTCAACACCCCAGCACCAACTCCACGCCAAACACCTCCAAGTGCGTTTCACACAACAGCACCAACTCCTATTCATACTCCACTTACACCAGCTCAAGGTGTGTCAGGAATTTGCACGCCTAGTGATGTATCTGGGGCTAACCCTTCACGGTCAAATGTTTATGAAACGGAACAGATGAATTTTCACGATTCCACCAATTGGGACGACATAATCGACGTCTGCAGCAGCCCTTCTCCTTCTCAGGATGCTGTCAGCCGACATCGGAGCAGAAGTTCTTCAACCTCTGAATTTGGGCAAGAATTTGTGCTTAACGAATGGAGTATAAGAGAACCGCATGGATCGACGGAGGCATTCTCTTCAAAACCGTCAAGTGGAACCAACTCCTTAGTTTCGAATAGCGCCAGATCACTGGCTGACTTGAACAGCGTGAGTGAACCTATCGATGTTGTTGATATCACGATCAATGGAAGCCACAGAGGACACATGAACTCCCCTGAAAAGTACAGTCCCACCCAGCAACTGGAACCTTCGGTTGGTATGTGTCTACCACCAAAGCCATATGTACAGAACGAAAATACAGACGCTTCCGGAGAAAATCCGTTTTCGCAGCCATGCTTAGATTTCAATACGACAGAGCTCCAAACAAACCCACTGAACGACTCAAGCCAAATGGTAGCCACAAATTTCTTCCAAACCTTGGCACAAGAGGTACCACAAGATGTACCAAGGGAAGAGCATTTATATGGTGATGTGTCTCATCCACAAATAACTTACCAACAATTTAGCACTTCAGATCCAAAGGAAAATTATGACGAGTCAGCAGGTCCAAATGAACTGAAATCAGACACAGCGTTTATTTATTGTGAACCTAAATTGGCAAGTATTCCCCAACCAGAAGATTTTTCAAACACTTCTCCTGCGTCCAAACAACAAAAAAAGTCAGAATTCATAGCAGATTCAAGTGAACTCCAGATACAGAAATCCTGCTTTGATCCAAGCCCACTGGACTCAAAATTAAACCCATTTTTGGAATCAGACAAAAACGAATTTTCGGAAATTACTCAACATCATCCATTTCAAAAGTCACCGGACGGATTGCCAGTTCGGTCGCCAAATCCATTCCAAATTCCTAGTGAAATAATTTCACAAGATGAACACCTCCTGTCTGTCTATCAGCCAAAAGGATTGCCTATCGTCAAGGAACATTGCACAACCGAGCAAATAGAGGCGTCCTTATCTCAGAGTAGGTCGTTGACTCGGATTTCGCCAGAATTGAAGACATCGCCTCAAGCAACGGAGTCATATTTTCAACCCAATTGTACTGACAATCTGGTTGAACAACAAGCAGTGTCTCAGCAAATTAATTTCGCTGAAGAGGACTCACAAAGATCATCAGAAGAGTCGGAAACTGTTGTTTCAGACCATACATTCACCTCATCTGACGATACAGAACAGGAGACAGAACAGCAGCTGAGTAATCAAAGCACATGGACAATGTTTTCTCAAAGTAAAGAGGTCTTAATTTTTGAGATGGATACCGAAAGTGAATCATCTTCAGACAGTGCTGTGAAACATGAAAAAAACTCTTCTAGTTCGTCTAGGGATTCGAAAACAGGAAACGAGGTTTGTTTTACCGCCGATCAAGAGGATCTGTTTCCTCCACTACAGATCTTTTCTGACATAATCGACATCCCCACATCGAGTAGTCAAGGTATTCCTCTCAAACTACCTCCTCCACCAAGACAAACCCATCGGAAGCGAACGGACGTGTCAGATCTACCCAAAACAGGACACGCTCTTCCTAATACAATTGGTGGCAAGGATGGTGAATCCAAACAAATATCTTTAGTAGATAAGCACATTTTCAAAGAAACGGTTCTTCCACCTGAGGCAAAGTTAGTCGATGAGCATCGTGGATCTTTGAGACAACTAAAAGGTGGTAATGTTGTTGACACGCACCCTGTCTCAAGTGATGGAGATTTTTCGGCGACTGGGAATTCGGTGAGCGAGATTGAATCGGATTTGTTATCTGAATCTAAAATCGACGAGCTAACACAGAAACTGAGTGACAATTCAATATCTGTCACGGTGTGTCAAGAATTTGAATCAATTAAAGATGAAGACGAGACCTTCACAGGCGAGGAAGCTGATGATTCAAACCTAGATGGAGAAATGGCAAAGATTTCGTTCCACGATGACTTTGCACCTCTTTTAGTACAAAAAGATGAACCGATACAATATGTGAATCTTCGAGACCTTCCTGAAGATTGCCATGTTCTTCAGAAACGCCCTTCGACTACTTCGTCAACAGACGATTCTAGTACGTCCACAGATTCGAGTCTGTCAGAAAATGAAATGCCTTATAGTAAATTACACGAAGATACAGCAGAACAAGGATAATGATGAACAGTCTATAAACGTGATCACTAAAGGATGATTGAAAAGGTCCAGAGATGGGCCTACTAGACCAGGCCAGAAAACATTGAAATAAAACATTTGCTGCCTGAAGCCATATGTCGTTGTTGACGTTTTGAAATAAACATGAGATGAACATTATAATTTGTATTTTGTGACAATTCCTGACTTCCTTAGTTGCAAATTGTCAATTTCGATACAAAGTTCCCAACTTTGGCCCGACTGAACTTTGCAATTTAGCTAGTTGAGGAGAAACAAAACATGTTGTTTCAAATTCATGGCGATATCTGAACTCAATTTTTTTTAAAGGAAACATGTTAACTATGTTAACATGGCTAACATATTTAACATAGTTAACATGTCAACATGCTAACATGTTAACATTTTAACTATGTTAACTATGTCAAAATGTTTAACATAGTTAACATGTTAACATTAACATAGTTAACATGTTAACATGGTTAACATAGTTAACATAGTTAACATAGTTAACATAGTTAACATCGTTAACATGGTTAACATGAATAACATAGTTAACATGTTAACATGGTTAACATGTTAACATGTTAACATGGTTAACATGGTTAACATGGTTAACATGGTTAACTATAGTTAACATAGTTAACATGGTTAACTGAACATGGTTAACATAGTTAACAAAGTTAACTTGGTTAACCATGTTAACCATGTCAACCATGTTAACATGTTAACTAACCATAACTAGCCATGTTAACCATGTTAATATGTTAACTATGTTAACCATGTTAACATAGTTAACATGGTTAACATGGTTAACATGGTTAACATGGTTAACATAGTTAACATAGTTAACATGTTAACATTTTAACATGTTAACTATGTAAACTATGTTAACTATGGTTAACTATGTTAACTATGTTAAACATGTTAACATGTTAACCATGTTAACAATGTTAACCATGTTAACATGTTAACGTGTTAACTATGTTAACTATGTTAACCATGTTAACTATGTTAACCATGTTTACCATGTTATCATGTTAACAATGTTAACCATGTTAACATGTTAACTATGTTAACTATGTTAACATGGTTAACATAGTTAACATGTTAACATGGTTAACATAGTTGACATGTTAACATGTTTAACATGGTTAACATAGTTAACATGGTTAACATAGTTAACATAGTTAACATAGTTAACACGTTAACATGTTAACATGGTTAACATAGTTAACATGTTAACATAGTTAACATGGTTAACATAGTTAACATTGTTAACATGGTTAACATGGTTAACATGGTTAACATAGGTAACATGTTAAAATGTTAACATGTTTAACATAGTTAACATAGTTAACCATAGTTAACCATAGTTAACATGTTAACATGTTAACATTGTTAACATGGTTAACATAGTTACAATGTTAACATGGTTAACATGGTTAACATGGTTAACATGGTTAACATAGTTAACCATAGTTAACATAGTTAACATGTTAACATGGTTAACATGGTTAACATGGTTAACATGTTAACATGTTAACATGTTAACATAATTAACATGGTTAAAGATGAATTCCAGTCCGTACTGCGCAATCTCGGCTGCAATGTTTATGTGAGCCCACACGAAGGGAATGTTTACAAGCAAAACTAAAAATTCCGCGACAAACTTACCTTTTTCTTCATTATTAACGCCAGATATCCTTGCAGAACAAATAATAACGAGTAGAAGAACCTTGACGCTATTTCAAACCGACGTTTTAGCTCATCGGAACTTCTTGAACGAAACAAACTGTAATGGCGGACTAAAAAACGTCATGTATGCTGTCACCGAAGTGTAACGTTTCAACGAATTCAAAACAAAAACGTAAACAAACCCCGAGTCTGCGCAGTACGGACTGGAAATCATCTTTAACATAGTTAACATGGTTAACATGTTAACTATATTAACATGTTAACATGTTAACATAGTTAACATAGTTAACATGTTAACATGTTCCCGTTCGAACCTGAATTTTTTTGCTTGCTTTTCTCAACTGCTTAAGTTGAGTACATTACTGCGATGATCTTTCATTTGCTTAACATGTTAACCATGTAAACATTTTAACATGTTAACTATGTTAACATGTTAACATAGTTAACATGTTAACATGTTAAAATGTTGACATGGTTAACATAGTTAACATAGTTAACATAGTTAACATAGTTAACATCGTTAACATGGTTAACATGAATAACATAGTTAACATGTTAACATAGTTAACATGTTAACATGGTTAACATGTTAACATGGTTAACATGGTTAGTTAACATGGTTAACTATAGTTAACATAGTTAACATGTTAACATGGTTAACTGAACATAGTTAACATGTTAACATGGTTAACCATGTTAACCATGTCAACCATATTAACATGTTAACTAACCATAACTAGCCATGTTAACCATGTTAACATGTTAACTATGTTAACCATGTTAACATGTTAACTGTGTTAACCATGTTAACATAGTTAACATAGTTAACATGTTAACTATGTTAACGTGTTAACTATGTTAACTATGTTAACTATGTTAACCATGTTAACCATGTTAATAATGTTAACTATGTTAACCATGTTAACATGGTTAACATAGTTAACATGTTAACATGTTAACATAGTTAACATGGTTAACATAGTTAACATTATTAACATGGTTAACATGGTTAACATAGTTAACATGTTAAAATGTTAACATGTTTAACATAGTTAACATAGTTAACATAGTTAACACGTTAACATAGTTAACATGTTAACTATGTTAACTATGTTAACATGGTTAACATAGTTAACATGTTAACATGGTTAACATAGTTGACATGTTAACATGGTAAACATGGTTACATAGTTAACATGGTTAACATAGTTAACATAGTTAACACGTTAACATGTTAACATGGTTAACATAGTTAACATGTTAACATGGTTAACATAGTTGACATGTTAACATGGTAAACATGGTTAACATAGTTAACATGGTTAACATAGTTAACATAGTTAACATAGTTAACACGTTAACATGTTAAACATGTTAACATAGTTAACATGCTTAACATAGTTAACATTATTAACATGGTTAACATGGTTAACATAGTTAACATGTTAAAATGTTAACATGTTTAACATAGTTAACATAGTTAACCATAGTTAACCATAGTTAACATGTTAACATGTTAACATGTTAACATTTTAACATGGTTAACATAGTTAACATGGTTAACATAGTTAACATAGTTAACATGTTAACATGGTTAACATAGTTGACATGTTAGCATGGTAAACATGGTTAACATAGTTAACATGGTTAACATAGTTAACATAGTTAACATAGTTAACACGTTAACATGTTAACATGGTTAACATAGTTAACATGTTAACATGTTAACATAGTTAACATGGTTAACATAGTTAACATTATTAACATGGTTAACATGGTTAACATAGTTAACATGTTAAAATGTTAACATGTTTAACATAGTTAACATAGTTAACCATAGTTAACCATAGTTAACATGTTAACATGTTAACATGGTTAACATGGTTAACATGTTAACATTTTAACATGGTTAACATAGTTAACATGGTTAACATAGTTAACATAGTTAACATGTTAACATAGTTAACATGTTAACATGTTAACATAGTTAACATAGTTAACATGTTAACATGTTCCCGTTCGAACCTGAATTTTTTTCAGGCTTGCTTTTCTCAACTGCTTAAGTTGAGTACATTACTGCGATGATCTTTCATTTGCTTAATATGTTAACCATGTTAACATTTTAACATGTTAACATGTTAACTATGTTAACATGGTAACATAGTTAACATTCCTTCAAGCCAGAGCAGCCTCGAGAACCGCTAATGCCCCATAAAATTCCATCAAGGCCTTGGCAAAAAGTTGGCACAGATATGTTCTTCTTTGATGGGCGTCAGTACCTGATTACAGTTGATTATTACTCCTCTTTCTTCGAGGTTGACAAGCTTGAAAAGACAGACTCCAGAACAGTTATTGCGAAGTCGAAAATGCATTTTAGTCGTCATGGAATTCCGGAGGTTGTAATCTCCGACAACGGACCACAGTATTCTTCTGCTGAGTTTGCAAAGTTTGCAAATGACTGGCACTTTCAACACATCACATCCTCTCCGCGCTATCCCCAAAGTAATGGAAAGGTCGAGAGTGCTGTGAAAATCTGTGAAAACCTAATGAAGAAGGCAGCGTGTGGAAAGTTTGACCCGTACCTTGCTCTTCTAGACTACCGCAACACGCCCACAGAAATTGGTTCATCCCCAGCACAAAGGCTGTTCAGCAGAAGAACACGCAATTTGTTACCTCTGTCAAGTAAACAACTACAGCCTAACACACTTCCCCCACAAGCTGTCCAAGACAAGCTGATTAACTCTAAACAGAAGCAGGCTTTCTACCCGGGGGGGGGGGGGGGCACTCAAAAAAATTTTATACGGGGAGGCTCCGCCCCAAGCTCTTACCCCTTACCCTTTTATATACCATTTTCACAGAAATTGTACCCCTTTCGTATACCTTTTACTGAAAAAAGGTACCCCTTTCATATACCTAAAAGACATGGCATAGACTTAGAACAGGACGTTTTCTTGTCATTTTCATGTTGCACTTTATAAATTAAAATAATACAGCCATAAAGTGCGTCTGTTCGAAATATTTTAATTCAAGGCCCTTTTAAAAACCTAAATGACGGATTTACAAACCTTTTCATATACCTAAACTTGTGAAATCCCTACCCTTTTATATACCTGAAGCCTGAAAAAGGTACCCCTTTCGGGCGGAGCCTCCCCGTATAGGCCATTATATGGAGTACCCCCCCGGGGGCTTTCTACTACAACCTGAAAGGAAAAGCATTGCCTGAGTTGCAACCTGGACAGACAGTCAGGATGAAGAAGCCAAAAGAATCTACTTGGACAGAAGCTGTTTGCAAGAAAATGATTGGCCCACGTTCCTATGTTGTTGTATCGGGTGGCCAAACGTATAGGCGAAATCGCCGACAGCTGCGATCAGTGCCACAATCAGTTTCTCCAGCTATTGTGCAACCGGCATTTGAGCCACTGCGATCTTTGCCACAGGCAGATTCCCCATCTGTTGTGAAACCTGCAGCTGAACCTCTGCCTGTTGTGAAACCTTCAGCTGAACCTTCGCCTGTTGTGAAACCTGCAGCAGAGCATGTGGAACTTGCATCCAATCCGACTGTTACAAGGAGTGGTCGTATTGTGAAACCACCAGCCCGTTTTCAGGACTTTACTACTTAGACCTGCTAGACATTTTCTTTTTGGAACTCTGATTCATTGTTGAACATGTACACTATTGTTGTTTTTATTACTAAGGAACTCAGTCGCTTTTGTGCGAGAACTTTGTGAAAGACACTTTCTTTACAAAGGGGAAGATGCTGTGATATTGAATAAGTTTGCATAATTAAGTAACTAGTGCACATGACTCAGATTGTTATGTAACCGCGCCTCGGGTCTCGCGTGGTCTTGTTCGTCAGCCATTAAAAGTTGTTGTGTTAGCTTGGCCTCGGCGTCTTTACGTTGATCGTAACACATAGTTAACATGTTAACCATGTTAACATAGTTAACATGGTTAACATGGTTAACATGGTTAACATGGTTAACATGGTTAACATGGTTAACATGGTTAACATGTTAACATGTTAACATAGTTAACATGGTTAACATAGTTAACCATAGTTAACATAGTTAACATGTTAGCATAGTTAACATGGTTAACATGGTTAACATAGTTAACATGTTAACCATGTTAACATGGTTAACATTGTTAACATGGTTAACATGGTTAACATGTTAACATGTTAACATGTTAACATAGTTAACATGGTTAACATAGTTAACATAGTTAACATAGTTAACATAGTTAACATGTTAACATAGTTAACATGGTTAACATAGTTAACATAGTTAACATAGTTAACATAGTTAACATGTTAACATAGTTAACATGGTTAACATAGTTAACTATAGTTAACATAGTTAACATAGTTAACATGGTTAACATAGTTAACATGGTTAACATAGTTAACATGGTTAACATATTAAGCAAATAAAAGATCAGCGCAGTAATGTACTCAACTTAAGCAGTTGAGAAAAGCAAGCCTGAAAAAAAATTCAGGTTTGAACGGGAATCGAACCCATGACCTATGTAAACATATTAACACGGTTAACATAGTTAACATAGTTAACATGTTAACATGTTAACATGGTTAACATAGTTAACATGTTAACATGGTTAACATAGTTAACATGTTAACATGGTTAACATAATACAGTAAATGTGTTTACCATTTTACTATGTTATGTTTTGTTTACTATGTTAACCATGTTAACATGTTAACATGTTAGCATGGTTAACATGGTTAACATAGTTAACATGTTAACATGGTTAACATAGGTAACATGTTAACATGTTAACATGGTTAACATACTTAACATGTTAGCATGGTTAACATATGTTAACATGGTTAACATAGTTAACATGTTAACATGGTTAACATGGTTAACATAGTTAACATAATTAACATGTTGACATGTTTAACAAAGTTAACCATGTTAGGTTAACAAGCAGGACTTGCCAAAAATAGTCGTTTTTAACAGTTTTCGTTATTGTTTTCCAGTTTTTTAAAACAGAAGTCCAAGATGTGTTTATTTTTACATATCATAAGCATTCTGGCTTGATTTTGTATCAATTTCCGTTATTTTTTAACTTTCTACGAAAATGATAAAAATTAAGATGGCGGATCCAAGATGGCGGCTCTAATGACGTGACGTGACGTCATATGTCGTCACAGACAATTAATATTATGTCATCTTGTAGAGTAAGCTGAGGGCTTTCTTCTCAGTTTCGCTACGCCTTAATAAAACGAAAAATCCAGGGAGGGGTTCCATCCACCCCCCTCCTTGTACGATGGTGGGGGTATGAGTTTGCTTGTACGTCCGAGGGTTAACATGGTAAACATGGTTAACACGGATAACATGTTAACCACATGCTTTGTGGATGGTGTTGATTCTCTGTAGTTAGCAAGAGTCCAATTCTTTCCCTTCTTTGTTAACCACATGTCAACATGGTTAACATAACATGTTAACATGGTTAACATAACATGTTTACATTGTTAACAACATCGTTTACAACAGTGTTTTATGGCAAAAATTCAGTTATTAAACCGACGTGATTCAGTTAAGTTTGAACTTGAATCATACTTGATATTAAATTAAAGTTCTCAAAAATGTTATAGCACACTTGAAAGTTTAAAAGTTTCATTCGGCTGGGCCCGAGCCCTCCCCAAAAATTTGGCTAACATAAAATACCAATATTCAAAAATAGACCACTTATAATGTTAGGATACTGTTGGATCGGCTTTAAGCGTAGTAAGAGTTTTCCCAGTGCTATCTTTATAAGTGGAAAATGTTCTCAGAAGGCTGGATGAAATGCTATTTTAGTGCCCCCCAATAAATTTAACCCTGCTACGGCACTGGTTTGCACGAAGCTTGCATTGATATACCATGGCACAGAGAGGGTTGATGTTTTGGGAGGGTTCGATGGTGGGTTCGGAACTTAGGGCTTTCCACAAGTTGCTCGAAATTTCCCAAAAAGTTGCCCGTAATTTCTCAAAAAGTTGCTCGAAAGTTGCTCCAAAAAATCCAAAACGCTGCTTCTAATCAGGATAATTTCTTTAAATATATGCTAATTTCCCTTTGAGGGTTAGATTTCTAAACAAAAAAAGATTTCTAAGCAGTTTTCTGAACTTTTACAGCAAAAGAATTATCTAAATAACATATCAAGGGGAAAATTTGTAAAATGATGACGTCATGTTTGCTGAGGATTTTTTGTAATGTTTTAATGCAGAATGAGCCGAAAGTTGAAACGTCTCCAGACGTTTCTCGAAAATCTTCGCCAAACTTCGTTAATCTTCAGGAACGTTCGTATTGCCTTTGAACAACACTCGGATAATCTTCGGAGATCTTCTGTCTGGAAATTGCTCAAAATGCAACAAGTTGCTCGAGTGGAAAAAGTTGCTCGAAGGGGAAAAAGTTGCTCGAAACATGAAAAGTTGCCAAAAAGTTGCCGAGCAACTTGTGAAAAGCCCTAGTTCGGGTACATAATGATGTCGTTATCCTTTTTATTACAAAAGCTAAACGTTTTGGCCATTTCCCTGACATCCGACATTTTCATCAGCGAGAAATGGTCAGGTAATTCTTTCCCCAATAATTTCAATTATTTTTAACGGTATAATCTGCTTATAAACAACTTACAATTCACAACAAAATTTAAACTCCACATGAAAACTAGCAATATAAGAACTTACAAAAAAAGTCACGACACAGGGAAACATGGACTTCACAAAAAACAAAGGCGCGTTAATACTTTTATTAATAAGTAAAGACACGAGTTAGCTTTCTTGATTTGTCTAAATAGAGCAGTTTTCACTTGAGTGCCGAAAGTAATTCACATTAGATACGGTTTTGCGTTACCAAGTTTTGCGATTGGTTTAAAAACCATTTGTTTTAACCAATCAGAAGTAAAACCCACACCAAGCTTTCCTCCCTCACACACGTTTTCCCGCGCTTTCCGTCGGCGATATGGCTTTGTTTTGAGCTTTGATTGGTTCACTATGTTGCCTGTCTTCCCTTGTGATTGGCTAGAGAGATTTTTCGACACTCTATAAAAAAGCTCTATTTGATCTGGGTTTGAAAGTTTTCTTAATTCAAGACTGAAAAGCGCTAAAGATATACGTTTCACGGAAACAATTAAATTAGTTCTTTTAGAAGTTTAAAATAGCTTCTATATGCCCTGCTTCTTTGAAGCTCCCTTCGTTTTACATTCACGTATAATTCAAACTTTTATAAAATATTAAATATCAATTAAATTACTTAGTTGATAATTTTACCAAAAATTTGCCTGCAAATAATCGTAAAGCTAGCTAAGCGAATAATTCCAAAAAATTGTCCTATAAATTCGTTCTTCCCCCTTAACTTTATATAAACAGTAATCTGCAACTTCTTTTCCCAGTTGTAAACACGTTCGTCTGTTTCATGTAGAAGTTGGTTTGGATTGTGTGCAGGTCCTGTTGTTTTTTTTTAAAGAAAAAAAAAACAAGTGATTAAGCGAATAATTCCAAGAAAATTCGTCGTCTGTAATAAGGAAGTGACGGTGACAGTTGGGCAAATTCTCTTTGCTTCAAAGAGGAACTTGTCCAAGTCGTGTAGCAATTGTTCCACCTAAAGTGAAGACGTAGCGTGATTGATTAGAATAAAAAAAATGCCTTAAAACAGGCACGAAGTAAAACGTAGATTTAATTGATTTCGCGCCTGCGAAAATCCATTTATAGAATTGTTTCTTGACAAAGTTCCAAGTTGTGGCTAAGTTCTGTCTGTGAAAGTCTTGTCGTTGTTCTTGTTTCACTCACATCTATAAAGTCGTTTCCATTGCTTGTACTATCAATGATTGAATTTCGAGGAGTAGCAACTTCATGTTCTAATAAATTTTCAAACATTACACTAAACATGTCCATGGAACTAGCATACCATCCCTCTTTTACAAGTTTCTCTTTTTGAACAACTACTTCTAGATCGTCAAAGCTCATAGCTGGTGTTACTATAGTTAAAGAACCAAGTTTGTTTTCTTCTGACGTATCCACGACTTCGCTGGACTGTGAAGAAGGGCTTTGCCTATTGCTATCGCTTTCATACCCAGACGATTCATTCAAAGAGTCAGTGCAGTGCAACTGGGCAGCGGCTGACCACGCGCGGAACATTGCCGACTTCATTAAACTTGACGTACCCCTGTTGCTTAGCAACTCCATGGAAACGCTACGCTGTAACACGTGGTCATGATGCGCTGCCCTCGCAAAGAAAGCTGCTTCGGTGGGGAAGCTGTAAATTGTCCTCGACGGTCTTTTGTAATTAGTTGATCCCTTAGCCAGTTTGTCACTTTCGTTTAAAAGCATAGCCTTTTCTTGACATAGTTCTGTTTTCGATGGCATTAGCCATGGCACTAGGAAGAGCAGACAAACTCCAAATGTCATGACAGCACCGGAAAGGTAAAATGCTATGTCGTATTTTCCAAAGACATCGAAGATGAATCCTGTGGAAAATGAAAGCCGTGATCAACATTAAATTACAGAACAAACTTGAAGACTTTTAGACCACTTGTTCGTTTAGACGACCAAGTCGTCCTCGAAAAATTGGCCGTATTCACACTAGAGGCGGACAAATTGTCTGAGACAGACAAGTCGTCTTAGTGTGTAAAAGGACGGACACGATTTTGGACGTACAAGTCGTCTGAACTTGTCCGGCGATTTAGCCGTCTGGGAAGACGATTTTTCAAAGACGACTTGGTCATCTAGACGGACAAGTCGTGAAAACGTCGTTTAAATTCACTCTAGACGAACAAATCGTCAGACGACTTGTCCGTCTAGACGATTTGTCCGACTTGAAGTGTGAAAAAGGCCATCGTCTTTCTAAATCGACGGACAAATTCAGACGACTTGTACGTCCAAAATCGTGTCTGTCCCGTTTTCACCCTAAAGGTGGATTTCCCCTGACCCGTAATTTTTTACGTGCGTTTACGTGCGTGAAAAAATTTAGAGATAATGTATGAACGACTTGCGTAAACGTGTACGCAAGTCGTTCATACATTGTCTCTAAATTTTTCACGCACGTAAAAAATTACGCGTCAGTGGAAATCCAGCATAAGACGATTTGTCCGCCTCTAGTGTGAAAATGGCTAATGACGCGAAAAAGTCTTTTATAACCTATGGCTACTCACTAATCTGATAACCTTAAGACGAGAATCCGCAGAGAGAGACGCTCTTAGTAATAAGCTTCTGAAGTCACTCAAACTGTACTAACCTGCCACAGGGGGACCCAGTACGTTTCCAATGGCCGCCGCGAAACAAAGGTTCCCAAAGGCACGCCCCACAAGTTTCTCTCCGACAATATACAGGGTACCCATCCCGAACATAACAGCTAAGCATCCATCGAAAAGACCAAACACTACAACATATACAACTAAAGATAAGTAAGTCTTTGCTAGAGGAAACAGTGTGGCGTTGACAGCCAACACGAGGCCTATTATTTGAACGGATGCTACTCTGTCAATTCGGGGACTATTCCCAAGCCTTCCGAACGCTATTCGGGCAGCCGTTTGCGTGAAGGCCTGGTAACCAATGAGTAAGGCACTTTTGGAGCTGGGTATACCAATGTCGTTGGCAATACTAATCTGTTGAGACACAAGAGAGGCTTCTCAGTTCCTGGGAGTCATTAAGATGTCAAGCTAATTTGCGCATATTAATTTTCCTCTCTTGCAGCAAAAATAATCAAGAACATTTTGGAATAAGAATGACTCGTGAGTCGTTGTTTTTTCTTTCTGTCACGGGCATTTTTCTGCTTTTCAGTAAAAAGTACTAAAACTGGCGAAGTACTCTCACTCATACACGAAATGCGCCTAGAACATCATGATGATGATGTAAAGTAACTTGTTGTTGAAGGTAGTGGGGAGCCGTTGTAAGTATTTAGCTGTTTTTCCAGGCCACAAGGCCAGAACTTGAAAAGGTCAGACTGACTTTTTCAAGTTGAGATCTAAAGTTCCTGATGGCATCACAATAATATCACTTGTTTATAGCTTTAGTATACTGGCGCAGTAATTCTTTAACATAACTAGATCACTATTTGTAGGTTTCCATACGTCTTTAGGCTCTTAAATTTTTGAAGTAAAGCTCGTGACAGTGTCCCTTTCATGCCGAGTGATCTGTGCTTCTTATTGGAAGTTACAAATGTAGTGATTGGGTGTGGCAAAGAGCACGACTTCGTATCTATTTCTCGAAGGGATGGGGGAGGGAGCGCTTAAAGACGGAACGGTATCTATCTAAGAGGACAGCTTTCAAAAGCGGAATCTGAATAGTGGAAGCGCCTGCCATTTTTGGCGGCAATAGGGAGATAGTCTGGGCTTGGCCTTTCTCGATTATGCTAGTAAAACTGGCATTTAATGCTACTAGAAATTCTCGCATAAAGCCAAAAAAATGCTAAAATAATGCCTGATTTCTTTAAAAAATGCCACTTGAATTCCAAAGAATGCTTTGTTTTATTTCAAACAAAACGTACGAACTCTTACATTATATGCTCATATCAACAACAGGTGAAACTTAATAATTGTTTGTTTATAAAAATAAGAAATAAAAAAAATATAATTTAAAAAAAAAAAATTAAAAAAACACACGCAAGTAACACAACACAAGTAACACAACGCACAAACAGTCGAAACAGACAGAAATAATCAAATAAAGTAATAAAAACTGTGAAACTTTAGGATTATTTATCCTTCTGTGTTCTGAGTGCTGAAATCTGGATAACAGTCATGAAAAATGACAGAAAATGCTAGCAATTCTTTTTCAAGAAAAAACGAAAAAAAATGCTCGTTTTCCCAAAAAATGCCGAAAAAATGCTAGCATAATCGAGAAAGGCCTAGTCTGGGCTGCCACCACTCCCTCTCTCTCCTTATCGGTGTCCGCTTTGCAAGAGTTGATTGTGTGTCCCGCTGGTGGAATATTTAACAGCAACATTTTTGTAATACAACGAGTACTGAGCTAGCAGTCTCTATATTTGTACAAATTGAGTGACGGAACGCAAAATCAACGAGCCGCAAATTACGCGACTACTCTACTCAGTCGGGAGAACAAGTGCCAGTTGATGGCGACATCACTTCTCCGAGAAGTGACTGACCCCGAGGTTTTCGTCCCAGAAGTTGCTAAGCAATATGGCGTATTGTATGCGCGATTGCTTTCTAAGTACTCGTGAGCGCTCGCGCTTGTTTTTTTTTTCGAAACCAACACTTATTCCCCCGACTGCACTCACGTGAGAGAATCACACTTTGCATACTTACCAAAAAGACGAACGGTATGAAATTTCCAAACGCGATGAAACTCAGTGAAATGGCCCACACCGCAAAGGCCTTATTTTTCCAGGGATTCAAACTAACAAATTCCACGAAACGTAATTTAAACTTGTTAAGAATGCCAATATCTCCCTGCCTATGTAGGTTTCTCTTTTGCAGTTGAACACGTTGATCTACCACACTGTCAGGTCTGCCGTAACTCAAACTAGAAACGCACATTAACAATGACATTCCAGCAAGAATTCGCATCGTTACCCTCCAATCATAGTGATCGATAAGTTGATTGATGGCCCACGTCATCGGCGGAACACCCAATCCAGCTCCAGCAATGGCAATCCCGTAAGCCAGTGATAAATAGTTTCTAAAATACGACGGTAAAATGACTAGAGAGGGGAAGTAACAAAAACTCGTCCCAGCTCCCCAGAGGAGCCCATACGTGACGTACAACAAAGTGAAGTTGGTGACGAATGATGTCGATAGAAGACCCACGAATGAGAGAACGCCTCCGACGCACGTGACTACCCGGCATCCCAAGTGTTCGCACAGCGCGGTGGTTAGAGGTCCTAGGAAAAACATGACACCAAACGCCAGCGAGCCTACCCATGCTGAAAATGAAATAAATTTCATGATTTGCTGTTGCTTGTAATGCCGTCTAAAAGTGGTTTATTAAAAGTACTTGCGATATCCTGCTTCATTCACTCTTAGGGCGCTTTCCATTAGTAAGAAATGGTCGGCCAGACCGGTTTATTGGAGAACAGAATTCCGTTGTTAGTCATATTTGTCCTGTCATATCAGTCAGTGCCTAAATATTTTACATTGTTGTGGTGGACTTGTGGAAAAATCTCGTGGAAAATGCCCATTTCACATTCAAAACCACAGATCCGGCCGACCAGTTCCGACTGTTAAATGAAAAGTGCCCTTAGACAGAAGAGAGATGTCTATTCCTTTTTCCCTTGACTACTAATAATTAGTTTAGTTTGTTCCTAGAATTTGTTCGCCTCCATGTTGGAGAACACATATACCGGGGCAAGTTTTCTTTGCTATTCAGTTAAATATTTTTGAATCCATCAGCCTTGCACAATACAGGAAATATCACGATGGTAATCGGAAGGGAGATCGGCATCGAATCGACACGAAGCAAGTCGTGACCGCCATTTCGGCTTTTGCTTGCATTTTATCTTCTTTGAACGAGCAGCGATAACAACGAATAGCAACTCTGCCTTCGGTAGATACGGTTTAACAATACAGAGGTACTCGTCTGGTCGCCTACACAGATCGCATGCAGCAGCCACACGTGCGCTGACGTTAAAACAACATTAGCTCAAAAGGACCGCGGATATCACCCTCATCCTGACCCACTGTGAGATGGTGATACATATCCAATTTTCAAGCTATTTAGTAGGTCAAAAGGTAAGCTAATGGCACTAATAATAAAGACGTGTGTCTAAAAACAAGATATAGGACTTTCACAGTCAAACTTTAGCTCATGCTATATATGGTGCTAACTGTTAAGTTTGTGGATTAAAACCTGAAGTGCGACCCTTCAAATAAACAACATGATATTAAACATTACTCTCCTGTGGTATTGTTCCGATTTTCTCCGAATGATAGAATCCCCGTTGAATTTCAGTTAAAGCCCGGGAGGGGGACTCCCGTGTAAAAGGACGGGGATGCTCGTAGGAAATTTTGAATTAAACCAAAAAGTTGTACCCAAAAGGAGACTAATCTGGGCGTGGTGCAAGCTGTTTTGATCCCTAAGCGAGACGACGAGCATCCCCGTCTCTTCAAAATGAGGTTAGGTTTATTAACTCACCCTTTTTTAACTAAACTGGTTTAAGAATAACGGTCTAGTATGCTGTAAACGTTTGGTGTTGAGCCCGTCGGGTCAGGGTAAGCTGTAATTTCACAGGAAATGCTTTTAGAAATGTCGCGTCACGGAAGGGGCATTTTTAAAAATTCGGCCTTTATTTTTCAAGTTTATCTTTCGTATCCGTCTCAATCTTGTTAAATTACTATTCCGAGGTCCCTTTTGATTTAATTTTAAGGTAATTTTGTACATTACATTTGTATTGACCTATTATCATGTATGTCTTTCTTATGGGAAAAGAAATAGACTGACTGCTGGTATTCTATAACTGTTATGACGCCAAATGAAATCCCACTCTTTGTGCGTCGTGTGATATGCCTGATGTTTTTTCAGGTTTTAACCATAGGGTCAATTTTAGTCCAAAGTCCAAGGCCACCAAGTAGATACAAGCACGTGCGAGAAACTAGCCTGCGGCTAACAACTGAGAAATGGCCAACATTGACCCAAAACTTTAATATTTTTGCAATAGAAACAAAACTTGGGAAAGCAGCCAAAGGGGGTCTTGTTCTTTTTTCACGCTCACGAAGCCAGTGCGGAACTCGCGTGGCCAGAATTTCACGCGAATGTCGCCCTCGCTTCACGCACAACCAAGCACTGCGCTGCAAACCGAGACACCCATGTCGATTTGTCACGCAATCTTCCAACGCGAAGAAAAAGAGAAAAATTGGTAAACGATCAGCTATTGGGACCGATTAGGATAAAGAGTCAAGAAGCAACAACATCCAAACTCAAGCCACTCATCTGTCCTGTCATGGAATCGATCGAGCCCGGGCAACACTACACAACGATAAGGAAAACGATAAGGATAACGATAAGGAGCACATGAAGATAGCCTTTTTTCCATTTGCCTTTCTTAGCAAAGCTTTCTAGCTAACAGTACGCCTAGGAGGTTTCACCTATTATTATATAAATGGTACTATAACATTAGATAACTTGAAGGGAACTTTCAAAAAATCGAAAGAAAAAAATTAACCCGAACCTACTATATATAGCATTACCGAGTTCCGGTATACGATTAACCGGATGTCATACGAAGTAACCACAAAAATCACGTCCGCTAGCTTAAAACATGTGTGCAAAACTGGTTTGTAGTGAGCTCTCTAACCGGAATGATCCCATTAATTTACGTTATAATATTCCATTACCCTGTTCGTGGTAAACATGGCATATTATTTACCATTCTTGAATTTTCCAAACAAACCTGAACCAATCGGAAGCGAAGTTTGCCTGTGATGTTTTGGATTACAGTTGTCCTTTGAAATAACCTCTCGGTCAGTCAAGTTATATTTGAAATATATTAGTTTGTCCTACAGAGATTTTAAATCCTACCGGTATATATCCAGAAATCTATTAGCATCCAGAAAAACTGCCCCAAAGTGAATACAAACATGACAATTAAAATTAAAAATAAAGCAGATTAATTTACCTGTAGCAGATTCGCTGCGGTGAAATTCCCTCCCAAAAGCAATAAAGAAAATCCCCACAGAACTGTGTACGCCGAAGATAATAAATTGAACGACGAACGAAGATCCGCATACGAACCAAGATCTGCGAGAATCGTAAGGGAAATCTTTGGAATAATTCGTCATTCTGCCCACGGGCCCGGCCCGTTTGTGGATAAAGTCAGGCGCGTGAATTGAACTTCACTCCTGTGGTTTGGACCTTGTTGTTTATAGTTGATCAAACCGGTTTGTTGTTGAGTTGGTGATAGGTTGGTTTCCTGTTCATCGACTTTTAATTCAACCGCGACGGGTACCTGCCTGTAGTGGGATTTCGGCTAGAAAAAACACAAGGGAAGTAACAATAAATTACTTTAATAATACTTTAATAAAAGCGTAAAAAAAATCTACGCGGACGTGAGCTATGAAAAAAGAAAAAAAAAAACACTGTCTTCGGTTCACTTGACCTAGAAACAAACAGCCAAAATTTTAACTCTTGGGATGAGAGGACGACTGACATGTCAGTCTAAACTCTCGGCTGACATAAATTTTTCTGTAAATGTTTGTGTGACGGTGCGATTTTTTAACTATCAGCTAAGGTCGTGAAGTTTTTCTGGGTAGAATGTGAATACATTGATAGCTCAGTTGAAAAGTGGCCTAAAACCCAGCCTCAGAGGGGAGCCTCCCCCGCTCCCTGCGCTCACTCTTCCCCGACTTCCCACAGAGAGACACAACAAACCCACATTTCACCATCCGGGACTGAAATTGCGGTTGTTTTACAAACATAACTCAGAGATGCAACAAATTTTATCTGCAAATTTAATAAGCATATCCGTGATTGCCATTTTCGAAAACACATTCGCATTTCGAGCTGGTCGAGTACGAGCTAGGCTAGAGGGACTCCGCAGTCCCATGTATAACAGGAGCCACAATCCCCGATCCCCTGTGTATAACCATAATGTCACAAAGGTTTCCGGTATACAGCAGCTATTCGTGAGTGCTGCACGTGTCAAACGCTTGAGCAACGGATCACACACAAACATTTCACCCGCTTACCGCGTAGCGGTACCATTCTCGTACCTCGAGTCTTCGTCCCCTCTGCGCAGGCTTGAAGACGCTGGTCAAAGGGAACGAAGACCCTGGGAACGAGGATGGTAGCGGCAGCAAGTCACGCGATTGCAGGACATAGTAGCCTCCCGGCCCGCTATTGCATATTGCTACTACAAGATACACAAACAAACAAACTTCGATCCAGCAATTAACAAAAATTTCAAGCACATAACTCACTAGCTGGCAGATAAAAAGATGTTCAGTTTTTTTGCCAGGAGCCGCCACAGGGGCGATTTTTACACCACCGTACACAAAAAATGACCAATCAGTCTGCTGCGGACCGCTTTGCTAAGCGGACCGCTCTGCTAAGCCACCAGGCTGCTGGGCCCTCCAGAGGGGCCAAAATGCGAAGTTTTGACAGCGATACTGAATGTTCTCCTTTGGATCGAGCTACTTGGGTACGAGATTAACAGGAAAAAAGAATGCTTGCGTGACTTGGCTTGAACTCAAGAAATATCCAATGCGAAAAACGAATCGAATTCATGATTATAGACAAAACATGCTAATTTTTTAATAACATCTTTAGTTTCTCTTTTTTTAGTTTTTCAAAACATTTTTACTTAATATTTCGTAAATTAACTTAATTAAAATCTCCTGTAGCTATTTACAGTAACGGACAAAAAACATGATGGAAATACGATTATAAGGACCCATTTTAAGTAAATACCGGTATTCAAACTGTTTCTAAAATACCTGTTCCAAAACTTTATCAGTAAATAATTTAGACTGTGAACTGTGAACTGTGAACTGCGAGGCTGTGAACAGTCTGAAAATAATTTGACTGAGTTACACTGACGAAAATTAGCTGGCGTTGGTTGAATCATTTTCTTTCTGAAAAGCCACGAACTGGCTCGGAAAGTCCTGCGTCGGCATTTTAAGAGTTTTTAGACCTCCAGTGCATTTAAAATTAAAGATATCATTCATTATGGTATATGTTTGAGAAAATGACCTCAACTATAGCAGAGATAGTTTGCTAAAACGATGAACATGTTAACTAATTGGTCTTATTTTTGTGTACCTGAAAAATTCAAATTCCTTTTAGGAAGACGCGTTCACGTATGTCCATTAAAGTACGATACTGCCGGTGTTTAGAGTTTGAAGTGGAATTGGCAGATGCAGTATTTAGGCGAAGCTAAGGCTAGTACCAGACAAACACAGTTGGAGACAAACCACAACTGAATAGACAGAAGATGTTATTTATTTGCAAGTTAAATTCACAGAAAACAATTTCCCCATTTTTTCCCCCGCTTTTTCCCCGGTGTCGCTAAGTAAATGCTAGATTTAGCGAGCTCAGTCACAAAAAAGGAATAGACAAAAATAAATTAAAAGAGGTATAGTTGAAGACTGAAGCCTTCACTGAGTGTGATTGCAGATTGAATTTGACTGAGCCCAGTGACTTTTGTTAGCTTAAAACCACAGTAATTACAGAACCAGTCTAACTGCAGCCGCAATAAAAATAACTAAATTAGGAAAGTAGAGCTAGCCATGATAATTGTTTCCGAGGTAAATGTTTCCTAGTTAAGCCACGCGGGAAACATATGTTGCAGAACAGGAGGCTCCTGGAGGAAACACATTTTGCTTCTTGGAAACAAAAACTGTTTCTACCTCAAGTCAAAAACATTTTTGTTTCTCGGACACAAATTTTGCTTCTGAGGGCCTGATTATATGGAAGAGAGTTGTCCCTGGTAGGAGTGTTACCCTCTCCTCCGAGCAATCCTTTAACAAGCGTTTATATGAAAAAGTTGTCCCTGCGGTTAACCGAGCCAAAACTTGGCACTCTCGGTTCAAAAGACTGGCGAGAGTTGTTTTGAGTTGTTTTAAAACATCGTCGAACAAGACCATTTTCTAGACTAATTTACCACCGACTTTGATTTCAATTTATCTACAATTTAGTTTTTGCTGATTTTAGCGTTTGCGCATGCTCCGTATGTGTCAACTTGTCCCTAGTAGGCGAGGCAAAAATAACCAAACTGTTTATATGAAAAAAAGTTGGCTCGCTCCCCAGGGTCACCCCACCTTCAAAGCGAGTGACCCTCTACCCAGGGTCACCCTGCCCCCGAGCCAACTTTGCAATTTCTCATATAAACAGTTCGAAGCTATTTATAAAGAAACGTATGAAAAGTTCTCTCGCCCGGGGTGGCTCGGTATGAAGGGTAACCCTCCTACCAGGGACAACTCGGGACAACTCTCCTCCATATAAACAGACCCTGAAACATATGTTGCCCAGTTTTACCACAATAATGGAAGCAATATGCTGACTAGTTTGTGCGCATGCTAGAAGCCCTGGCACGCGTAACACTTTGTTCCCGGAACGGTCCCCCTAACATTGTTTCCTTGTTTATTCACCCAGGAAGCAAAACATTTCCCTAGCTTCCAGCAAATTAAGCCACGTAGACGTTCTTGTTTCAGCAATTCCGTCATAAAAAAAAAAAAAAATGCTTATAAAATACTGTTTTGACACGATTGCTGTGTGAGAATCCGGCTTAACTGTGATTTTTTCAAGCTGTACTGTTTAACGTAACATATACGTGTTAAAAGTTTGGTGGTGACCAGCGCGTTTGCATTTTTGTTTCAATACCAGAGCGTTTTGCCTTTTGTTTTAATACCATACCAGAGGGTCTCAATGGGGTTAACCGTTAGCCGTAAAACGGCCAAAATTTAGCCGTTAGGCGTAAAAATTGGAAAAATTTAACCGTTAGCCGTAAAATATGTTAACCGTAAAAAATCGCTCAGTAATTTTAAATAATACATCATACCATACCGTTTTTATTTTGTTTTTGTTTTAATACATAATGGCTATGGTAGCAGACTGAATGAATAACCAATCGTGGTCCTGCTTACTTTTCCCCTAGAGCTTGTACTTTGCGCCCGGAATAACACCCTCCCTTCCCTTCCTATCTCTCGAAGTCCTTACCCACCACCCCCCCCCCACCCCTCATATTTGGATGGTACGAAGTAAACAAAATGCAAACTCCGTCTTGATTTTCACTAATCACGCAAATGAAAAAACCCCTTGGAAGGCCTCAAAGTTGGAACTTCAAAATTAAAATTATGGTAAGAAAAAGGCAATTCAAAATTACAGACTTTCAAGGCCAGAAACCAAACCAATTTTTTTCGATCTGGGCTTTGTATTTTTTTTGTAGCGTGCGAATGCAGGCAGATTCGACTTGTTTCATTCATTTGCTTTTGAAGGCTACATTTCAGAGAAATTTTGTAATACCAGTTATTTTAATTTCGCATCCGGAGTACTGGTCAGGATTGTTCATGAGAGCGGCTAGTACCTTAGCAATAATTATAATTACCTTATAAAAATGCATGGCTTCTATTTTCTGTCACTGCATGTAACAAGAGCTAAATGGAGTCCCTCTGTTTTCAACCTTTTCATGAAGGAAAACGCAAGAGAGATACATTTCCTTTTGCGCAGAACTTTCCCTAACATATGTCTCACATAAAAGGTCCAATAATTATTTAAGTCACTAAATAACGCACGATTTTAGCTTTAGATAGGCAAGAGGTACTCACTTGGATGCAAGAGGATGGAACGGACCCACTCAAGCTGTGAAAACCTCGGTGACACTGTCAATAATCCTTTTTTGCCAGGGATCAAATCAAATCAAAACATCATTCGCGTTTCTAAGGCATCGATATCAGGCTATAGGCAGAATTTATCATAAGCTATTGTTTTAAAAGCGTACTATGCAAAATTTCGTGAATAAATTGGGACCTTGTCACCTTTGTGTACATACGTAATAATCCTTTCACGTGTTCACACTTGGCAGATCTCCGGTTGTCAACAATTTGCAGTATATATTAATAAATAACTTGGGTAAAACTTGCAATTATTGCATGCCAGTTATAATTCAACCTCCTTGTTCGCCTTTTCATGAAAGAAGGCTCTGCTAATAGTGAATACATCTCTATATCTCTTTTACTGTAGTTTCAAGTTGTCAGGCGGTACGAATGAAGAATCTGACCATATAAGGACAAAATTCTCTTATGACAAAAATCTAATTTCTCCCAAGTTGATTAAAGGAAATGTATGTAACGAAGTAAGATGACATTTGTTATTGATCAGTTTTATTCTAAAATATTAAGGGTTAGGGCGCATCATACGTTCTTGGTTAAAAAAGAGACCTTAGTATTGCTCTAGCGGGCCGGCATTAGACCGAGGTCTATTCTTATATGGGAAACGTACTCTTCAGTTTATTTTGATACAAAACTAACCTTTACTATGCAAAACAAAGGTCGACTTTGATTATTTTTGTTCATTACAATTGCAATACTGAAAGGGGCTAACTGGAGTGCATGCTCTTAACACAGAAGTGTTGCAAATACTGCACTGACAACTGGTAATGATTTTACGGCCGATGTTCGTCAGTCGAGGCTCGACCGTTTGCGTTTTTACAGTACCTGAATATGCGTATAACATTTTTCTATAATATTTTTGATCAGTTTATCAACTATTCTTTTTGCAGAAATATGAGGACCTCCCGGGGGGGGGGGGGGGGTCCATGTTAAATTGTTCCCAACAAAATTTTCCTTGTGTTCCCGTGTACCTTGAGTATAAGTACATTTCTTTGATTTTGGTGTTCCCTGTTTCCTTAAATGTGCTCTTGTTCCCGTGCTCTCAGTTTAAATTTCCATTTGTTCCCCGTTCCCCATGTTCCTTGAAAGAAACCCCTTGGAGAGCCTCAAATATCACACAACGTAAAAAAGAGGATTTCTTTTTAAGCAAAACCAACAAATCAGTAATTTATTCTTTCTGTGGCGTGAAATACTGCTTGCGAGTTCAAACCAAGCAAATCTGTTGCCACTGGCCGTTTTATACTTGAATATTTCTCCAATATGGCTTGAGCAAATTTTTCGAAAATTTTGCCATCAAATAAACTAAAGGAAATGACCTTTGAGAGGACATTATTAAGGCTGTCTTTATTAACTCAGGTGGACGAAAGCACAAATAATGTTCTAAAGGCAGCTGCTTAGCGATTGATATTGCTATAGAGAACAGGAAAAATGGTGCCACTGGTCGTTTACTTGAATATTTCTACAATATGGCGAGCAATTTTTCGAAAATTTTGCCATCAAATAAACTAAAGGAAATGACCTTTGAGAGGACATTATTAATGCTGTCTTTATTAACTCTTATAAAACAGGTGGACGAAAGCACAAATAATGTTCTAAAGGCAGCTGCTTAGCGATTGATATTGCTGTAGACAAACAGGCAAAAATGGTGCAAAAATGCTCGTCGCAGTCAGTAGCACAACAAGGAAGTTCAGTCTGGCTTTCACTGAGTTTATTTTGTTTTAAACTGTATCTATTAATGAAAACAGCGACACTAAGCTGTTCCACTGATTACTTGTTTGTCAAAGTTTTGGTTTTTATTGACTTAACACTCAACTTTTGTACCTAAGCCATCTGTTCATTTTTGCATAATAACAGAACTTATACGTGTTGGTAAAACTTACTTTGACGCGTGCTGATAAAAAAAATTGCATGCACAATCAGTGAACGCTTTCGGCAATTCTACTTTTCAATAAAACCTTAATCTTGACATTTTTTTGCTTTGATGTGAACAGCGAAAAGCTGAAAAAACTCGAGAAATTTCTCGTTTTGAATTTTTCGCGATAAGGGAATTCTAAAAATAACTTGAGAATATCGACTTAAGCAATACCCGAGAGAAATCCTAAAAAATAGTCCACTTTATCTGAAAAAACTGGCACTTATTTCAGGTTTTTTTAAACACAAGTGAAATCGACAAAAAAGGTGTCGTTTTTTCGTGTTGCGTGTAAATCACAATTCAAAAAGTTAATTTTCGTAGAGTTTTGCAGTTTCTAGATCAAGGTTTTATTGAAAAGTAGAATTGCCGAAAGCGTTCACTGATTATGCACTTTAATCAAATAAGAAGATTTTTAGATGCTTGGAAAGAAAATTCTACAATGAAGGATACAAAAAGCTATGTTTTTAGCAAATATTTAAAATATTCTCACCTTTTTAAAGATGGTTTGTTTTCGTTCCGAGTTTGATGAGGTCGCACCTGGAGACTTGCATTATGTTAAAGAAATGGCTGTTATAAGTATCAGGTTTCCTGACGACGGAAATTAAAGCTGCTTTGTTTTGAAGTCTGCTGAGGAGAAGTTTCGGGAGCAGAGACGAGGGAAGCTGGGCGCGAGTGGGAGCAAAGGTTGTGAATGTCGTCCATGCGGTGAAAATGCAGTAGGGGAGAGGTTATATAAGCAAACATAATTGTGTTACATATATTGTTTCTTTTGCTGGTGTTTCTTTTGTTATTTATAATCTGCTTTGAATTTGTTACTTGGGTCACGCAATGCTCTTTTCCACTCGGCGTTGCGTGACGATTCAAAATGACGGCTGCGTAGCGTTCGAACGCTAAGCATGACGGGATCAACTTCCCGCCACATGGACTCGGACAACATCATGCCGGGTGTCAACGGAGAAATCAAGAAAGATGGCCTTGAAACTGGCGAAGAAAAGCGCGACCCTGGCTCAAAACCGAAAAAATTGGATGAGAAAAGCTCCAAGACTCGAAGGACGTCGGAGGTTGCGGTATTAGATGCAGAAAGACAGTGTTTAGTGCAGCGACCGACGGATCAACAATGGCGTACGGCAAATTTTGATGAGTCATTCTTTTTGTCGTTTTCTTCGTACGTATCGTTGGTTCTTCGTTGATGTTTTCGCTTTTCTTTACAGATCCTGCTGAAATTATACACATTAGGCCGGTGGAGGATGGAAAATCGGAATATTATGTACATTATCACGGATGTAAGTTGCCTAAGTCTTTCACTTTCAAGCTGTAAAAGAGGTTCTTCGAATTTTCGCTCAAAAACATGTCCAGAAATTCGATGAGCCGCCGCCAATGTAGTTTCAAAACCTGTGCATTAACGAAATCATGAATTTATCCGGCCTTAGGTGATTGTGCTTGTTCAACGAACGCGGTGCAAAAGAAAGAAATTCGATTGTACACAATCTGATATGGCAATTTAATTTGACGTCATACTCAAAGAAGGCATGATGGATGTCAGGATCATAATCTAATTATCCATTTAGGTCCCCAGAGAGACCAACATCAAATTTCTCTTAAGAATTTCAACTCTTAATCAAGAGAAAAGCTTGTGGGAATCAATAAAATGATCACCAAAGGGAAATTGTTTTAAACAAATTCTCCCAACTAGAACTTTAATAAGAAAATGCATGGAGATCAGTCAGGAGAATAATATTTGTATGTGGATATTAAAGCTTCAAATGTTAATTTTGTACTAAATGATGTCATGCATTTTACAGAATTATCTACCCAGGAAAATTTAGGTTAAGGATTTTGGGTAAACAATAAGTAATTTTGGATTTTTGTAAGGCTATATTGCTCAGATATTGAGGTTGTTTTTGATGTTTATACACATAAATTATCATGGTTGAAAACTTGTTTTGGTTTGATTTGTTAACTCATTGTTGTCACAACAAAAATAATACAAAATTGACCATGCCGCACGTTTTATTTAATAACTCCAAAAGTATTTACAGCTATAAAATCTCCAATATCTCATTTGAAAGGGCACAAAATATGCTTTCTAGGAAAAATATAAACTCCTTCATGCATACTTAAAACGTTTCAAAAAAATTTTGAATCACAAAAAATCAGTAAAAATAAGTCACAAAATTTAGGCAAAACTGAAATAGTGCAAAAACGCTCCACGGGGTAAATTTTAAGGTCCAAGTAATCATTTTCCGTGTTCTAAGACAAAATTGCTCCCGAAAACCGGATGAAAAAATTCCAAACAGGGAATTAATTATTATTTTTTTTCCTTACGTAAACAGAAGGATCGCATTTCAGTTTCCATGGCAATGACTTATCAGAGCTCAAGTTACGTGCGGCTATTCACGACTGCATAATCCCTTCAAAACGAGTGATTATCAAAGAAATTGAGCTTTACATTCCCAAATTCGACAAAGGACAAGTTGTTCATGATAAAGGCGAGTTTCTTAACATAAAAAAACGGCGATCCGAACGGCTTTTTGTCGCATTTTGCAGACCATGTGCTTAAATCGCGAACAGACACAAACATGTGCGAAGCAAAATAAAAGATCATTTACCTCAATTTTTTGCTTCGAATTTCAAGCTAACTGTCCAAATAACTTTGTTTGAGACTTGAAAAACCTTCTGGATCAACTTCCTCCTCAAAAAACATCTTCACCGCCTTTTAAAAGCTGTTTTAACTTCATTCCACTTCGGCCGCCATGATGGAATTTTTAAACAAACACGTGTCACGCTTGGAAAAATTGGTCATGTAAGGCACATTCAAGTGTCTTGGCTCAAAATCGCTCTGTAATTGGCTAATTATATCAGCTTCCTGTTCTCCAAATTTGGAGGAAAACGGAAGTAAGGCAAATTTTCTAGGAATTTTCGCGTTACCAGTCCAAAAGGACCGGTAAATGGCCGTGCGTGACAAGAAAGAGTTAAACTTGGCTTGATGATTTTTTATTAATCCCTTTGTCTAATACTGTTAACATGAAACAAAGGCAAATAAAAATCAAGCTTATCTATTAATAAAATAATATTCAATCCAAAACCAGTAAACAGATGTGTTGAACTCTAACATGCAAGTCCATTTGCAATATAATATGTATACCATATATTCAAAGCTGATTTCCAGTCTGTACTGCGCAGACTCGGGGGTTTGTTTTTGTTTTTGTTTTGAATTCGTTGAAGAGGGTACCAAAGGGGGGTTCGTGATCCCGTTTCACGCACAAGTTTTAACCAAATTCACGTGTCACGTATACTTGAAACAGCAGAATTCACGGATCACGTTTCTTTTCTAACTATTTTTCACGCGTCACAGTCTAATTTTTGCCCTATTTTCACGCGTCACGGACTAATTTTTGCCCTTTTCACGTGTCACGCATAAACCCTTTGCCCCCCTCGTTGAAAGGTTACACTTCGGTGACAGCATACATGAAGTTTTTTAGTCCGCCATTACGGTTCGTTTCGTTCAAGAATTCCCGATGAGCTGAAACGTCGGTTTGAAATAGCGTCAAGGTTCTTCTACTCGTTATTATTTGTTCTGCAATGATATCTGGTGCTAATAATGAAGAAAAAGGTAAGTTTGTCACGGAATTTTCAGTTTTGCTTGTAAACATTCCTCCGGTGAGGCTCACATAAACATTGCAGCCGAGATTGTGCAGTACGGACTGGAGTTCATCTTTAATATAATAATACAGTGCAATCCATGATGCAAAAATTTGTTCAAGAAATAGGAGCGCTTGAGACACTGGCAGCAATTCCAAGGGAAATTACTTTTAGTTGGAGTTATCCGGAGCTAAAATGAGGGCTTAAAAAAATTAAGATTCTACTGTGTTAGTATAATTATCATTGTGTTCTGTGTTTCTATGAGATCAGAATGATTGCCCACACTGGTATTTTTTCGGATTGTTCAATAACAACATCTGTCATAATAAGGGAATAAAATGACTTTTTGAGGGAATATTGTTTATTTGCGCCCGCGTAGATTCATTTGTGGCCCGAGCGCGAAGCGCAAGGGCCACAAATGACACTACAAGGGGGCAAATAAACAATATTCCCGAAAAAAGTCATTTTATTATCATTATTATCAATATACAAGGCCAAATAACATCCAGATAGGTAACAAATGCATTTAAATCAGGTGATTTAATAAAGTTAACTTTTTCGATTCAATAACACAAGTACTTCGTCGCAAAATGAAAATTTTACACGATACTACTGAGGCCTATGTCTTATTGTGCAGTTGTAGTATAAAAGAGCTAACTGCGGTGTCTCTGAAAATAATAATTAAGTAATGGGTTGATTCATGGATAATAATACTCTACAAACTTACATTTTCCGATTGAGCTTCGGCGTAAAATTCCTGCAACTGCTTTAGCTAAATTAGTTCGACCGGAAATACAATTCAAGTGAACGATGTTTCGTTTCTCGCAAGACAACAAGAAGTTGCTCTCTGTCTCTTCGCCTTGTGCATTTGCTTAAATCCGATTTTTGGCTGCATTTTGTCCCATTTACAACAAATAGACTTTGAGTTTTCTTTCCGAACACAATAATTTGCTTCGCGAGAAACTGTTCGAGGCTGCGTAACTTCAAACTTGCTGTACGCGTACGCACCTGAATGGTTTTCCCGCGTCAGCGACGCTGATTGGTTAAAATTAATCGGATGATGAACCGAGAACCAATCAGCTGCAGGGCCGTTAATTCATTAACGGCCCACTAGGAGACATTTGCGGCCCGCAAAGCGCGTGTTTTCAATAGGGCGGTTTTCAATTTGGCCGCGTGTATTGATAATAATAGTTATTGGTACAGAAGAAAGTTCGCTGTACAACAAATACCCAAAGTTAATACAATTCCCAAACCATAACACATCGCAAAAGTGATAAAATTCTTATTTTATGTTATATTTGACCAGCCAGAAACGAGATACGACCAAGCTAAAATTTATTTGGCCGGACATCTTGATCGGTGACCATGCAGCTGTTATTTCCAGCCTGAGGCTGATTTACACATTGCAACAATGAAGGTTTTCTTTTTTTTGGTTTTAGTTAACAGACGTTTGGATGTTGAACTCTTGTTCAGAATGATTGCCCACTTTTTTTTCCGATTGTTCAATAACAACATCTGTCATAATAGTTATTGGTACAGAAGAAAGTTCGCTGCACAACAAATACCCAAAGTTAATACAATTCCCAAACCATAACACATCGCAAAAGTGATAAAATTCTTATTTTATGTTATATTTGACCAGCCAGAAACGAGATACGACCAAGCTAAAATTTATTTGGCTGGACATCTTGATCGGTGACCATGCAGCTGTTATTTCCAGCCTCAGGCTGATTTACACATTGCAACAATGAAGGTTCTCTCTTTTTTTTGGTTTTAGTTAACAGACGTTTGGATGAGTGGGTACCGATGGAAAGAGTTGATCTTCAACATAGGGATGTCAGTGAGCATGTTCCTATTATAGAGGAGAAAGTTGACATTGAGGGCCCGGAAAGAAAACTGACAAGAAACCAGAAACGTAAACATGATGAGATCAACCATGTTCAAAAGGTAATTAATAGGAAAACTAGAATGTAGCCTCCAACAGCCGATTCCCTCTATAGCGCGCGCCTGCAGGGAATCACGGTAGTTGTATTCATCAAATCTTGCGCGAGACTCAGCAACGTGCATCGTTGCTGAGTCTCGCGCAAGATTTGATGAATACAACTACCGTGATTCCCTGCAGGCGCGCGCTATAGAGGGAATCGGCTACTGGCTGAAAGCTATGTTAGTATAAAGGCATTCAAGGTACATTTAGTCAATATTATCATTTAATGCATTTTTCCTTCCCTTTCATTGGCCGAGAGCCCACCACATGATCTGCAAATAACTGCCTATAAATAATGGTCAGCTCATGCGCATAAGCATCTGACAGTGATTTTGCTGCAAATAATATTCTGCTCATGCTTATGTCCACTTCTGAGAAAAATGGCAGCTAGTCTTCCTAAGATATAGAAGAGTGGTTGGATTTGTCTTCGAGGCCTGAAAAATACAAAGAAGGCAATCGAAGTTCCTCTTATTTAGCAATATCTAAAAGAAAGACAATTGGATGAAGATCAGCTCGTATTATCAAAGGCGAAGTTACACTTTCATCTGCATTAATTTAGCAAAAAAAGTGCGGTTCCACACAGTTCCCAATGTACTTGTGATAATTAAAGAAGATAAAATTTGACAGTCGCCTTACATTAATTTTATACAATGACTTTTTTTCTTTTTTTGCAGACCTATGCTGAAATGGATCCCACAACGGCAGCATTAGAGAAAGAACATGAAGCTGTAAGTGTAACTCTGAATGTATAAGATAAATATTGTTGTTTTAACATTCTTGAGTGGTGTCATCGCTCTCTCAGTTCCTTGCCCCCGGGTGGCCGATAGGGCCGGACATCAATGCTTGCCATCTGTTCCTATTCTTGGCCACAGATGCTGCTGCAGCCCACGATGTTAGTCCCAGCTCAGCACATTCCTTTTCCACCGTGGTGTCATTGCAAGCTATCAGCTATCTCAAGATAGGTTCCCACACTGTTAGATTTACAAACAGTGAAAGTGTTGTGCTTTGTGTATATGTTGTGGTTCAATTTCACCCTTGGTAAGGTGTGTTTTTTCCTTTGTTTGATTTTCATTATAATCATAAAAAATACCAATTTTTACCAACGGTCAAGTTGAACAACAATATACATGTATATATGCATACTTGTACATAATGTGCACATGACTGGCAAAAAATAAATGCACAAATAAGAAGTAGTTTTACATAACACTGTAAGGGTCGGTGTGTCGAAAAGTCAATTTTTTTTTTTCAATAAAGGCTTTATCTGCATCACTAACCGATTATAACATCTCCTATTTGATTAATGCTCTCATTATTTGTTTGTCAATTCTAGATTACGAAGATAAAGTTTGTAGATAAAATCCAGTATGGCAAATACGAGATAGATGCGTGGTACTTTTCACCTTTTCCTGAGGAGTACGGCAAACAGTGCAAACTGTGGATCTGTGAATATTGCATCAAGTACATGAAGTTTGAGAAAACATACAAAGAACACTTGGTAAGGTTTTGAACCACTTTTGTCTATTGACTAAAATCAGTCATAATTATGATTAAAATCAACTGACTTTGAATAAAGAAACAAACAAGTAAAATGGATTGAAATCTACCAATCATAACCCACATTTTATTGAAAAGTGTAAAGTGAATATTGCATACAGTCACTAGCCTCGTTACATTCCTCTTTGTGCCCTGTGTGAAGAAGCCATCTGGTAAGGGATGGCACTGCTTTCAGTCTGCAGGCCTCAATCCCGGACGAAACCTGTTGAGACAACTTTTCTTTTCAATGTTTTATCGCAGTGATTACAGCCATTGCAATATGAGAAATGAAAACAGTCCTCACCCCTCCCCCCCATTCAATGTTGACATTCGCTTTTGCTAACATTTGCTAAAGTATGTCTGCCGAGAAACGTTTTCGTTAAAAAACAACATTGAATAGGGGAGAGGGGGGAATTAAATACACTCTGAATTGGTGTAGGGTGTAATTTACTGTCGTGTTTCAGTTATTGTCTCAAGAGTTTCGGCCAGGATTGCTGCTGGCTACCATGACAGTGCACATTTGTTGACCATGTTTATTTTGGACAGTCCTTTTTGTCTTCCAAGTGCTGTTTCACTGGGGCTGTCTAAAGTAATACCACTGGTAACACTGTTTTCTCTTTATCTGCACTGATGATAGTTTTGGAGAGCAGTTGATCTTTTGGGGTGAACAGAAGTCTTCCTTAAAGGTTTGATCTCTGTACAGTCAACTCTCGCCTTGCGGACACCCCGCTATTGCGGACACTCGCTATTACAGACAAAATTCAGATCCCCGGCAAAAGACGTTTGACTGGAAATGACTCCCGCTATTACGGACCCTCGCTATAACGGACACAAAATGACGCCCCGAGCGTGTCCGCTATAACAAGAGTTGACTGTATATGATGACTAGGCCAGTTGTCTGACCGGTTTTTCATCCTGCCCCAGACCATTGAACTGAACCCGAACTCTTCCTTGTTCGGGTTGGGAGTATCTTAAGCACAAGGTTTACTAAATACTTAAAAGGTTTATTTGGTGCTAGCTCCGAGTCTCACATAATGTTAAGTTTTGTCTTCCAACATTTTCCTGCAGGGAAAGTGCACAATGCGGCAGCCTCCTGGAAAGGAAATCTATCGCAAAGGAACAATATCAGTTTATGAAGTGGATGGAAAGGAAAATAAGGTACAATTGAAAAATATATATCATTACTTTCTTTGATTTGCCATTAAATTTATGGATTCTCACAGCTCTATCACTGTATTTTATGCAACATGTGCTCCCTTGTCAGTTGAAGTTGATTCTTTTCCTTGCATGTTTTACTTGTACAGTTTGTTGCTTTTTACATTCTCATAGGCTGTATCGTTTTCCAAATCTTGTCATTGCAGTTATACTGTCAGAACATTTGTCTGCTTGCAAAATTATTCCTGGACCACAAGACTTTGTACTTTGATGTGGAACCTTTTTTGTTTTACTTATTAACGGAAGTGGACAGAGAAGGGGCACATCTTGTTGGATATTTCTCAAAGGTAAATACGACTTTAATATTACTATAATTCATAAAATCCTGCCCAGAAGACCCCCCCCCCCCCTGTGAGCAGCCCCCAAGGGCAGATTTGTATTTTAAAGAAATTTTTGAAACCAACGGTCTTTTGAGTGGAAAATTATGCAATCAGCATACTGTGAGTAACATCTCCACAAAGTTCATTTTTCTTGGGGGGGGGGGACTTGTGCCTTCACCACTATTACTTTGGCCTCCTCTTTCTGGATTTTCTGAATCTGCCCCTGACCCCCTTACCCGACCCACGGTCACACAGGACAAAATCTACCTTGCTGGAGAGCAATCTATGCAGGGTCGTAACCAGGTGTATTTTTTCATCGCTGATCCCAAATTTTAGCTCTTAATTTTGATTCCTGATCCCCAAAATGTGGCAACATTTGATCCCTGATTCCATTCTGATCCCATCTGATTGGCTGATCCGGATCCCATGACATGACATGCCATATGACTTGTGACCCGGGATCCCGGGTCCATGATCCCGATCCCGAGGCTATGATCCCTGATCCCATATACAGTGGAACCCCGATATAACGATCTTCGATATAACGATATCCCCGATATAACGATGAATATGTTATGTCCCGGCAATAGTAAAATGTATGAGACGGAACCCCGATATAACGATTCCTCGATATAACGATATAATTTTACTGCCCCCTTGGCATATCGTTATATCGGGGTTCCACTGTACCTGGTTACGACCCTGATCTATGCACAGGGACATCCAAAACAAAAAAAGTCAGGAATGACTGGTTAAAGTTGCCAGCGAAGCAGTGCTTAACACAACAACACTTACATAAAGTGGTTCATTATTAGGGCTTGTGGTTAATACGACTTGTTTTGTCTTTTTGCTTCTTAGGAGAAAGAGTCACCAGATGGAAACAATGTAGCATGCATCCTGACATTACCGCCATACCAGAGAAAAGGATACGGCAAATTCCTAATAGCTTTCAGTAAGTGTACTTCTCTTAAAACTCAGGAGTTACAGTACATTTGTAGGTTTCACAGGGGTGGGGTAATCTTTATTGCTTTACATGTGGGTACTATACTGAGGCAAACCCCTTCTCTGTCTTACACGTACATGTAACATGGCTCTTTTCCTACCCCATCTAAGACCAAATTGAACCGCATCCCAGACTGAAAATAAATTTAAAAGATGTTAGAGCGGTTTTCATTTGAGTGTCGAAAGTAAATTGCGTTTGCTTTGTTTTTGCATTGCTACGCTTAGTGATTGGCTTAAATATCTCGCGCCACTTTCTCAGCCAATCAGAACTAAAACCAAAACCAATCGTGACTCGCTCGCGCACGTTTTCCCGCGCTTTGTGCCGGCTACATGTATTTGCTTTGAGTTTTGATTGGTTTACTGGATTGTCTGTGTCCTTCGTGATTGGCTAGAGTAATTACTTTGGTTTTGGTTTTATGACACTCAATTGAAAACTGCTCTAAAATGTCACATTTTTAGACTAACATTCAGACTTCATCAAAACCAAGTCCAATATGGTGAAAAATCTGCAAGGCCCCATCTAGCGGCATATACAGTAAAAACCTGGGTGTAAGAACCTACTTTTTTTGGAGTTTGGCAAAACAGGTTCTTGTATTATGGGGGTACTTATTGACAGTTTAGGCTAAGTAGGTTCTTAATTAGGTTCTTAATTTCTACAGAGTAAACATTGTTGTTGATTATCAGAAAATAGTATAAAATCTGGTCTGTTCTTCATTATAAATATTTATTAATGTACCCAAGTTGCCAAAAGTCCAACAACATTAATTGATCAATAATACAGTACTGTACTTTTTGGTTTTTGGTAAAAAATAAAAAATAAATTAAGTAGTTAAACCCCACATATAAGAACCTGTTGGAATTAGTTTGGCTAAACAGGTTCTTATATTTTGGGGTATTAAAAAAGCAAATTTCTGCCAGAAGGTTCTTAAATCCCTAGGTTCTTACACGCTGGTTTTTACTGTACTGCTATACTGAGTTTACAAGTTGGGGCACAGCCATTCCCAGGGAGTGGGGGAGGGAGGAGTAGTGGGTAGTCGCTAGGGTCACACTATCTGTTGTCTCGAGAATTGTATGTACGATCTACGTACATTTGACAAAGATTACAAAACAGCCCATTCCCTTAATGCATTGGATCTGTCGGGCAAAGCTGCGTTGTGGCAAGTCTAATATTGTAGTTGATTGGTAGTTTGTCTCCAATTTTACTTTTTTGCTTTGCCAGGCTACGAGCTGTCTAAAATAGAGCAGACAGTTGGATCTCCAGAAAAACCTCTATCAGATCTCGGCAAGTTAAGCTACAGAAGCTACTGGTCGTGGATTCTATTAGATATACTGCGTAACTTCAGAGGGACGCTTTCCATTAAGGATCTCAGGTGGGTGAAGAGAGCATGTTTTCCGTTGTTAAATTTACGGGAGACAGGGAATAACGATTCTAATGAACGCTGTCTCGGAGGAACACCAAAGTTTTGCCGAGAACCCACAGTCAAACCGGACGTTCTTTTGATGGGAATTTGCAATGTTGCGGCGCAATGTTCCAACATTGATTGACAGTTTGCTCGTTGCAACTTGCAACTTTCAATAAACGTTTCTTTTGTCTTTTCTCACCAGCAACATGACGAGTATAACACAAGAGGACATTATCAACACGCTGCAGTCATTAAACATGGTGAAATACTGGAAGGGTCAGCACGTGATATGCGTCACACCCAAACTTGTCGAGGAGCATGTCAAGAGTGCGCACTACCGCAAACCAGTACTGTCAGTGGACACGTCTCTTCTGAGATGGGCGCCGCCGGGAAAGAAAATTAAGAAAGTAAAGCACTAATGCTTCTGCTGGCAAGATGTGGTGAAGATTTCAACGGTTGTCGTGCAGCAGATGGTTTCGATCAGCGAGGAATTCCAACTAAAACTGAACTGAAAGCACATTTAGCTTCACGAATTGAGATGTGAACAGATTAGGCAATTATACTTGGGTGGTGTTTATGACCTCGTTCTTTGCCAGGGCATTACTTAGTTTGTGAAGTTTTAGGTTCTCAGTTTTATTCTGACTTCTGGTGGCTGATTTAGTGGCATGCATGAAACCGTGTTCCAGGTTGAGCGGGAAGATGTTGGTCGTGTATTGAAATGTGGAACAAAGTTAACAAAGTGGACATTAGATTATATGCAGTACTAAGTTTGAAGCGACTTAACCAAACGTGGTTATTGTTTTTAAAGGACGGCTGTCATCAAAACAAACGATACAGCAAGTACTTTTATTACTAGTTGTGGCTTGCTGTTGAGTGTTCGCGAACGAACCAATCAGAGCTTGCAGAAAGCTTTGCAACGGGTGCCAGGCGCGGGAAAATTTGAGAACCCAATTTACGCTTATTTTAGTTTGCGCCTAATTGGCTCACAAAGTGATAGGTTTGTTCTGATTGGCTAGATTACCTAGCACAAGTATTCCAAACCAACACTTAAGCGTCGCAAACGCAAAACAGTTAAAAAACCCCTAAATCACAGAGTAAAATAGGAATGAATTTCAGCAGCGTTTTTAACTTCATGTGGGCTTCTTTCTTACTTTTTTTTCATTGCGTACAGACAACAGGCGATCGTCAGCCAAAGCAAGTAACACGTGTACAATTTTTTTTATCATACGTGTATAAACCATGTAATAAAATCTCGTACTTTTCATTGGAGCTGTGTTGTGTGTCTGCTTTTTTTAGTATACTGCTGGTCACTTTGTGCTACACAAACCGAAGATTTTTCGTACTCAGCCGTCGCTGAGGGAACAAGTGTCTTCGTTGAACTACTGGTAAATTTTCGGATTTTTATAAGAGGGGTGATCGAGAAGATAGAAGTGAAGTTGTTTTAAATGCGAATTACATTTCGTATAAAGCTAAGTTTAGGAAAGCTATACACCGATTTCACAAATGGCGGACGCGCGGAAAAGAACTGGTTCTGAAGCATGAAAACGAGGCGTTTTAGGATAAACAACTTTCGTGTTACAAGGGGAGAAGTGAAAATTACAGGAGTTTTGAAGCTCTCCTCCGTTGAATGGGGGTATTAGCTCGTTTTCTAGGTTGATTTCGAGATTACCGAGTTCGAAATAAGTTCGCGGCCAAATATCTTGTTTTGTTTCTGGTTGTAAGCAAAACCCTGGGTTTCACATGGCTTGAAATACGGTGGGTCGCCAACGATGTTAAACCTCGGACTTATATCAAGAAAGCTCCGGTATCCAGACGAGTGTACACATTTTCTTAAGGATTTTGGTAAGTCATTGAAGAATTACGAAAATAAACACGCAATTGTCTGTGTCAACATACATGTACGTTGTGAAAAAATGTGTAACAATGGATTTTCGGGCCGGTTTCTTTATATTTTGTCTGGTAAAATAACCATACGTGATACCATTAAGTACCTGAAATGCATCAATAAAAATGTGTTATTCTCAACCGACTTAGTAGTTTTTTTGGACTAAGTAGGCTAGTAGATTCTTGCATTTTAGAAAAAAATTGTATTCAAATAATTCAGACAGACTAAAGCGGCTAATTCGATTAAGCATAAAACATCACTTGGCTCCACGCAAACCAAAGGAGTTACATTAAGTGAAGCGGACAGTAAATGTTCAACACAATCTTCAGTGAACAAGATCATCACAATGTTCCTCAAGTCAATAACAATGCTATTTACTCTGGAATTCCTTCTGCTGTGTCGGACGACTGAAGTTGTTTGATCTCAGGAAGAAATTAATCACGTGCTAGACAACCACGACGAAGGTCCAACTGATAGAGCAAATATTCACGGTTTCGCTTCGTTTTACAAGCTTTACAGGACACTGTGAGTGAAGGTGCCCTCCGTTTTAATTTATATAAAGCTGAGATTATTGGAAGCGATTTTTATTCATTTATCAAGTATTCTCAAATATAAGGGTTTATTACAAAGAAGAAACATATATATCATACCATTGGAATTCAATACCGGTAGTCTTGGGCTTCGTCTGTTACAGTATTTGTCAACATTTTAACGATTTGCCATAGCACAGCAAAGGTGTTTTGCGAAGTATAAAAATAATTAAATAGCGAGAGAATAATAGTAATTTGTTTAAAGGAAATGTGACCGGTCAAGGTGGCTCAAAGTTGAATGTTGACTTGTCAAGTTCCCATTCAAAGCCAGAGTTCGTGCTCTACTAAATCCGCAAGGAGACAGAGTTAGAATTGTTTGCTTTCACAAAAGTGAAAAGAACATACCTTAACAGCGTCTGGAAAATAACGTACCTTGACAGAGTTTGAAAATTAATTTCAATATCGTTCCGTGTAAATTTTTACCGGCCAACAGCCGTCGAAGCTCCTTATTGGAAAACCAAAACTTTAACTCTGTTTCCCTGCAGATCTACGGTCCCTTTCTTCTTGCAACACAGAAACAAGAATAATTACTAGACTGTAAACTCGTTAAGAATTCCGTAATCTCGAAAACCTGGAAGGAAAACGGTCTATTACCCCGTTTAACAAACAAAAACTTCAGAACTCGCGTATTTTTCACTTTTCCCCTTGTAACACGAAAGCTGTTTATCCTAAAACGCCTCGTTTTCATGCCTCGTACCAGTTTTTTTCCGCGCGTCCGCCATTTGTGAAATCGGTGTATAAATGGTCGTTTACGAAATTTTAAACCTTGAATTTCCAAGGTTACACATGCGCATTACCAGGCTACAGGTCCTTCAAAAAAAGAACAGGATGAAATGAAATGAGATGACCTACCACTGTGAATTGCCAATAGTTTGTTCCATTGAAAACTATTCTTAGAAATAAAGAATGATAAATTGCCGAGTTTACAATTATCAGCGAATGAAAAATTAATTGTACATGTGACGTCAGACATTCCATTGTTTAGACCTGAGGGTTTATTTTGCAAAATAGTTTTCGGACTACGTCGCCTGAAATTACGGCCAAAGCACCCAGGTCTACAATTTTGTAACGAGAAATCGATTGCTGCGAATACCCCGTAAGAGATTTAGGATATAACTACGCCATGGGACTCTGTGTGAAGTACGCTTTATTCACAATTTCGTTCTTGATTTTGGTAAGTGTAAAGTTTTATACGAAACTGTTTCGAACTCATGCAGTTTTAATCATGTTAAGACCCTCTTAGAATGTAGGATTGCTACAAGAAAAAGTTCAGTATGCTTTTAATAGCTTGCTTTGTGCAGTGTTGACACAAAGTTTGTTTGAAGTATTTGCTAGGTAAGTGTGATTTGGAGAACATATCAATTAAGGGTGCACAAAATGTAATTAATTTCCAGCGCAAGCGTTTTAAATCTTTGTTTGTTCTTTCGTATGGCGGCTATCAAATAACCGTGAAATTTAATCGTTTTCCAGTAAATCTTTAAAACGTTTTCTAAAGTAATAAGCGTTTGATTTGAACATCAATTTAAGACGCTCAATTTCGGTGGCAGAAACACAGAACAATACGTTTCCTTTGCAGTTTAAAGGAATAGATCAATGTGAGAGCCCTGTAGCATATAAGCATATTTGAAAAGCTTCTAGACAGAGTTACTTAATTGCATTTTCTTGAATAACAATAGTTGTTTACTTTTTCCCCTTGAAAGCTTTCCGATCCGACAGATTTATCACAATCAAAGAGCACGGTTATTAAAAATCCATTGCCTCGATCTCGGCGCGATATCACGGCTCCATTCTGCTAAAGTGACCCCTTGACCTAGGTGTTATGCAAAAAACCAAGGTGGTTTGAATTACAAAACGTTTGTTCAAGCGTAACTCAGAGATCAGTTTGGGAGCACGCCATGTTACATATGTTTCCGGAATCGAGTATACATTTATCATTCTGGTGATTTCAAAAGCACGAATTCCACGAGATATGTTACAGTTTTAAGGGGTTTACACGATCTACGCCGCATAGAGCCTCTATAAGCTTCTATTTGAGTTAGAACCGGCCTTTAGAAACACCAAGAACTCATCATGGTTCATATGGACAAATGTTCGGTTTTTGTTCGCTGGAGTATCTTCACTTTGAACTGTTTGGTTTGGGTAAGTTATAAATAAAGTAGAAGCTTTTTTGAATCTTTGTTTTTGAACAGACTGAAGACACAAAAAGCGCGGGTAATGAGGCCGTTTTCGCGCAATTTTCGTGTGTAGCTCGCTCGGAGGTCTCGCGCGTTATTAACAAATTGGAAATGACATTTAATTTGTAAATGCACTTTGTCTGAACTTAAAACAATCTACGTTCTTCGACAGACAGCAGCAAGACTGTACAATTACAAACCCTTATTGTTGTTGAATCGCGGTGGATCTTTTATTGTTTTCGTACCAAAACTCTAACAATATCTTAGCCGATGACAGCGCGTTTCTTCGGAGCAAGGGACCTGAAATCGCGTGATTGTTTTTAGTAAACGAAGGTCTAATAAATTAAGTAATCCGTTGCCGGATAGATCACGTATTTATTACAAATGCCAATATTTTCACAACCAGCATGCTTTCAACAATCGAGTTATCAATTGGAAATGTTTTTAGCGGCATTATTGTACAAGAGAACGATCCGCGTACCAGTGAATCTCTTGTTCTCGGATCTCAAATCAAAACTTCGCCGGTTTTGCGAGCGCATGTTTCGATTCACTGATTTTCGCATTCAAAGCTGCGGCCTCGACGTTTTGGCCAATTTTAGATTTACACCTTTCGATAAGGGAAAGACAACTGAACATTTGATTTCTCTATTAACATTTATGAGATGTTTTTTTCTGCTGGCTGCATGACACTTCCTTAATTCAGTCCGCATTTTTAATAAGCTAGGGGTGAATGCTTCCTTGTTCGGTCGCCCTGAGTTGTGTTGGGTAAATACGTTTAACTTAGTTTACACACCGTTTCTTTATCAGCTTTCGTGTTATAGTAGTAAAATAGAGTTGACGCTGGTCTTAAGCCAGAAAAGATCAGAAAACGTGACTCAGTGGATTACAGACCATGACCAAATTAAAGTTGCTAGATAATTTTATTGTGGCTATAAAAACACCATTAGCTAACGATGACCTTGAGAGAATTTTTACTTTTTTCCCAGTGAAATGAAAAGCTGGCAACGATTTATGTGGAATGGCTAGCTTGTTTACAATCGTCACACTTCGTATTTTTGATAGCCCAAAACGTACTGAGAGAATCAAATCTTCGAAAAAAGTAAAGTTGCCGAAACGCTGCCATTTTCGGGCAATATAGATAAAGGTCAATAAAGGAGTGTTAAAATCCATCTTGCACGTCATACTTGCAGTCGAAGATTGCACAGCTGTCTGAGAGTTCAATGACATGTCAAACCAAACTAGACAAGATTTTTTTTTAACAAAGATTCCCTTTGGCGGCGGTAGAAAAAAAGAATCTTTCTTTTTTTTTTCAATCGGCAATTTTTAGACAACCATCTCTCCCGAAAAACGAAGCTATATTAAATAGAGACCCATTAGAAGTTTTAACAAGGGAGCAGTCATAACGCTTATCTGCAGCGAGAATGTCATGAATGTACGAGCTTTGCTATATAAAGAACCACCGGGCGATAAACCATAAAATGTTTTTGTTGCAATATTACTGCATTAACAAGTCAGTAAAATGGGATTTTTAAAGCATCACCAAAATGCCATGGCAATACGCAGAGAAAATGTCGATTCACAGTGTGCCCCCATCCTACTCCCCCAGAGAACATATTGAGGGTTCCCCCCTGTCACCTCCTGCCCATCCCCCAGTTTCTGAAAATGGGTGCCTACTTCATTGTTGTGTTTAATGGTGCATTTTATTTTCTGTCGGTTTTTTTTTGGCGTTCTCTCCCAAAAGCTTGGAGGTGCTATTATGCTCGGCCTTGGCATCTGGGTTACCACACAAGACACAGAGTACAAGCACTTAGCTGGCAATCTGGTGAGTTTGATTTGGTTGTATGTTTCTAGGGTAATAGTGGGTGAAACAACACAACACCAGCAGGATAATAAGGGCTTTATAGTGGTAGCTTAAACTGGGACAGTGGAAAGGGGGAGGGGAGCACTTAGGTTTCCCAAAGAGAGTCCCCCAAGTTGTTGTTGTTGTTGTTTTTTTTTTTTTTTTTTTTGGGGGGGGGGGAAGTCCCTTGGACTCCACTACATCTACTACTGATTTATTCCAAGGTATGTGAAATTAGGTGTTTCTTCTTTTATGATCTACCAGTACTCAGTGATGAAAAAAATAAATAAAATAATTACAGCAATATATGAGAAATACATCAATCAATCTATGGCACAAGATAGTGTACTTGTGAAATACTTTTTCTTTTGAAAGCTAAACAATTTAATGTTTTAAGGCTAGAAATATTTTAAGGTGAAATAAAATAGGTTTTTCTTTAATTCTCAACAGTATGTTACGATCGGATACATTATACTGTCATCCTTCGTATTTATCATTGGTGAGTACATTTTAACTTTTGCAGGCTCGAAGAGTTTCCTACTTCCAATAGCGTGTCCAACGTGATAAAAGATTAAAAACTAGTGCAATAAATCATACAGACAACCTTTAAATAACTATGCGAGGCTATTATAGGAAAACATTTTAAGGGTGATCATGGCATCATAGAAGTTACCATGGCAATGATACAGCTCTCTGAAAAGAGCTCCTAAAATGAAGTTTTTGCAAATTATCTCGAAAACTAATTTGGTGACCTACAGTGTATATTATTTTTTAAAGTGTATATGACAGTTTGTTTGGTTCTTGAGTGTATCACTTGTTTGACGTCACTGCGCACAGTGGGGAGCTGGGTCTAGATCGGCCATGACGTCAAAAGCAGAATAGACCCAGCTCTCCAATGTGCGCGTTTTTGGACCCAACCGGAAGTAAAAATTTCACGATTTTAGAGCTCGAAAACGCGGTGAAAAAAAGAGATTTCGAATTTCTTTTTTCGATGTTCCCATCAGCATTCCACGTACATTCGATCAGGCAAATAAAAAAAACTGTCATATACACTTTAACTCATAAGTTCACCCTTACAACTATTTCCTTTGTTCACCCCTTCCCCTTAAAATTCAAACCACATGATGATCCCATGATGATTTTTGTGTTAGCTTAAATTAGTAGAGTTATGTATTTTAAAGTCTTTATGACACAAAATCTTTTATTTGCTTTTTTCTTTCAGTGATATGCTTACATAAAGGATTCATAGTTAAAATTTGTGCAAAAAATTTTTTCTGTCATTTTTTGCCTCTGAAATGTCGCACTCTCAGCCATCTTGAAAATTCATCAATTACAGTCGACTCCCGGTAACTCGAACCTTCAAGGGAAATTGAAAATGGTTCGAGTTATCGGGAGTTCGAGTTATTGAGAGTTGAAAACAAATGACCGGAAATAAGGAAAAAACGGTGTTTACTGATTTTCTATTCATACAATGTATACCAGTGTACATTTTAAACAAATTTAGTTAGAGTATAGAGAAGCCAAAAGAGAAAGGAACAATATATTTCAAAATCACTGTATAAACCAGAACGTAACGTAACGTAAAACAAATTAAATCAGCTGCGAACGTTGCAGGTTTCAAAGAGAACAACACTATAGGCTACTGCTGCAGAGTTTATGCGATTTATTTTTTCGAAAATGGTCAGTTAATTCATCCTGACGATAATCCTTTAAAGTTTTCTAAGGTTGGATTTAAAAGAATCAGTATCAACCTCCACAAACAAACTGAACGTCTGGAGCACGTCAATGGCGTGGCACATTTCGTGTTTTGAGGGGCGTTTCGGGGACGGCTCTGACTCGTGTACGTTTTTATTTCAAAATTAATTTAACGTTTTGGACTACAGTACATTGTTTGTTTTGACCTGTCAGGTATTGACAAACATGGTTCGAGTTATCGAGGGTAAAATTATATAGAAAATGACCTAAAGGGAAACGAAAATTGGTTCGAGTTCGCGGGAGATTCGAGTTATCGAGGGTTCGAGTTACTGAGGGTAAAATTACAGTATATGTATAATGGAAATCCAGGGGAAATCGGTTTTGGTTCGAGTTAGCGCGAGGTTCGAGTTAGCGAGGGTTCGAGTTATCGGGAGTCAACTGTAACTAGACATCACAAAGGTGACGTGACGTACCTTTTGTCATGGCGGCGCGCGGCCAAAAGGTACGTCACGTCACCTTTGTGACGTCTACCGGTACTTGTTTGATGAATTTTCAAGATGGCTGAGAGTGCGACATTTCAGAGGCAAAAAATGACGGAAAAAAATTTTTTTGGACAAATTTTAACTATCAATCCTTTATCTAAGCATATCAACGAAAGAAAAAAGCCAATAAAAGATTTCGTTTCATATACACTTTAAAAATATTAGTAAAAAAAAAAAATGGATTGACCAACTTCACAAATTTAACACTTACTATTTTGTCACTTTATTCAGGATTTATGGGAGCATGTGGAATCCTTTTGTTGAAAGACAACCTTCTCAGAGTGGTAAATATAACTAATGTCTTGATACTAGAAGCAAAGTAAAAAGTTGCTGCCTAAGGTATAAATTAGAGCAGCTGTAAACCCAGGGAAGACCCCCCCCCCCCTTTCCCCTTTGTTTGGATCTGCCAGTGAAAGATGTTGCAACCTTATGTGACAAACACAAAAGTTTAATGTTTTGTCTGAACTGAACCAGATTGTGAGTTGTGAGGGTGTGTTGGGGATAACTTATCAATTGTGTAACCTCTCATCTGCCACTCTGCAATTAACTTACAAGGCATAAATTGTAACATTTTTAACATTTCGCTCTGCAGTACTTTGCACTGATGCTAGTGTTACTTCTGGCAGAGCTTGGGGTAGCTATTTATCTCTATGTTGAAAAAGACAAGGTGAGTGTTGCGGAGTTTAAATTACTTTAATTGATGTACCTTGTTTATATATTCTATTATTGAATTTAATAGTTTGCTTGATCTGGTAGATATAGTCCTTTTACCGCACTTCCCCATTTTTTTTTTTCATTCAGACTACAACCACAAAATAAAATATTACTTCATTTCAACAGATCCAGGATCATATCACTTCAAACTGGAATAAAACATCAGATGAAGCTAGAATCATCATTCAAAAAGAGGTAAATACAGTACTAAATAAATAAGTAAAATAAATACATAATTAAATAATATAAATTAATAAAATACAGTATTAAATTAAAACATAAAAAATTATGATAAATTGTTTGTTATTTTTAAGCATTTTTGTTTGTTCTATTTGTCTTTTAAAGTTTGAATGCTGTGGACTTAAGCCAGTAAACCTTGAACACAAGTCAAGTTTTGACAAATCCTGTTTTGTTGATCAGAATACAACAAAGGAAAGATTAAAGGTAACTTATGTGTACTAACATTACTTTATCAATTATGGGTCAGCATGCAGCTATGATGTATATCAAAATATTAAGTTTCTCTTCAATTCTACAGTAAGTTCTAAGGTTACTCAGCATTAGTTCTCAAATCTAACATTAGAGAGGTTAAGCATGACGTTTATATTTCCCGTGAATGGCAAAAATTCAACTTAGATTGCCATTCACGGGAAATATAAACGTCAAGCTTAATCTCTCTATTTTTCTTTAAGCTGATTTCAATTCTAGAATTCAACATCGACATGTCAGTTCTGCAGCTTACAAAAGTGATACAATCACAGAAAAAGTTGATTTTGTCAACAGTCAAAATGTTATCTTATTGTTAGCATTAAACTACTTTTTTTGCTAGGACTGCTATACACACCTAATGGACTGGATTAAGGCTAATCATGTTATACTGGCAACGTGTTCTGCTATTGTGGCTGCTTTGCAGGTGAGTTAAATTTTACTGGGAAAAACTCACAAGAAAATATTAACTTAACCAACCACATACTGGTTTAAAAAGTTTGACCTGGGACTCTGTTTATGGAATCTGTTTGTTTTCCCCCCAAACTTTTGCCCTGCTCAAATTACTGATGCAATTTAAAATTAGAAATTCCAGTATTCTAATAGAGAACAATCGCACATTGCATATTGTACTATGAGAACAGGCTAATAACCTTGACTAATAATAAAAGAACAAGAACAGATTCTGTTTGTAATATTGTTGCAACTTGCCTATGTGCTCAATGTACTGTTGATAACAGACCAGTGCAAATCAAAAAGCGAGAATACTAGTAAGAATTGTTTGGTGTGTAATACTATTGTGCTTGGAACTGGGGAAGTTGCAATCAATCAGATTTGAGGTCAGTAAACCACACAACCTAAATTAGCAACCATCTGATTTGTTGTGGCACAATCAACACTGTCAAAGTCAAAACAAAGTGCTCATGCTTTTTTGATTCACACAGTAAAGGTCTACAGTGATGAAGAGCCCATTTTAACAAGATAATTATGTTACTTTAAATGTTTTCAGCTGCTTATACTAGGAGGAACCTGTCGACTTATCGCAGAAATTGAGTCGGGTGATAGATTTGTGAAGCGCACAAGAGTAGTACCAATCAATGTCCAACAAAATGCTCAGAGACAGCCTCAAGTGCAACAGACACACCCTGGACCAAGACCTCAGCAAGCTGCCGCTACCACATCTCAACAGCAGTCAATCAATGCTGACGATGATTCAGAGATTGAAGAGAAAAGAAGCACTGCTAGAAAGAACTGGGCCAAAGTCAACCCTAAATACAATGCAGTGTTCAGCTTATTAGACTAGCAATTTAAAATTTTAATTTATTATTGAGAGCATTATTAAGTAGGGTGGGGGCTACTCGACAAAGTTTTATATGAGGAGGCTCTACCTTGAGGTCCAAACTCTTACCCTTTTAAATATATTATTTTTGACAGAAGAGTTAACCCTTTCACGTACCTACAGACTAGAAGTACTACATCTTTTTTTTAATCCTTGGAGTCAGTGAACTTAATGAAAGGCCCTTTTACCCTTTAATTCTTTCTGTGGTTTTCAATAAGACACCATCAATTTTTTTATTCACTTTGAAGACTGTAATTAAGTGTGCAAAGGACTATATTTTCTTATATTAAGTTGTTGACATGTAGGCTTTGGTGTATACAGTTGGGTAATTTGAAATGGAGAAATAGAGTTTATAAGAAATGGCAAGCTTCCCAAGGGCCCTGGTGGCTCATAAAGTTGAATCATTTTTAGTTAACAATATTTTGGTGTGCTTTAAGTATAAGAGTGAGATATTATTTTATGTACATATTTCTCAGTAAGGTAGCTTATAAAAGGAATGGGTGTTCCACAAAGGAACTAAAAAATAATTAAGTAATATTTTAAGATAGTGTATCTAAAAGTTTGATAATGTTTTGCAAGACAGTGTGAAGTGCAAGAGTGCAGACAACGTAAGAATTGAAGAAGTGGGGTTAACAAAGTCAAACGTCACATACTTAGTTTGTGTGAACTTAAAAGAACTAAAGAATTAAAACTATGATGTATATATGTACCAAATAAAAAACTGAATATTCAGTGACAACAGCTGACCATACATCTTTTGAGGTTTCTCAAGATTATTTCAATTTTTAAGCCACTTCCCCTCCCAACATATAAAAAAGAAAAAAGATACACATTGTAAAGTCGGAGGATGGTGATGGGCATATATATGATATCCCTGACTTTTTGAAACTTGAAAAATATTAAATAATTCCCTGACTTTTTCCAGACCCGTGGGAATCATGCAGTAATATGAAAAGAAACAAAAAACACTGGTTGGCACAACCAAGTACATTCTTTCGCACTTGGTAATTTGCAATACATATATATAATTTTGTCACATTTACCGGTAGTTTTGCAAATTGTAATTTTATTCTGTGTTTGATATGTTGTGCGTTGTGATTTATAAGATAACAAGTGTATACAATGTACTACTGTCAACAGTATCGTCAATTCATTATATTAACATTTCCAGGTATACCACAGACGTCACACAACATCAGCTGTAGAGCAGGTTGCGTAAAAATGATACTTCAGGTAAATATTGTCGCACTCCAGGGTAACACTGGACCTGTATTTATCACAAAAGAGAACAGCAATCAGTAGAGTTATCGTCAAACAAATAGGTCCATGTACATACAGTCTACAAGGTAAAAATGTCACAAGGGGGAGTACAAGGGGTATCAAATGGTTTTTGTGAGCATGTGAGGACAGCGTTTTTCTTTGCAAGCGCGAGCATTGATAAAAGTTAGCCTTGCAAGCAATGAGCACAATAATCAAGAACCTATCTCCACTAAAAACTGAGCATGCAAGCGCTTGTAAAATTATGTGAGCACAAGTAAACAAGAACTCACTAAAATTTTGCGAGCATTTAAAGCAGCAGCCTAATTTTGGGAGCACTGCAAAATTTTGAGGGACCATTCAGGGGTTTCAAAATGTTTTGAAGTATGCATCAGCAACTGGAAGAGTAGGTGGCTGTGATACTGAGCTTGTTTGTTACAAGCTGATTGCTATGACAGACCAGAGTAACCAGCAACATGTAATCAAGTAGTCGGTGAAACTCCAGAAGTCGCCAGCTTGTTTTGAAAACCTTGACCATTCATGACCCCTATTACATATTTTTCTATTATAGACCTTATGAGGGAGCTGGGCTAAACAGAGCCATCAGCTATAATTATTTATATATTTCAATAATGACCATCAAATTTACCTGATTGAACCACCTGGAAAGGTTAACAAGCTGTTCCTTCTCCTGAATACTCAGCTCTGTCATCACAGGGTGGAGAGCATAATATAACATGATATCTGCTAGCGTCAGCTGAAAACCCACTAGATATACTGTCCTTGACATGAATTTATCCAAATCCTGATAAGAAATGCAATATTTTTATTGCGATAATTTAGCTAGTTTGCTAAAAATTACTGCACTCATGTAAAAGTTAGAAGCGTTCTCTGGCTAAATTTTTTTTGTTAAAAAATATAACCTTCTGGCTGCCAAACTATAGCCTTTAATTTGGCAGCCGCAAGCTTATATAAATTTTTTTTTACAAAAACATTTTAGCCAGAAAACACTTCTAACAGTCTGTTACATGGTTATGGATCCTGGTTACTCTTCCAGTTTTGATTACTGTGCTAACTTCAATAATATATGAACTCTTCTGCTCAATCATCAGTTACATTTTTGCTGCCATCAATCATCTAAGCCGAACTCTTAGGAAACAGAAGTTGACTTCAACCGGTTCAAAATGTTACTTCTGTGGGTTGTGATTGGTAGATTTCTGTTTTTTAAGGTTTGTTGGTTGTCAACATAATTATGACTGACAGCAGTGAAAAGCGCAATTGTCGGTTGGGGTTTGAATGTCAAAGTTCACGCCAGGCAGTAACAAATAGATGATTATCAAGATAAAAAGGGAAAAATTAAACTGGGGGCAAGGCAGGAGCCACAAAAAAAGTCACAGCCATTTTTCTCTCTAGTGTTTGTTTTGACTCACTTTTAGTGCTCCTCTCAAGAGTGTTCCATCGTTCATATAAGATTCCAGTTGTATCTGCCAGTACTCTAACCACTGATCAACTTGAGCTCGCTCCAGAGGTGAGGTACCCAGTAAAGTTTGTTTTGATATCATGGAGAGGTACGAAGCTACTGTTCGTACTCCAGTCACTGTTTGACCTGAACTTAGAGTCAGTGATGGTCCCTAACAAGAAAAGAGGCAAGATCTATAACCCTGGCTGCATTCTATGTAGGTTGAGCTGAAGATCTTTGAAATTGCCTGGCATACTGGCATATGATTGTAGTCGGCACCTTTTCACTGGTGTACAGAAGACTGACAGTGCTCGAAACTAACTTTTGCGAGTAGTCTTCCGTGAACAAGTGAACGGAAGTTTTTACTAGTCCCAGAGGAAACCTAACTGGTCCCATAATTCATAACTTGCTTTTACGAGAAGTCTGTCTTCTATAATTTGTCTATTAATGGTTTTCAAATAAAGGCTTATTAGAAAATCAACATTGTCAGCAGTGTTCATTCTGAACACTCGGAATTCTCGCAGCCTTTATCACTCGGCATACCGATCGATGCAACTTGATTCATTCATCTCATTCACAGGTGCTGTTTTACCTTCTTCTGTGCTTTGACTAGTCTCCTTAAAGTAGTTTAGCAAAGAAAAACTACGGCAAGCTACCATGGTTGTTGTTGTTTTTACCAGCAACTAGGCAAAGAAAAACTCAATAGATCAGCTGGAACACATACGTTTACCACGCTTCACTGGCAATCACAGACGCCCGCAATGTTGTTGTCTACAGCGCATGCCTCAGGCTTTCTGGAACCAAATTTCTCACGAATTTCAAAATGGCGTCATAAGATGCACGATCGTGAATAGAAGAAAAAGCATGCAACTAATAGTCATTTTTATTAACTCAAGATATATAAAATCAAAGACAAAAATGAAGCAAAGGAACAGTGTACTCGTCCATGAGCAAGAGTAAGTGGAAATTTCACTCGTCCAGTGGGAAATTTAACTCGTTTTTGACGAGTGAACGAGTGTTAGCTTCGAGCACTGAGACTTATTTTAGGTATGAATAAAGGACCTTAGCGAAGATCTATAAAAAAAACTTGGTGTGTCTTCGACATGGAGTGTACACGGAATGCTCCCTGGTCTGGGCCATTCCATTAAATATCCACAATCCCCTCTGACTACTGATGAGGTAAGTCAAAATTTACCCCCTAAGTAAAAAAAAAAGATCAAATTGCTGACATGATACCCCCTTTCAGAAATAACCCGATTATTCAAAACCCCTCCAGAAAAAAGCCAACTTTTCCCTATCCTCTTCAAAAATTTTCGAAAGATCGAAAAATGCCGTCAGGGCCACCCCCTCAGAAATGACTTTTAAAGCCCCTAGAAACTTATGGAATGGCCCTAATAAGCTCCGTTAAGTTTAACACCTCTTACTTTAATTGTTCACCCACTCCACTGCGGTAGCACCGTAGCACGGGAGCAATAGATTTATACACGAAAAAATTAAAAGTGGCCGGGTATTCTGAAGTTGCTCAGTAGACATGGTAGAGTACATATGGTTTGGAATAATGTCTACTAGGGTGAGAAAACGTTCAATTGATAAACTTTTATACCTACTTGCAAAAAGACCTAACTTACTTTTTTGGAAGAAATAGTTTAATCAGGACAAAAGACACAAAACCGGTCCATAAAATATTGTTCAAAATTACAAAATTATCTTGAGTCTGGCCATGGCAGAAGTAAAGAAAGGAAAGCAGACATTTTTTTCTTCTCAAATACCCCCTTAAACTATACCTTAGGCGACGTGAACTCTTCGGCTCCCTCTACGCGTATTCTTTCTCTCGGTATCTCACAGAACTTTAGCAAATTTTCTATTTCAGCACAACCATTTACCGACAACACGGCCGCCATGTTTGATTTTTTTCGTTTTACTTTTTTAGAAGTTACCGCTGGCCGATAGACATTTCAAGTGATTAGTACTCAGTACCACGCGGTTGCAGCACCGGAAACAAAGAAAATCAAAACAAAGCAGCCGGCGTGAAAAAATAAAATTGAATGAATCAATATAATGTTGTGAACGACACATGGCGAACGAATAGGACCAAGAATTTCGCCAAAACTAACGACAAAAGGTAAGAAATTTAGCTTCATCGCTAGTCTGGTCGGTTGATTTGGTAACGTGAATCAATTAACACACCTGGAATCTGCCTGAGCGAATTTCTTTTTACGGAATTGTACTGTTAGCTCTTGCCACGAACAAAAACTGAACTTTATTTCACAATGAATCCATTCAGTCGATTGAAAAGGCACAGATGTGCTCGTATTTGAAGCTTGCCAGTTTGAAGCTTGCCAGTTTAAATAGTTCCCTTTAAAATTAGTGTCTCTTTCCGCTTTTTTCGCAGTTAGTCACTGAACGGAGATGGTGTCACTTAAATTATGAACTAAAATACGAAACATTTCTCGATATTTATACTTTCAAAATTACGATTTGGAACGTAGTTTTAAAATATCAATTTACGACAAACATTTATAAATCCCCACAGCCGGTTTCCGATTTAAATTCTCAACAAAATAAACATCGAAAAATAAACGTACTTTTGATGTCACCGTTTATGACCCCATGAAATATATTTTGACTTACGTTTCGCATTTTATTTATTTACATTTGTAGGCCATTATTTACTATGATACTAAACCTCTCTGTTTAGCCAAAAACAAGGCTCAAAAAATTATGTCCTTATCCGTGACTTATTCCCTTCACGCGAACGATTTCCTTTTAGTCAATCTTCGCACAATTTGTTGAGCGTTCAAAGTCTTTTCTTTTCATTTATGCTTGTATTTACAAAGTGAATTTGAATAAATTACCGAATTTAAATTTCCCAGGAAGTGAGAAGAGGCAGGCGACTGAGCCCTTGTTTTCGGCATGCTCACGTGACACCTTTCGGATTTTTCATGCTATTTCTGATTGGGCTAAAGGCAACGACCAGAGACGCGGGGCGGGGGGACTAAAAAAAATTATACGGGGAGGGTTCTTACTCTTTCGTGTACAATTTTGACAGAAAAGGTAACCCTTTCGTCGATAGAAAATTCCATCCCTTTCACGTACCTTCAGAAGGGTTACTGTATCTTAAATTGAACAACCCCTTAAAATACTTAATTGAATCAACCGTTCCGTAAGTCCGTTCAGGATATTTTGAAAGGCCTTCATTACTCACAAACGGTGTTACATATTTAAAAAAATGCCAGATGCTACCACAACAGAAATACAGTAGAATCTCGATTTCTTTACCCCGATTTCTCAAAGCAATTTTCGTTTCCCCTGGAGGTTAGAAAAATCGGATTCTACTGTCAAGGCCCGGCAAAACGAGAAAACATGTTTCCAGAAACATGCTGGAAACATGTTTCCGTAATTGTTTCCTCGTCTTGCCATGTTTCCATGCTGCGCGGATACACGAAATGTTTTTGCCGTTTAGCAGAAGCAAATTTGCTTCTTGGAAACAAAATCATGATTGACGCTAGAAACAATGCTTTCCGTGTGGCAAAACTAGGAAACATTTGGAAAACAAACGCGCGCCACAAATGTTTCGGGAAACACGTTTCCCCGTTTTGCCAGGTAAGTGAACAAAGCGCTTTTGTTGGATTCAGGTTCTATCGAATCGTCATTGCGAACAGAATTCGCACGAGCTGTTGACGCGTAAAATTGCCCGATTAACTGTCGTGCGAGCTCTGCTGTCTCTGACAAAGTTTTGATAGTTTTATTGGCTAGTTTAGATCGTTTGAAACAATGATGTACTAAAGGAGTTTCTCGTTATGTAGCGTGAAGTCTGAAAAGACTATTTTTATAAACTGTGTAGATAACAAGCAAGCAAAAGAAAAGAGCCGCAAAGGAAAACACCACGTTCACCCGTACAATACGCAACGCACAGTTTTCTGTAAAATAAGTTTAGAATGCCAAGCACCAGAAGATTGACCAAGGAACAAGGTATGTGTTTGAGCATAATTTACTCAATAAAACTAAGTAGTTTTGGTCGATGTTAATGTGCTAAAGAACTACCTTTTCTGTAAGGCCCGCAGTACGCCAGGTCTCATGTGACTTACACCGTGGTTCCAAAACGCAATATAAAGATAGGTAATGGGTGCCAGGTTATTTTTCTTTTTTACTTTGAAGCCGCTTTTAAAAGGGCGAAGCCACCATCTCAAAGAAAAAGTCCCCTCTGGAACCCAGGGTAGAAAAACAAGAGAAAGAGCGCATAAAAAGACAAACTATTAAACGGTTACCTTTGTTGCGACATTTTTGCACGCGCGAAAATGTAGTTCAAAGTCAAATTCAATGGCTCACGTGACAATATCACGTGAACAGTAATTAACCATTGCGCGCGCAGAACTGGAACATTAATTGTAGCACTACAGCCGAACCTCTCCGTACGGACACCTTCTTAACTCTCTATTACGGACAATCTCCAATGTTCCAACAAAATTATCATATATTGTCTTTCGAAAAAACCTCTATAATACGGACCCTCTCTAATATGGACAACGGAATCTAAATCTCGGCCGCAGAGAGCAAATACATATCAAGTGAACTCCTTTATTACGGATACTCCGGTCATCAGGCGATGATATTTTATGTTCGTAATGCAATTTCCTGTTTTGGTTACAAAAACAACAACGTAACGCTATTTTCATCTTAGACGTTTTCAGATTTGTGTTTACTGTTACTTTTTTTTGCAGCATTGCGTTGCAGAATATTTCGAGTTACTAAATACTTTAAGCTCTCAATGAGGTCAAAAGTGACGTCGTAGTCGTGACCTCTATAATACAAGACACCTGTCTTATACGGACACCTTGCTCTGCCCCTTCGGTGTCCGTATTAGAGAGGTTCGACTGTATATCTTATAGAAACTAGGCCCTATTGTAAAACTCACTCAGGTTTTTTTCATTTGCAGGATCACAGAGTATTTTTAAGAGATTCAAGTACGATGTTGCGCATTCTAATGATCAGAGATTACTGAACAGCCAACTGAGGAGCGCTTTACGCTCAAGCGCACCACCATCACACATTCAAAACCTGCTGTTACGTGGCGCGGATGTAAACTGTGTCGATTCTTTAGATTACAGCCCTCTTCTTCTGGCTCTGACAGCTTCGCCAACAGAGAACATGCTGGACACTGTTCAACTACTCTGTGAGTTTGGAGCGAATGTAAATTACAGCAGCGGGGTCTTCTTTGGTGAAACTCCACTTCATTTCGCTGCAACACTCAACGACTTTGCGCTTATAGAACTACTGTTTCGTTACAACGCGAATGTGCACGCGCGAAATTACGCGGGGTACACGCCCTTGCACGTAGCGACACAAAACGGCAACGAAGCTAGCGCAACGGCGCTTTTTCTCTGCGGAGCGGACCTAAACGCGAAAGAGATTTACTGCGGGTACACCCCTCTGCACTTGGCTGTGATTGGTCAATTTGAACACGTTGTCAAGGCAATTGCGTCATTCGGTGCAAGGATTAACCAATCGGATGATTGCGGGTTGACTGCGATTGACAGGTGCAGCTCGAAAGACATCCGGGAATTTCTAATCGGTGCTCTTCATCCGGGATTGTTGAGTCTTGAGTCAGTATGCCTTTCCGTTATACGAGAAATAACAAGAAGAACTACTGGATTATGCGGCTTTAATGATCTACCTCTTCCCTTTACGTTGAAGAGAAAATTGAAACTTGAGAATTATCAAGTGGCGTATGAAAGACACGAGGGTATTTTATGATTGGATGAAATCAGATTTGTTCTCGATCGCCCAGCCCATATACCAAAATTCAAACAAAACTTATTTTAACAGCATTTCATGAAAGATTTTTTTAATGTTATTTTCCTCCCAACTTTCATTTTTAACTATGCATTTTATGATGGTTTCTTTATTTTGCTGTACGCAGAATTTCGTAAAAAAAACAGATTTTTATAATAACTTTTCGCATAAAGTGATTTATTACGCTATAATTTTTATGAATTGTACATTTAATTTATTACATAGTACCAAATGCCTAATATAATTTATTTGTGTATTATACATTGTAATTTTATTACTATTTTAAAGAATGATATCCAGTGGAAAAGCTTAATAAAATTTTATCATTTTAGCCTAAAATCTGTTTATTTTTTATTTGTTTATTATTTAAATTCGCTTTCTCTGCTGTAGGAGGTGCACATTACAACATTTCTGGCCGATTAGAAATCCGGCCCAGAAGCTGTGTTCGACTGTTTTCACGAAAGCTTGTTTATTACTAAAGGTTTTTCCCTGATTCTGACTTAGTGGATGCATTAAGATTAGATTCGTTCAACAAGCAAATTCAATTTTTCGTGAATGAGTTGCATAGGCCAATATTGCAAACTTGCGGCAATAGTTATCAAGGGTTAGCTTGGCGGATTCGTCAAGCTAAGCTAAGTATAAGAAACCAGCGAATGTCGCGTGACCTAAATACGAGAAAACAAATATTAAAATGCCGCCTGAAAGGACTACAGCCTAGTCCCTTGGCGTGGCTCTTGTTTTTGATAACCGTACAAAGCCTGGGACTGGAGTGGGCGAGTGCTCTTCGGTGACGTCACCACTCACGATTCAGTGATATGAATGATGCGCGCTTTCAGTGCGACACGCAGTTCAGTTCGCATACAGCAGTACGCGCAGACAACACGGGTCTGCCTAGAAAGGGTGCGCACAGTAGGAATAGAAAGATAATGACGACGTACGTATTAATGCGTACCACCGTGTGCGCGCTCCCCGTACGCTCGTACACGGTCGACATTTGAAGAGTTCTTGGTGTGGGAATTTTAAGTTTGATTTGCGCTGGTTGTTATCATTTCAGACGGTCTGTACGCCGGCCGCGACAAATCGAAGGATGGGAAGTATACGGAGATATCTGCAAACGTGTGGCCGAGAGCATACAGGATTGAAATAGCCCGATTTCTCTGGCCTGTGAGCGTGGACGGATCTTGAAAGCCAGAAAAGGGCTGGGGGGGGGGGGGGGGGGGGAAGAGTACACCATCATAGATTCTATCGACATCCATCTTTCGACATGCTAAACAAACAACACGGATCGAAATCCGCCAATCACAGCCAGCTAGCACGACCTTCTGTGCTCATTTGCATGAAACCAACAACGGTATGTATCCGTTTTGATTGGCTCATTTCAAACAGCAATTCGAAAGATGATGTCGAAAGATAGCTATGCACATAACACTGAAAGCGGGTGTAATGGCCAAAAACCCGTTTCGGTAGTGTTGACTTCATCAAGGGTACAAAATTCGTAAATGTTCGAAGCATTTTCCATGTCACAACTTCTGTTATTTATTACAAAAACAAGCCAGGATAGCTGAGTTATAATAAATTCCTAAAGTTTTTTCTTTAAATCCGTCTTTCCTGGTCATTTGTTTAGTATTTACAATATTTAGCATTCATATGTTTTCTTACATGTAATTCACATAAATTGTTCTGTTTCTTCTTGTAGACTATTAACAAGAGTAAAATAATAAAACCTTGTTCGATATTCAGTGTACAGGTAGTTACATGCAAATCAGGAAAATTGTCGAGTTTTATCTCATTTGATACCGCCTTATGGCCCGGAAAACAACAGAGATATATTACAATTAGATTAAACACGGCGGTTCTTGAAAAATGGGCGTTGGAGTAAAATAAAGAAACTGTTTTTACAGGTTTTATCTGCCTGTCTGAGTTACAGACTAGATGTTAATGGGGGTATGTCACGGGGATTTCGCAGATTTTTGACCAGTCCAAGCTGTTCTGAAATTAGTGGTATAGGCAACTTAACTCATAAAAAAGCATTATCTTGGAACGTCTAAATGAAATGTGAACTTAATTTGCGGATATAAATCAACCTACGGCTATTAATAGAGATTTTTTTAAAGACGCACGGAAACAACTTGAAAACGCCGGTTAGCCTAACTTTTTAAAGCTGCGATCTGTTTCCATCCGAGCCAAAAGTGCTCGCTAACAGTTTTAGTGCTCTAATATAACAATTTTCAATAAAAATGGACTATTATTTTAGGTTTCCTGTGACACAAATGTTGGCTGTTAAAAAATCTGGTAAAGTCCGTGACATAGTCCCTTTAAGAACTGGAATGAAGTGGAAACTAAACTATTTTCTTTGCGACTTTTGAAAAATTCGCCGTCAGTTTACACTAACACAAGCGTTGCACAGTTGCGCCTTGCTTATACAGTCGTCATGGCAGAAAGCACCGCATTTCCTGCACACTTCCATGGCCTTAAGCCGACACGAACAATTTTTGAGCAACATCGACCTGTTAAAGTTCTTGGTGGAAACCACAGTGGACGAAAAACTACCTTTCGAGGCATTGCCCGTAGTAGCTCCTCGCCGCATCAAGTTCTCTCTGTTTGCCGCCGCCGCTTGCTGACGCATTGCGGCGCGTGAAGGCGGTCTAGGTTTTATAAGCGACGCAGGCGAACGTAACTCTACGGCATCGTTCGAGAGAATGGACGCGCTAGAAATAGTAGTCGCTGAAGACTCCCTGGATAACGAGCTGTCAGAACCAGCCTCGCTACACGGCGTCTTAATCGTCCGTTTTTTTGCGTATACCGTAGTAGCAGTAAGCATATTCGACGGCGCGCTAGTCCTTACGGCTTTTAAAGCCTCCGTAGCAACGGCCACAGTGACCATCCTGAAAATAGGAATCGACCGCTGCCGTGGCGGTCGAGCTGTTGCTCTGAGCTGTTTCGCCGCTTCCGATCGCCTGGACTCGGTTACCCGTTTGGGAAGACAATGAGTCGGCAGCTTCTGCACGGGTACGGTCAGCGGCTGTATCATGGCGCTTGTGATCCTGGGTGATTTAGGTGGGGTGTACTGTGGCCTGCCGTGACTGGGGTCCTTGTGACTTGCGGTTATCGTACTTCTCGGTGATGAGGCTGGGGCCGGGGAGAGAGGCGCGGTGAAATAGGAATGAGCGAGGTCTTGGGACGAGGAATCATTTTCGGAAAGGGTTCTATAAAGAGACGTAAGAAAAAATTGTTTCAAGATGTTATGAAAGTCACACTTTATGACAAACAGCAAACTTGATGTTCCTCACCCCAACGAACTGGAGAAAAACAAATCTAAATTAAAACAACTTACTTTTTGCCCCAGACAGGTTCAAAGAACTTAGCCTGCAAAACAAAACAAGTAGAAGTGTGAAAAGAAAGAAAACTAAACCAAACAGACCTTCAAGCTAGTAAAACAAACGCGAAAAGATTAACCTTCCCATTCTCAACAGTCCAAAAGTTTAAAAGTGAAAAACTATCCTTAAATTCATTTTGCCAGATATTGAAAAACGATAAAAAAAAAAAAAAACAGCTCAACATGAAAGAAATGCCAACTAGCTTTCATTTGAATGTCGCACTCAAGGGTAACCACCTTGTACAACATAATAAAAGCAATGCTCAATAGCTTTCGTTTAAATGGTCACACACTAGGGTTTCATCAATAGATTTAAAAGAAAGTGATAAATGATCATCGCAGTGAATTTCCAATTTAAGCAATTGGAATAAAGAAGCCTGAAAAAAAAATAATTCAGGGCTGCTTCAAGCCCTGAATTTTTTTTTTTCAGGCTTCTTTATTCCAATTGCTTAAATTGGAAATTCACTGCGATGATCATTTATCACTTTCATATCCATCCCCAGTTCATATATGAATCATTTCACATACATTACATCATAGATTTAAAAGTTAGAACCATTTTGCCTTTAGGTGTAAAAGAGGAATTCAATGCAGAAACTACACACATTTTAAATGAAAGTAAATAAATGTAATTAAAGTAGTTGTGAAGATTGTAAAAGAGACATGAAACAAACATTGCATGTAACCCAACCGAAAACGAACATTACTCGGCCAAAAGCAAGCAACAAACAAAACAAAACAAACAAAAAAATAAATAAAAAGAGGAAAGGGAAAAAGAAAAAGAAATCACCTTCCACGGATCTAACTTTGCTAGCCTCTCTTCTTCCTGTTTCATCTTTTGTTGCATATCAGTCATGAAATCACCTGAAGGGTACAAGGGATGGCAAAATGAAACGCTTAGCAATTACATTTTAGCCACTATCTCTAATCTCTTATTAATTTGGCTACAATCTTTTAATATTTAATCTTTTAATATTTAACTTTTTAATTTATTTATTATTATTTTTGTAGTTAGCATATTACAGATGAAGAGCCATGTCAAATGGATATACTGTAATAAAGTCGTTATTATTATTATTATTATTATTATTATTATTATTATTATTATTATTATTAATCTCGTGTCTGGGCACTGTCTAAATTTATTGCACACTGGAGAATAAAATTATTGGTCATCAAAATACAGGAATCTTAGCAAAAGGAATATAACCATCAAATTGCATGTACAGCATGATTATATTCTTATTTTTAGTGAAGATAAGCTATTTTACTCGCAGCAGAACATTGTAAGTCATTATTTTCCTTTGATACACATGCATTAAAAGTGAAATGGTCAATAAATGTCATATAAGCCTTACCATCCTGGAGCCGGTCCTTCCATGAATGGCATGCACTAGCAAAAAACTCGTTTGTAAATGCAGTGTGTGATGGTCTGAAAAATAAAGAAATAAATAAACAAGTGAAACGACAAGACAGTTACCTACATTGTTCTTCTTTCGGAGGATCAATGTTGCTTTTGGAACTTTACAGTTTCACCGTAAAGTAAAGTGGTATTTTATGACCATTACTCTAAAGGCAATATACAAGCATTACATGTACATGTACTCTGTTGAGATGTAATATAAATTCCCTTCAACCAGAATTTGCCCTTTTCTGCTCAACGGATCGACCAACACAAGGTACACATTCCAGCTATCTGTACTGGTAAGTAGCAACCCCCAAAAGTAGCCACACACCGAAAAATAGCACCAGGAAAAGGCTGCCACATGTAAACTCAAAAGTAACGAGGGTTGTTACTTTCGGAACTTTACAGTATTTATTTGGTGCACCCTGAAAGGTCAATTTCTTTGTAATCAGGCAATATAATTGAAAACACACACACCTCAGAGCGCCATCAGATCCTACTGCCTTGTCAACTCTTGGTAGCAGTGTAACCAACTGGTACTGATACCACGGTGGAAGCATGTTGAATGTACGCTGGTTTATGAGGGACTGCAAAGAAATGCATGTTTGAAAAATAAGCCAAAAGATAGCCGATTGCAGTTTGTGAACGACCAGGAGAAACATCTGAGAGCCAAACCAAAAAGGAAACCTGTTACTCTATCACACTTGTTTTACTGGACCACATGCCCAGTGGGCCAGTAAATTACAGTTTTTACTTGCCTCAAATAAAGTATTTCTTGCCATCACTCAGACTCACAAGGCTACTAAGGCTAATTTCACTTGCCCACTGGGCCACAAACTTCTATTTTCACTTGCCCAAGAACAAAATTTACTTGTCTCAGGCAATCAGACCTGGTTTTTCTTCCTGCCCTGCACTATTAATAGATCAGATTGGTAAGGGCTGAAAAAGTACATGTATGTGAGGAAGGAGACTGAGGAGTTGAATGGTATGTACCACCTTGTAGATTGGTGGTTGTCCCCTGTCTGCTTGGCAGTGTACAGTCGAACCTCGATTATCCGGATTTCTCGATTATCCGGACTTCCTACTCTGGTCCCAATTTTTTCATGAATATTAATAAGTCACATTCAAGACCAGATATAACTAAGTTCTACGACGATTTAAACGTTATTTCAAGGTGGTTTACCTGTCAAAAAACATTGGAAACCTCTGATGTGTAGTTTTCTTTATCGAACAACATTATTTAATACTTCGGCAGGCAACTTCCTTATTCAGTTTCCACTAGCCATAAAAATATTCACACAAATTTGCTTTCTGTCTTTGCTTACTTGTATCATACTGAAGTTTACAAAGCAAAATGGCAAAATTCAGAATAATGTCATAAAAAATGTTGTGGTTATTCATCGTGGTAGAGTACAATAATAAAGTATTATTTCGTTTGTCTCACGACGTAGTCACGTGTGATGGAGATCGCAACGTTTCGACTGCATACTGCTAGTCTTCATCAGGCGATAAGGTCGACTGGTTGTGCGTTAGCTTATAAAGCACACGGCTGCGCATCACACGTGACTACGACGTGAGACAAACGAAATAATACTTTATTATTAAAATTCAGAATGTTTTTAAACATTCTAAAAATCCTTCTATGAAGTGAAAGACATCGTAGAAAGTTCGATCAGTCAACACCGCACGTTAGCACCACGACTAGTCACCAAGCCCATCACGAAAAAACGTATGGAACGCCTGGAGGTTCAGAATTGTTTGCGCACAAATCGGCGTGTTTTCGTCGCCTTTTTCAGAGAAAAACTGCCTTTAAAGAGTGTCTTCAGAATTTTTGTTTCTAAGGATGGTTAACAGATGATTTATCGCTATTATGAAACAATTTTTCTTTTTTTTTTCTGTTTAATGTGGAAAAATGCACCGAAAATGTGGGGGATGCGGCAGTTAGCGAGCTATGCGGATCCTCACCACCGCATCCTGTCAGATGCCCTGGCGTATTTTTTGGCTCTTTAATATTCATACTTTCGATTATCCGGACTCTCGATTATCCAGACTATTTAGCCTAGTCCCAACGAGTCCGGATAATCGAGGTTCGACTGTATTTGAATTATAAGTACAGATGTTGAAGAAAGTTTTTAAAAATTTAGTATCTTTTTTTAAAAAAAAAAATTAAAATAAAATACAGTTGAACCCCTATTAAGCGGCCACCCTCGGGGAAATGGCAACTGGCCGCTTAATAGAGGTTGGTCGCTTAATAGGGGTTTGTCAGAAATTAGCATAAGGTCTTTTTAAAAGGTAACATCATTTCAATACAAAATAAGGCAAAAAGGAATAGCGGAATCACAGGAAGACGACAATAAACCTGTGTTTGAATGATTTTATCGGCCGTCATGGTCTGAGCTTGTTGGAAATAAATTTAATTATCGTATATGACATTCTTATTGGCCGCTAAATAGAGGTAAAAACAATAGAAGAACGCTCATCGGGACGGCAGAAAGGTGGCCCCAGCCGCTTAATAGGGGTGGCCGCTTAAAAGGGGTTATATTTACAGTATTATACTGACAATATTTTCTGGACTTAAGTAACTGGCCGCTTAATAGGGGGTGGTCGCTTAATGGGTGGCCGCTTAATAGGGGTTCGACTGTAATGCATTTTTATTATTTCTCTTTGAAGAGTGGGTGCCCATACAGTGAAACCCTAATCAACCTCCAGGGAAAATGAAAATTGGTTTGAGAAATTGGGGAGTTTGAGAAAACGTGGGGAGGGGGAGGGGTGGGGTTGTACACTGTTCAACTGATGGAAGGGAAACCACCTTTGGTTTGAGTTATCAGGAGGTTTGAGAAATTGGGTTTCCACTTTATTACCGAATGGTAATGAGGTATTAAAAATGACGATTTATTTCCCTCACTCGCTCACTCCATTCTGATATCAAACCGCAATCAATTTATGCATTAACGGTAAAACATGCTGACAGAAAGGTTCTTTAAACGCATTCAGTACATCTCTAGCTAATTTTTGAAGCAAAATTTAAGTTACCTTATAAAACTGGAAAAACTCGTGTTTGCAAAAGCCTAAAAGCTTCTAAAGCTTTGTTTTGGAGTGAAATAAACAATACAATTGGCCATTACATGAATAAGCTTCAGTCACCCATTGACACAACTCCCATAAACAACAACAAAAAAAAAACATTCAAAGGCAGATGTAGTGAGACCGTTACACCATTGAACGCTTATTTGGGAAAAAAGCGAAGGACAGCACTTCATCGAATTACCATGAGGTTGCTCGAAGGGCCTTTGATTACATTGTACACTGACTAAATCATTTGGATAAGGATGTGGTTAATGCCAGTCAGTACATTTCATGATACTCACACGAAGGGGTATGCTGGTAAGAATAGAGTCTGGTGACTGAATATCTACTCGTCCTTCCTTGGTTCTCTTTAATTGTGCAGCTGAAAATAAAGATTGAATAAAAATATGAGGTCTCCTGTATCTTACCATAAATGATAATTTACAGTAACTAAAATAAGAAACAGTACTGGCAAACGGGTCCCAAAATCTGCAGGCTAGAGATCCTGGATTTCAGGATGTGTGAAGAAAATACATCTAGTGACTACATGTACAGCTGCATGCATTATTTCACAAGCAAGTCAATGTAAAAATTATTTGTCTCCGCAGCATACACAACTCCAAATTTTACACTGTATTTTTTTACCAATATCAGGGTTTTCATTAAGAATTGTAATAGGAGGAGAATAGTGTAAAGTACCGTATTTATTCGGTTATAAGGCGCACGGTTTTTTCGAGGAAAATCTGTTTTTCTGTGGGAAGTTTATGCCAAAATTGGGGTGCGTCTTATAGCCGAGTATTTTCGCCCAACAAAATCTTATGACCGCCATTTTACCGGAACTTACAAATAAAACAAGAAAAATGAAAACACTTATGTTGGTCATTGACTTTTAGAACAAGAAAACAGATGTATAAAGAGACAGCAAGTTTCAATGTAAAGTTTATTGTCGCGTATAAACAAGTTTTAGCAACGCGTGTCTATGCCAGCATTTTGTTGAAACAGACAAAGAAAATCAAGCATACTCATTTGAAACAAACCTTTCTAAGCGTGGAATATTGGAAATGACTTTAGAAGACAGGGAAAACACCAATAAAGCTTGAGAATCTTTCAAAAGCACTCGATAAACAAAGTACGAAGCGATACGAAGCATGCTTGAGAACTTGGTAACCAAGCTACAAACTCAGTGGTTACTGGAAACTACACATCTGCCAGGTTACTAAGCAGCTAAGTTCGAAGCATGAACGATGGAAAGATGTTTTGCTCGGCATATACTAAAACCCGAAACAACGAAACGAAACCACCGAAACGAAACGACCGAAACCACCGAAACGAGCGAAACGAAACCGCCGAAACAACCGAAACGGCCGAAACGAGCGAAACGAAACGAAATCACCGAAACAAGCAAAACTTCAAGATTTTCGCCACTTACCGTACTATACACCCCGTTTAGCCTACTATACACTCTGATTAGCCTACTATAAACCCCGGTTAGCCTACTATACACTCCTGTTAGCCTACTACACACTCCGGTTAGCCTACGTTTCACTTAGGTTAGCCTACTATGCACTCCGGTTAGCCTGTTTACGGTTAGCTCTCAATAATTGTAATGGGTTTTGCTTGTTTCGGTGATTTCGTCTCGTTTCGCTCGTTTCGGCTGTTTCGGTTGTTTCGGCGGTTTCGTTTCGGTCGTTTCGCTCGTTTCGGTCGTTTCGTTTCGGTGGTTTCGTTTCGTTGTTTCGGGTTTTAGTACATGCCGTTTTGCTCAAGTGGATTTACGTCTTTTTTAGCCAGAAATGTTACCTTTTCACTCGAAGATTGTGCCAAGGAGTATGAACAACATTCAATCATTCAAATTCTGTAAGAAGAACTGTCCTTAAATTGATCACCGAATCTTTACAACTCTCCAACTCATGGTGCGTCTTATAACCGAGTGTTTTTGGAAAATTTTCAGTCTGGAAACTTAGCATGACAAAGTTGCCAAGTTTGGGGTGCGTCTTATAACCGAGTGCGCCTTATAACCGAATAAATACGGTAACCGGAGGATGATTTTTATAGGTTCCACATCTTAATAAAAAATAGGTATAGGACTTTGAAATTTAGCCGGAGAATTCTACGTAGTAGCCGGAGAATTCTCCGATCTCCGATGCCTAATGAACACCCTGCAATATCATGGGCAAGCAGGCAGCATTGCTACAATACCTTTGTACTAATCAAAATACCACCCAAACATCCAGACTTTTTCACAGTCATTTTAATAACACCAGTTGCGTGCTCAAAATATTAGTAAGTTTACCACTCTCCTTACATTGTAATAATTATGTGCATCAAACAAGTCTAAAAAAACTTACCAACACTCATTTTCTTGTATCTTCTTGGCTAAAATTAAATGAAACCAGTTGTTAAAACACAGATCCTCATCCATGTAGCACAATTAATTTTTGGAATTGTTTAAATGCTGTCAATATTCCTTGTTAGTTAATCAAAATGAGGGCAACATCAACCAAATTTGTCGTTTACACACAGGAAATTAAACAACACAATAGCCACAATCTACAGTGAGTCATAGCCTTTTGCCGGTTTAAAAGTGTTACAGTATTGCAAGAAAAGCTGGATGTTTGATCTGTTTACAAAATCAAAAAGTCAAGAGTTGAAACTACAGCAATAAAAAACAAATACATTGTATCTCCACATGAAACCCAGTTGGCACAGATTCCATCTATTACTTACACAAACATAACTATAAGGACCCTTTTTTACCACTTAGTAAACCCTCTAGTCAGTCAGTCTTATGGATGGCTTTCTGCACTTTCGACCTTCGTCTGCTTGGTCTGTTTGTTCAGACCTTTCATGTTCTTATACACATGTTAGGCTGTTCACTCGACAGTTTATTCGGATTGTTGTTGCTGCAGTCTTCATCCGTTACTTACATAAACAGTAAAAGCCGAAATATTAAAACCTACTTAGTTCCGAAACTTTTTGGTTTTAATATCATAAATGGCATCCCACAGTGTTAGAGCTACAGTTGACTCCCGATAACTCGAACCTTCAAGGGAAATTGAAAATGGTTCGAGTTATCGGGAGTTCGAGTTATTGAGAGTTGAAAACAAATGATCGAAAATAAGGAAAAATGGTGTTTACTGATTTTCTATTAATGCAGTGTATACCAGCGTACAAACTTGATTAGAGTACAGAGAAGCCGTAAGATAAAGGAACAATATAATTCTAAATCACTGTATAAATCGGAACGTAACGTAATGTAAAACAAAGCTAATAAGCTGCGAACCGTTGCAGGTTCAAAGAGATCAATGCTTTAGGCTACTGCTGCAAAGTTGATGCGATTTACTTTATCGAGAAATGGTCAGTTAATTCGCCCTGACGATAATCCTTTAACATTTTCAAAGGTCGGATTTGAAAGAATCAGTCTAAACCTCCACAAACAAAGTGAACGTCTGTTGCACGTCAATGGCGTGGCACAGTTCGTGTTTTGAGGGGCATTTCGGGGACGGCTCTGAGTCCTGTACGTTTTATTGCAAACTTAATATTAACGATTTGGACTACAGTACACTGTTCATTTTGAATTGTCACGTATTGACAGACATGGTTTGAGTTATCGAGGGTAAAATTATATAGAAAATGACCTGAAGGGAAACGAAAATTGGTTCGAGTTAGCGGGAGGTTTGAGTTATCGAGGGTTCGAGTTAACGAGGGTACAATCACAGTAAATGTAAAACGGAAATCCAGGGGAAATCGATTTTGGTTCGAGTTAGCGCGAGGTTCGAGTTAGCGAGGGTTCGAGTTATCGGGAGTCGACTGTATTCCCTTGCTAAAACAAATCAAACAAAAAAAGCCAATAATTCAGTGGAGACCCACAGGACACCCACCTTTGATGTTGTCCAAAGGTCAGAAAATTTCTCTAGTTTATCTTTACCATCTTCCCCATCAGTAGAACCTGGAGGCTTTGGAAAGCTGTGGCTCGCTATGGCATTGGCAGTCACTGACGCACTTGATGGAGGTATTAGTTTGGAGGAGGGTGGAACAAGGGCAGATGGAGGCTTCACCTGAAACAAAAAGTACAGAATATATGCATAAATTTACTCTCAGGCAAGGAAACTGCAGTTAGGGTAACAATAGTAATATAAAGTGCTCTCTGGGCTATTTGTGTCTTGCGAATCTCACCACGATCTAAACTTCAACTTATAAATTTGTTCTACAATTAAAGTGGCAAAGTTACAATAATTTCATTACATCATTTTTTGTGAGGCACAAAATTATCCTCAAATCAGAGCAATACCAAAGTGGTACCAGTAGAAGTCAGAGGAAGCACTCGTCATGTGAACACATCCTTTTTAGGAAGGTAGAAGCAGAAACCAGAAGGAACAAGGATGTTTCAGCGTGCAAAGAAGTTAGTGACTGCTAACCTGGGGCTAATGGATTTTGTGGTCGGGCTAGTGGACTTAATCCTTCACTTGCCTAGCGGGTGAGGGAAGCATCATAAGCATCGTGCTTTTAATTATTATTATTATTATTTTTTTTTTTTTTTTTGGGGGGGGGGGGGGGGGGGCTAGTAAAAATGACTTTCAGGCTAGTACATCCTGGTACAGCTTGCCTGAGGGGCAAGCTTGGAAATTCAATTTCTTTGCACCCTGATGTTAACAGTTGGGAAAGAAGATTTAGGCAGTTAACAAAATTGATGACAAACGAGAAATAAATTAGTATCTATTTAAAGCAATTTCAATGTGCACCATCTGGCATCAGTGACATAGCTGCATGCTCATCCCAGACCCAATATGGTAGTTTTTTTCAGTTGGTGAATATTACTGTTGGAGCCATAACCAAATGACATACATTTAAAACAAAGGTTTCAAAAGACAATAAACAATACCATAACCACAGCATAATAGTCAAAACAATGGTTTCTGCATCAACAAGATATACCCCTATTATCTCCTGACCAAAGAATGTAAGACTTACTTTCCCATTGCCATTCTTTCCACTCACTCCACTACCACTCTCAACAGTGCCCACTTTGAGATTTTTTAACACCATCTTTGGCACAGGTCTTGTGCTAGTCAGCCTAGGCCTTTTATTTGCCGTCTGACTACGTGGTCCCGGCTTAGGACCGCGTTTTTTCTGCAGTCTTCCATCTTTGGTGAGCGGCACTTTCGGTTTGGAGTCGGGTGGTGGATTGGGCGGGGGCGGTTTTAGCTGCGGCATCACAATATCGTTTGTTCCCAAAGGTACCTTAACTTTCCCATTGTGGAGGTGCGGACCATTTATGGTATCCTTGTCAAGGAACATGTTAAATTCCGAGTCGTCAGCCATGTCCATTAGGTCGGAATCAGAACTTTGCACTATGATAGGGGAATTAAATGAAACAAAATTAACCACATAATTTATAATTACCTAAATGTTGTAAAAAAGTCTTTTTCTTCACCAGAAACAAATGCAAAAAGGATCCCATACCAGAATTTTCTTCTGAGGTTTCAACTCTGTTTGGCTACAAATAGAAGATTGAGATATTTAGTACAGAGTAATGAATTACATGACCATAAATCAATAAAAAAAACTAACATGAACTTTATTCACTATTATTGTACATGTACTTGATGAAAGAGGACAAGCACATTGACCACAAAAAGTACAGAACCATTGAAGCACAGATAAGACCACAACACTAAGGATTACAAATGAAAATGCCAAAATTAAAGCCCTACATACAACCACCTCAACAATACTCATCCCAATATAATGCACCTACCAATGTTGAGCCATAGGGGTGGGTAGTGACATAGATGGGGGATTTGACAGCTATTATCTGCCTTTAGTGGCACTGCTTGACTATTTTAGTGGACACTCACACAACTTTGTTGAAGTTTAGTGACTTTTTTTGACAATTCACAAAATAATGTCAGGACTACAGTAAAAATCAGCGTATAAGAACCTAACATTTAAGAACCTGTTAGGCTAAAATTTCATTTTTAAGCACCCTTCACATAAGAACCATTTTAGGCTAAAATTCTAAAACAGGTTCTTATTTTCAAAAAAGAAAAAATTATCTTCTCAAAAATATAGAATTAAAAAATCTTCTCAAAAATATATTTATAACACAGTCTGTACACATTATAGTTACAGCATAGTTACAAGATTTATTGGGAATTATAGTGAAGGTTACAGTATAGTTTTGATTTTAACGGAATCAGATTAAAATTGTACAGTATTTTGCTTACCGAAGCCTTCAAGAATACTGTTATTGGACATTAAAGAGCAGATCATTTACAAATTCTACTTTATTTCTTGAACAAAAGTTAAGAACCTAATTAAGAACCCAGTAAGCCTAATTTTACACTAAATACCATTTTATATAAGAACCTGTTTAGGCTAACTTGAAAAAACCTAGGTTCTTATATGCGGGTTTTTACTGTATATGTGGTGGGACATTTGAACAGAAAATCTGACTTAGTTCAAATTCCCATCCTATGCCCAGCCTCAATCCCTAGTGGCTTCATGCTACTGAAACCAGAATAAGCTCCAGCCTGATAGGCCACTAGGCTCGAACACAGACTTTACCTACCTACCTAGTAAAGGGTAGGTAAGGTAGTAAGGCTAAGACAATTTTACAATAAAAGAATTCGTAAAAATTCAAATTAACTGACGATAGATATTAAAGTGAATAAGGTCGCTTACATTTAGTTTGTAACAGCTCATTCGTCCCTCCACCTTTATGAACAGATCATTTGGACCACGAGAGTGATGGTGAAGCATGGCATTCAGACATGCTAAAGGAGCCGACCCACGGCTGTCAGATATAATGAGGCATAGTTAGTAATGCTAACTGTTGAGTTACATGTACATGAAAGTCTTTGAATACATATCTCTGAGTGAAAACACAAACAATTAACTATCTGAGATTCAAACCTCAAGTAAATTTCTGTGAATCTGAGGTAAGGTAAAATAAGAGGATAAGAGAGGGATCTTAACCCAAAAACCCAACAAGGTCAGCTACCTGAGCTGACAAATTAATGGAAAACTTCTAATGATTTTGGTGGGAGCAATGTGAATTTCATGCCGACATCCACAGTTATGTCACATTGAAATTGCTGAATTTCTCAGACTCTTTATTCTAAAACATGTTTGCCCCATTTTCAAAATGGCAGCTTCTACTGCAAAAGGTCTAATAATTATCCCAAAAAATCTCTCTCCAACGGTTACTGAAAAACGCCAAATGTCAAAAAAAAATTCAAACAGCAGATGTTCAGACAGTCGAATTACTTCATGACATAAAATGCAAAAGAATAATTGTACTGGCTTTTCACCAGATTGCTTTAAATGTATACAAGGCAGATGTCAAATTAATAGAGTTTTTGTCAACTTCTGCTCTGCAAGTCATTATAATTCCTTACCATTCCCCCTCGATAATTTTATTTCATTCAAAGAAAATGAGAACAGAGATTTTCAGGAAAATGCAATCAAAACAAGAAAAACCTTGCAATTTTCAAGCATAATTTTGATGGATAGATTATAATCTTTAAGAGGGTTATTTCTGAATCGTTGAATATTAAATTCTTTGCATTTAGTCAACCATTGAATCATGATGTCAGTTTCAGCAATTCATTTTCTGTGGTTTGCTTCAAATAAAATTATAATCCGTTCGATTCCTACGTTTTAACAAGTTACGCTACAATCAAACATCGCACGGAGTTTGAAATAATGCTATACCTTAGCAAGTGACCTCTCCTATTACCGCTTTACCTTATGTCAATCATATAAAGCCATAACTAAGATCGCGTTGCGCTAGGAAGGTGACTACCGGTATACTCACCTTAAATCGCGCAATCCTTCCTCTTGTATAACCTTGAGGATATCTTTGTGAGTGAGAGGCTCCACAGACCTCTCTAGCACCTAAACGCAACGATAAAATTACTCAGTTGACAATAATAACCACAGAAAACAAATCACACAGCCTCGAGTCAGCTGACATAGAGTTCATTGTGTCACCATTGCTATACCTGTTTGGCCGCTTCAGCCCACGTTAAACCCTTCTTTTTCTTCGTTTCGCCTTTTTCCGAACTCATTTCCCGAAAGACCAGTTAGAGGTCGATACCACCGTGAAAATCTGATCTTTTTAAGCGCGGAAATGGTCAGGAATGGGCGCAATACGAAGTCTAATGCCGAATAATTCAGACGGTCAAACCGCCATTTTGCCAGCGACGAAACGAACACAACGGATCACGTGACAATTTAACAGGAAGTTTTTAACCAGGCCACCACGCCTTCATTCCATTCATTTCGTGAAAGAGCCTGGGTCGAAATCTCTTGTTGTGATCAAAAAATTTTTGGCAAACCCATTTTTTAACGCGATCACAAAAGCGAAAGATGACCTTAAATTCAAAAGACAATTTCACTGATCCATTATGCAAACAATGAACTTTTTGAGCATGAAAAAACACTAGCGACAACTAAGACCCCGAAAACGCACTGATCACACCAAGTTCAAGACCCATGCGATCAAACATGGGTTCGCACTGATATAGCCATCGCTCGGCAAACTGATTTTCAAGATCGATCCTAGCTCACGTTTTCCTTCACGCAATAGATCTCGTTTTGTTCCTTTTCTCTAGCTTTGGCGACCTTATAAAGGTCTAAGCCGGAAAAATGAGATCACTCGCAGCCCAGCGGAATTAAGGAACAATAAACATTAATGAAATTAAAGTGAACACTTCGATTGCATTTAAAGCTAGTACATGAAGGCCACAAATAGAGTCACGCGATCCAATTTACGCTTGGTGAAAAGCGCGCGGCTTTTTCTTGAAAACATACCTGAGAACCAAATGACTGCCCGCCATCCAAGCTCTTTCTTGACCAATCAACGCACAGAAATCTCCCTTTCGTTTTGCAGGTACGAACGGAGACCGTGGCGTTGGGTACGTGATGCATTATGGGAGCATCTCCACAAAACTTTGCCCAAGGGAGTAGAGAAGGGGAACTTCAAACCTCCTAGGAGTCCCCAGGGATTGGAAAATCGGAACCTAGAACGTTGTCACAGGCAAAAGTGGCGAGAAAGAAAGTTTGCTTATGAAACCATCTATTTAAACAGGAGCCCATGCACCTATCTGTTTATCCACCATTTCTAGGGGCAATTTTCCGGTAGCCCTGATAAATGCCCCCGGATTTCCGAAGACAAAGATAATCTCGTTCCGTGAGTAGCCTGCGAACCCAGACGCATTCCGGCTGTCGCTGTCCCGCCGAAAAATATTTAGCCTGCGAGCAGGCCCGTTGGGGCACGCGCGCCGGGGCACACGCGAGTGGGAGCGAGCGAAAGGGGGGGGAAAGGCGACGCCGCCGCGTCGCGGCTCGCCGCCCGTGAGCCCGTGCGTACCCCAGGGAGCCGCCGCAGGCTAAAAAATATTCCGTGAGGGGCTTATGTCACAAGTGACAGTGATATCTTTAAGTTGACAAAAAAAAATCACCGAGCTTTTGACACTCATGTACGTTCAGCCAATAGGGAGCTGAACACATGCATATAAAAATAACTTCTTTGCATTTGACGAAGTGCAATTCTTAGAAAGTCACCTGGTTCAATCCACTTCATTATTCATTCCCGTATTGACCGCTGAAAACGAAAGCTTGACTTGCTTGCGTTATTTGGCTGTCTGGCGAGCATTTCATTTTGCTCGTTTTCTTGACTAATTCCCTGCCCTCTTTAGAACGCTTTGAGGCGACTGTTGAGGGGCTGTGTGAGGTGGGTATATATGTTGCATACGTCCGTGCTTGGCAAATTGACCAACTCATTTCCTTGTGTCATTCACGAGTTGTTTACGAAAGAGCTAAGGCGAGCGAGAAGGATAACTGACGAACCATAAGCTGCGAACTTTGAATTCGGAATGAACTAGTCTGTGTGAGCGGTGCGTATCTTGCCATGAGCTAAACAGAACCAGTTTCAGATTGTTCAACTAATGACAATGTTTAGAAGGGAAGAATACGTACTGCAAAATGCTGCGATATTTCTTTGTCTGTTCACCTATGAAAAACAAAGGCCTTGTGCTTTGTCCGTTCTCGCCAAGCTGCTTTCACCATATGATATTGTACGGGTGAGGTTTGGCCATTTTACCTACTTTATATCGGACAGGCAAATGAAAAGAAAATTATAGAAAATGAAAATCGTTGATGTAATGGCAGTTTCTTTAAGACAAAGAAAAGACTAAAACGAATTCTTTACTGACGCTGTTTTTAATACAGTCGATTTTTGGGTTCGAACAACACCTACAGGGTTATAAAAGGTGAACTTTTTTGTTTATAATCTCCATCTCACAAAACGAAACGAAAACGAAAACTTGGTGGGGCCGTGGGGGGCTAGGCACGCTCATGGAATGATTAACTTTCCTACCTGGCGTAGAGTAAATACGTTTGAATGTCGCGTTTCGGGTTCGAAGACACCTTGTATTTCCCCGTTTTGAAGACTGCGCCATTCTCGCATTGTAGAGTAACAAAGGGGAATTGGACTCCTTTAAAATGGCACCCAGAAGAGTGAATATACATGCGGCTTATAAGGAACCTTATCATAGTTTTGAATTTATATTGCGCTTTTTAACATGTAAATGAGAAAAGCGCATTACAATATTAAAACTTAAAAATATTAAAATATATAATATATAATTAAATTTAAAAATAGGAAATAACTAACAAAAATAAGAACACTAATTAATTTATCTTGCTGTCTTATCTCACAGGTCCTTCTTTGTATACCTTAATTACCTTGCACCTTTCAGTTCTTGTTCATAACTGTACACGATGGCTCCCCCTCAACTTCGTGGAATGGTTCATCGCGGTTTACAGAGATCACTCATTCGAGCAGTAAGCGCAGGCTTGGTGGCTGGATTCTCGTACAATATTTTGTTTGCCTGGCCTAGAAAGAAGAGTTATGAAGACTATTATAAGGACTTCGACGCAGAAAAGGAGGCAAAGGCGATACAATTGGAGGAGAGCCAATCGATGTGGGAAAGGTCATGAATGTTGTAGTAGTTTGGTCTTGGCAGCCGGTTATGGTAAGTGTAACCCATTGTACCTCCTTCTCCCCATCCTACTACAGCTCCCGCCTGCTACTGATCTAGACACTGAGCAATGGAAAGCGCATTCTTTCCCGGGATTTCTTTATCCTCCATATCGATCTAGATCTGTCTACCACTTACAATTCTAGCCCTTCCTCCAAGACCTGGTCGTTCTTGCATCGGAATCCGGTTGTTTCGCCTACAAGTATTTTCGCCTACAGGTCGATTCGCCTACAGGAAGTCGATCGCCACACAACCAGTGTTTCGCCCCCAATTATGCAACTTTGTGGTTTAGGTATCCAGTCCACTGATAACAATGTGACACTGATGTGACCACCTCAGTCACAGTTTTCTGCTCTTGACTACAAAGAGAAACTAGAACTTGTCTTCAGTGAAGCTTCCTTCCTTCCTTCCTTCCCTTCCTTCCTTCCTTCCTTCCTTCCTTCCTTCCTTCCTTCCTTCCTTCCTTCCTTCCTTCCTTCCTTCCTTCCTTCCTGTTGAGCCACTCCCATTTCTTACAAGATTGCAATCTACTCCCAAAGGGTTCCTAAAGGTAACTTTGAGACGAGAAGCGAGAAAAGTACAAAATAATGCTTTTTGGGAGGAGGAGGAGGAGGAGGAGGAAGAGGAGGAGGAGGAGGGGTCAGAACGGAGAGAGGCTTTTCAATTTTGCTTTATAAAAAAGCGAAGGGGAGGGAGAGCGACAAAAAATGTGGCCTTCCCCATAATTAACCACTACTTATTCATCACTGTTCATGTGATGATTATAGGCTAAAAAGAAAAGAGAAAAGTTTTTGTCAGAAAGTTTTTATTGATTTTTGTTAAATACAAGTTATTTTAGGTCGAAGGCTGCATCAGTTTATTTTTATTCATTTATTTGTTTTTTTTTCTTGCAGGTCATCAGCTGCCTGGGCGCGTTGTGAAAACACTTGGTCGTTTATGCGTTTATATATTGTTTAACTCTTCTAAATCGGCAGTGGATAAAATAAACTGTTAGCAAACTGATAAAAACTTTAAGCAAAATAACGGATTTATTATCATCAATAAGTTCTGAAGATTAGGTGTCTCCGGGTGTGAAATTTGTTTTCTAGTTTTGTCAGATGAATAAAAGTATAGTTAAAAGTGTTTTTAGATTTTAAGATGATTTGTCTCTTGATATTTATGCCTCCGTCTTTGACGTTATTCACTTTCTAATGTTGGTTTAAAGTAAATTTATCTTTTCTTCTTTATTTGGTTTTTGGGTATTTTTTTACCGGAGTTTTGGAAACAAAAAATATCGTAAAAGCTTCGAAAAGCTCGGAAATCAGTTTACGGTACGGACAGTTCGAACGCGACTCGACGAAGTTTTTGACTATTTGGCGCCTTCACACAAACGGTCAGCAGGCTTACCCATACAACTTACGCGCAAGAGTTCCCGATACACGGACAAGTTGGATTTGGTTGAAGAGGTTTCGAAGTCTTTACAAGCTCCATATTCTGTGGATTTTCAGGTAATTAAGATTGTTATTACCAACCTAATCTATGTTATTTAAACACTGCTAAACCTGTTTGTGTACTTGATTTCTGTGGACGGCTCGTTTGTGGCCCGTAATGGAGTCATTTCTCGGCGCGATTATGATCACGTATTACGCATACTGGTCAATATGAACGTAGTCTTTATAATTTGCTTGCTGTACCATTTGTGCAACGATACATTAAGCTTACGCTTCCCTTTCATACAATTCAAGATTATGAATAACTAAGAAATAAATATTCGAAGTAAAGTAATTGTGATCTTTAGTGTAAACTGACAAAAGAAACTCTTTATATATCAATATTTGTACATAAGTTATAAAGCTAAGAAAACACTTAGCGGCTTACGCCGCTGTTTTCTGGCGCTCTTTTTTTTTTTTTTTGAGGGCCGCCCCCCCCCCCCCCCTTATTTGGGTATACATAGATCAAGAGACAATTTATGAACAGCATTACTTTGGAATTGGACATCTATGTACAGTTTACAGTAACACATTTAGTTTACAAATAAGACTAAGAAAAGTCTGTTTGATTAAACAAATTTGTAATAAGAATTTTGTGTTACTGTTGAAGTCAATGATATTTCTGTTGTATGAAATTATAACTATTGATAAAATATATCATGGTGAAGTTTAAAGGTCGTAGTTTTCAGTCATTAATATCGCCAACTGAAACAATAAAATAACACTGTTTTTTTTTCCATTTAATATTTGTTTGCAGTAATCTAAAGCGACTTATCACAATAATCATCAACCACAAATTTCATTACAACATATTATTGTCATGTTCATTGAGTTGGTTCTTGCCAGGCTGCCTTCCTAAATAAACTTACTTGCCCTTAACAATCAACTGGCTATATGTTCTTAAACTGAAATTCTTCGGAGGTATTTTTTCGACGTTTTTGCTTGTTTACAAGCTAAAAACATAGAATAGGGGTTAGTGGACAAAATTTGGAACCATATATTTGTAAACTCTCAAGGGACTTTTTTAATTTATCAAGGGACTGTTTTAATTTCTCAAGGGATTACTTTCCGCTGTGGGTGATCACTTGCGATCTCGTGAAAAAAACGTGACTTGTCACATTTACAAACGTTATATAACAATTTTAAAAGTGACATGTCAGCTTTCTTATCTCAACGCACGTGTGTCTGAAAGGCGATCTATAAAAAGCGTTGCACAAACAATGGATTGCGTAACTAAAACACGAATAAATAATCACTAGCACTTACATCGTTTAAAAATTACAAACGTCAAAAATAAACCATACCAAAAAACTCGCTCTTTTCAAAGATATTATTGAAGTTAAAACAAATGCAAGAGATGGCAAATTTTGCTGTTTCATTTGCTAATTTCGCTGCCGTAATCGACTGCCTCGAAAGGTCCTTGCAATTTTAAAGTATAGAATTGTCAGATCTCGATTAAATTTGCACTGTTTATTTTTGTAATGTTAAGGAATATGTGTATAAATACCCGGTGCGGACGAGCCATTTTTGACAAAATTATATGGCTGCATTTCCTCCGCGAAGATAGGAAATTGTTAAACTAAACTACAAAGAAACTGTAATGATAAGTTCGAAGAACAATGCACAGGATAAACCTTCGACTCATACTTCATGCAAAAACGTCGAGATCTCGAAGAGACTTTGATCTGTATACTGAATCACTTTTATGTGAGCCAATTCTGAATTATTATAATTATAATTTGGCAAATGTACTACTTTCCAATGCCGCCATCATTTTTTAGTGTTTTGTTCTATTGCTGTCGCATTTCTGTGGCATTCATATTACTTGTCGCTGTTTAGAAATTCCTATGTCACCACCATCAGGGCGCGTTGCTTGTCACTTTACCCCTTGGAAGTCCTTTCCAAAAAAATAGACTTTGGGTTTTATAAGTTAAGTTTTCATATAATACAGCCCTGGCTAGCCTTGTTGCAAGGTCAAAATTGAATGTAATTTGGTATTTTTTTTTCTACCCACAGCTATGGCACCTCCTCAGCTTCGTGGTTTTGTACAGAAAAGCCTCTCGCGGGCCATTTATAGGTCAATAGCTGTGGGCATTGTGGCTGGTTGTGTGTGGAAGTTTGGTTATGCAGACCCTAAACGAAGGCAGTATGAAGATTTTTACAAAAACTATGATGCAGTGAAAGTGGCCAAAGAAATGTATTTAGAGTCACAGGCTGCAGAACAATCATAGGAGGTACAGTTCTCAAAATTGCTATAAATTTTCGTTCAAAGTTATGTGCAGTTCCAGAAAATATTGTATACCCCATGGAAAGTCATTGAAAATTCCAAGGGGGTGGGGGGTCTCAAAAGCAGAGCTGTGCTCTACTAGAGCTGGGTACCACAGGCAACCTACTTTTGTCTTTGGGCGACTTGTATAACATTGCTATCATAAACACGGTGGGCACAAAGTGACCCAAAAACGCTTACCTTTATTCATCTTTTTCGTTTTTTATACTGGCTACCTGAAATTTTGCAAAAATATAGAACTCGTCATTCTGAAAAATCGTATGTTTTTTGTTTTTGGAATTTCGAATTTTTTGGCGGGAAAATGACGTCACAAAGTTGACGCCAAAATTTTTTTTAATTAATGTGAAACATTTTATGACAGTTTCTGAAAGAACTTGTCGCAAAGATCCTAAAATTGAAAAAAATTCTGAAATACGTCAATCCAAACCAAAGTTATGGTGCATTGAAGTTTGAGTTTTCTGCCATTTTGAGCTATTTTTAGTAACAAAATGGTGGGAAATTCAAACTTCAATTAGCGATAACTTTTGATTAGATTGACATATCTCAGAATTTTTTCAGTTTCAAGATCTTTGCGACAAGTTCTTTCAGAAACTGTCAAAAAATGTTCCATACTTATTAAAAAAAAATTGGCGCCAACTTTGTGACGTCATTTTCCCGCCAAAAAATTCGAAATTCGAAAAACAAAAAACATACGATTTTTCAGAAGGACGAGTTCTATATTTATGCAAAATTTCAGGTAACCAGTATCAAAAACGAAAAAGATGAATGAAGGTGAGCGTTTTTGGGTCACTTTGTGTCCACCGTGTAAAAGCTTTCAGAGCTGGGTATCCAAGCTTTCTTTCAGAAAAGCCTTCGGACACCCTGCAATAATTTTAAGAGCACAGCTTTAAAAGACAAATTTTTAAAGGAAAGTATGAGGCTTACGTCGAATTTCTAGAGGGGTGGGGGAGTTCAAAACAAAAAACCTTCCATGGGAGGGGTATGGATATTTTCTGGAACAACACAATGCATTCACTTACCATATCTTCTCATTAAATGCCAGGCTGGGTGGTAGGCATTTAAAAAATACTAGTCTTTGTAGACAAGGCATTTATTTAGGGCCTGGAGTTTTGTTAAATAAGGATAGAGCGTTTTTTGTTTCATTCGTCATTGTTGACCACCTCACTTTTTGTCATTAATATCCTAAGTTCATTAAGTTAATTACTGGTATGCTTTACTGAAACAACAGTGCTCACACCCAAAATAAACAAACAAAAAAAACAACAGCAAAAACCAAGAAAATAATGTCATTTACTACTGGTACATCTGTGGTGAATATCATTTTAAAACAGACCACGGAAAATTTACTACTCATTTTATATACCTCGCAATATGTTGAAACTAACTCTTATTTTTGTATTGTAAGGTAAAGTCTGTGTCATACAGCCGGAGCTTATCCCGCTTTCCGTAGCATTAAGCGACTAGGAGTATTGCTACTCCCCCCTGAATGGGATGCTAGTCAATCGCAGGGTTACCCCCCAGCAGTAAATTCGCCGGTACCCATTTATACACCTGGGTGGAGAGAGGCACTGTGAGAGTAAAGTGTCTTGCCCAAGAACACAACGCAGCGCCCTGGCCAGGCCTCGAACCCGGGCCGTTCGACTCGGAGTCGAGCGCGCTAACCATTAGGCCACCGTGCCTCTTGTATTGTACAGGAGGTGCATATGGGGTAATCAAACCTTGTCTTTTAGTGGCCCTGGCCCAGAGTGGGTACTCGGGATTTCAAGTGACGGGGATGATCAAAGGTTTTTTTTGGGCTCGAAATTTTCGATTCCGGGTTTTTTTTAGGTAGGAAATTTGGCAAGTATTTTTTTGATTTAAGTTGGGATGTTTTTGGGTATTTAAAACAATCTGAAGATTTGTGGTAGTGCTTTGGCTGCATAGTTCTGCAAATAAAGTACAAACAAACGTGTTTTGCTGTTGATTTTTGAGGGGTTAATTTTTGATCTAGGGATTTTTTTTTGGGTTATGTTGGAAGCCCTCTGGATTTTTTTGGGTCTTGAGTTTTTGAAATTCCAAGTACCCCCCTCCCTGGGGGCCCTGGTCTGTTTTAAATAGACAACCACCAACTTTTGGCCCCTGTAGGTTTCCTATCTTCTGCATTAAACTTAAATAGGTGTTTATTTATTTATTTTTTTGCAGATGACGTTTTGCAGAAGAAGTTTGTGGATGCTGTATTTTTTGTATGATTATTTACACAAATTTTACTTTATTTGGGTGAATATTTCTTCACACTTTTGAAAGGCTGTTAAGCTGAAGCTGTTATTAAACTGTAATCATTGTTAACACACTTAAAATGGTTTTGTCTGACTGCTGCTGCATGCATGACTTGTAATCTGAGTGATTCAAATGTGTTTGAAATAAACTGCTGCTGCATGCATGACTTGTAATCTGAGTGAAATGTGTTTGAAATAAATAAATTTTAAGTTTCACGATGGCCTCAACTATTACACTTATATTGTATTTATAGCACTGTCGTGAATGTGTATGTGTTTATATCAAGTGTTGAATGAAACCTGTATATTGGGTACATTTTTACCTGCACACAATTCTGTACAGTAAGGATGTTCAGTGCAGTATTAAGGAATCGCCTTAACTGGGCCAACTGTCTTTTTCTAGACACTTTCATGTTTGGTTTCACAGTGGCACCAAGTGTCTGTATTATCGGGGGGGGGCATATTAAGCGGGCTCTGAGAATAAACGTCACGCACACACTGCATAAAAATACAAAGACTAAAACACACAAATTTAAAGCAACAGAATGATGGTTAATGCCTTAGTTGCCACTTAAGTTCAAACTGAAGAACCTGCTCGTTCAATGAGTCAAATGTGTGTTCACGGCAGTCCAACACTGGACTTACAGTTGTCAAGCATGGCATGTAATTATGCTATTGTATTTCTAATAAAAATGGGTTAATCTGTTTAAAGTTTTCATTTTCTAGTGGGGCGCATTTAGCACCCAGTCACTATTTTTATGGTGCAAAGATAACCAGTGACCAAAGAGTGTCTGTAAAGTGAGGTTAACTTTGTAAAAGAACGTTTTACATGGTCACAAAAAAGTGTCCGTTGTCCATATCAACGGGTGTCCGTATTAAGCAGGTGACTGTAGAGTGGTGTTCCACTGTATTATTACTTACTGGTATGTTGTTTTTACCATGCTCACATCCAATCTTTGTAAAAGAAGCCCAAACTCACTATTGTTCACTCATTAAGCCCTTTGGGTAACAGCTTACACACTGCCCTCACAGACGTGGGGGGCCCATTGTACTCCAAGCCAAGCGCATACCCCCCAGGGTGGGCATCCCCCTACTCAAATTTCCCAAATGTCTTTAACAGTGTCCGTTGTGTCTGTAATCGATTTGTGATCATGATCATGCTTTATGGTGCTTTTGGGGTTTTTCTTTAGATGTCGGAGGGCAGAAAATGTACGCGCTGAAGTTGCCAATGCCACAGGCAATGTCAAAAACAATCCAGATATGTCCAGGATTGACCGCTAATGAGATGCATGTTCCTCATGACAGGCATCACAAAGTGTCCCCATTGATAAAAGTTCACCAAAACACATCAAATTCTGTCAAATATGAAGTAACATTGAAATGTCAAATAACACAGTCAAACATGAAGTACTCATTAAACAATACTTGCGTTCAATCCTGGACATAAGTGAAACAATCTTTAGTTAACAGATTGCGGACCTCTCCTGGTAGCGTTTTGGGGAAATGAGTTTCGTTGAGTCCTACACCATAGTATCCCACCAAGCATGACCCTGTTAAAACAATTTGTGTCTTGACAAACCAATTTTGTGCTGTGCTAGCAATACTTTCAGCACTGAAATGTTGGGGGTCGAGCCCCTTCAATTTTTGTTTGGAGGACCACAGCCCCCCTGCTCTGCTGCCTATTCCTCAGATTATCAGCAGAAGGATAGGGAAGGGACTATCGAGTAAGTTATCCTAACGGGGGGCGGCGGGGGTTGGGTGTAGTTGCCCCCTGCCAGGAAAAACTAAATTTCTAACAGTATTTGATTCTGCTGGGCTATTTCTTGTAGCTATATTGGAGTTTCCCCCCGCAGCAGAGTTTGCCTCCCCACTCCCCTAGGGAAGGGACTGTCTGCCAACACATCTGTAAACATGAGAAAAGAAAATTTTAAGTTTGTATAAGGGAAAACAATTCTTGGACAATTCTTTATTTAATTCAAGGGAAAGATGACGAAACTGCAAGAGTTGTTAAAATTTTAATCACAAAATGCCACACTAAGCTGAACATTTATTTTGGCAAAACTATTTAAAAGTGCACTCATCCTTTACACATGCATGCAAGCTCCAAAACAGAAAGGCATAAATATACACCATTATAAGAACTTCAGGCAGAAGTTGCCTCAGCTCCTCACTGACCCTCTCATTTCTTCCAGCCCTTCTTTTCCAGAAGAAGCTCAAAGGGAGTTTGCATAAAATTTGCTGAGGGGGATGCTCATTCTCCATACTTGCAGTTTCACTCAGTTACTTAGCTTAATTTTAATATTTTTAGACTTATTGAATAACTTACACTGTATATTATACAGCTACCTAGTAATTATGTGACCTTAAAAAAATACTTATTGCGGTTTTCATTGAAATGCAAACTCTGAAATTCAAAATCCAACTACTGACTGCGTTTTTTGCTGCCGTCAATCATAATTATTATGGCGACTGCCAATGACAAACAGAAACAAACAAAATGGATCGACATCTACCAATCACAACTGACAGACATGACCTTTTGACCTGGCTGAAGTGAGCTTCTGTTTCCCGAGAGGTCCGCTAAGATGATTGACGGCAGCAAAAAACGTAAACCGGTGGTCGAGAATTAAATTTCAGAGCTCGCATTTCACTGAAAACCACAATAAGCCAATTAACATGTATTAAATAATAAACATATTATGGAAACTTAGGGACCAAGCAAACTTATTGACTTGGTCAATGCCTTTATAGCATAACTTAACAAATTTTAACATTTTAGCCAGATGATTTTTTTTGACATACATGGTTATATGTCAGTGTAAATAATGTCAATCTCTGAGCACTGTTAAATGACAGACAACCAGAGTGCACAGAAAAAAATATAAATACACATCTGATAGTAATTTTCACTAGCATGAAACAAGGACCAAGTCATGTACAATAAATTGCTTGTTAGTCCTTTGGTAAAAACAATGTAAAAGTCTAACTTTAAATTTACACATCAGAAGCTATTAATATTGTTTAGTTTCTTTACCATGAAATGACAAATTAACTCCTCCTTCAGTTGATGGAATGCTAGTTCACGACATCACTGACACTACATACATTAGTTTCCTGCATTGTTACATTTCCCTACTATTTTACCATTTTATAGTGGAGGGAAAGAGGTCTAGATACCCAGTCTTTATTAGCATAGATATTTACGATTTTATTTCTCCATTTACTCTGTAGTTTTTGTTTCAATTAAAAAGATATATCAAACACTAAGTCTTGAGACAGTGCTTCATCAACTATCCAAACACCTTAAATTTGATCAAAAATACGCCGCTGCACGTCATATTTTCAACCCTCTTCTCGATGTTTGGATATGCCGATGAAACACTACCTCTTGTGTTTGATATATTACTTCCTGCCTGCTCTAATCCCAGGTTCCCACCCTCCTGTCCCCCTCTACTTCATTTACTTGAGGTTTCAGTTTGAGTAGCATGCACTTTGCATAACACAGCAAAATGGTAATGGACTAGTTTACTGTGTGTTTCAACAACAGTTAAACTTGGAAGTACAAAACCCATCTAACAATAATATTATTGCTTTTTCAATTCTCAGCCAAACATAATTACAGTAGCAATCAACTAATCTCGAAGAAAAGAAAAAGCAAAAAACAAAATGGGTCCAAATCTACCAATCACAACCCACAGATATGGCCTTTTGAACCTGCTGAAGTGAGCTTCTGTTTCCTTAAAATGTCTAGACTGTCTCCTTAGATAGGCATTGAAAATGCAATCATCCATTGAGCAGAGTTGAGCAGAGGGCACAGTTAGTTTAGATTTATATCTTTGGTCTCCATCCACCAACTAGCCTGAATATTTTCTTGCATTCAAATATATTCATTCCAAGTGCCTGAAGTTCCTCCTCATTCAGGCTCACAAGCAGGTCACCGTCTACGTCGTTATCAGCAAATAATTCGACGTAACTGTCAAAGTGGAAGTGCCGCAAGAACTGAGACACTTCACTTATTGACATCTGTGACAAATCATCAGGTACAACGAATGTTTCCTTGTCCCGCTGTATTGAAGGCTTCTTTTTTATGGAAGGGGGCTTTGGCTTTATAGGTGGTGGTGTGCTTTTCGCCTCTGGCTTACTCTCATCCATGCTCTTCTTAGACTCCACTTTCACTTTGCGTGGCGGTTTAACAGGCTTTTGAATTGGCGTAGTGTCGCTACCCTCTGTTGGTGTTTGGGGAGGACCGCTCTCTATTTCTAAGTAAATATCATCATTTTCATTAGGTATTGTCTTATTTGAATTTTTATCCTGAGCTTGAGTTGAGTCACCAGGAGGTAGAGCTGCAGCACTATCTTTCTTTGGTTCCTGGGAAGTTTTGGGCTTTACAATCTCAGGTTCATCAATATACAAATATTCATGCTTGTCTTCATCAGAATCTTGTGAATCGTTGCCGCCTGCTTCAGAAACCTGGGAGCTTGATCCACCTGAGGAGCTGTCACGAGGGGGGACAGGGGGTGGGGGCGTGGTTGACTCGTCTATAACATACTCGTACTCTCTTATAGTGTCCCTTGAAGCATAAATGTTCTGAAGTTCCATGTTTTCGATCTTTAGAAGACTCACACCATCATGGAAGAAGCGACAGATGCGAACATAATCCTTGTCATCTGACAGTGCCCCGCGTGCTACGTTGATCGTGACTGGAAGATGCTTAGGGCAATTCACCACTGTTCTTACATTACCCTCTTTTGTTGAGCAAATGACAGTGGAATCTTGGTAAACCTTTTCAAGCGAGAGGACGCCAAGAGAAGTGTTGAAAACGTTCTCACCTGATCTTCGAGTTATGGATGGTGGATCTATAAACTGAAAGTATACTGGCAGCTTCAGTGCTGACGTCATCAGTTCTTTCAGGTAATACTCTCGACCATCAAGCAAGGTCTGAAACCCTGCACTCACACTAAAAGGTAATCGTATGGGATTCCTTTCTTCTGTACGAAACAATACACAGTCCTCTTTCCCTCCAATTCCGTGCTCCACGCGAACCACTTCCAGCTTGTCGCCGGGATTAACGCTCACTGCCTCTTCCTCTAGATAGTAGCCTTGGGTGACTCTCACAAATCTCGTTGGAATTCTGCTTATTTCTTCGACAGTTTCGTAAATGCCTCGAAAGTCGGCGGGACGAAGCTCGACTTTTTGCGAACAGTTTAGAGGAATGTGCAATTCCTTTTTCTTGCGATCTCGAGCTAACACTTTCTCCGTTGTTTTAACGGAGTGCAGCGTGAGTACTTGCTCGGCCCCGATGCAAGAATCCTCCGTCGGGCCATAGTAACCTTCTTGCACCTTCACTATTTGTGGCAGAGGAAAGCGATCAACGAACTCGAAAAGCCTGTACTCAAAGTCGCTCCATACCAAGTTGTCTAGCATTGGATCTTTTACTTTTGTTGTTGTCATTTTAGCGCTACAATAACATCCCCACGTTCAGAATAATGTAAGATAACGAAACCGCTTTGTGTAACCAGGGAGCGGTTCTAACCTTCCGTTTGTGCTCGAACGCGATCGAACGAGGACTGTCGAATGTCGAGTAACTTCCTCGTGCCAGCGGTAAAATAGACAGTCATGTGGTGTAAGACAACACATAGCATGACCTCTATTCGTTGTCATTATTTACAGGGTTTTTTTATCGAGTGACAAAACATAGCAATAAACGTTACTTAAAATACAAAATAACATTAACAAACTTTCGGATTTTCACTTTGGAACACCACACAGCAATTTTTTCTTTTATTTCAATATGTTGCTACACTTTGTGATCCCAAAGACAACGTACCACTTGATACCTCATTGTGTTCTTCCCTGACTGGATCCAGGTCCCCTCTTTCCACTGCGGTTCACCAAAAAAACAGATCAACCAAAACACGGCGGTTGCAGAGATCAGCAGATCGCAGGTCGATCCGCTTTCACGCTTGCGAAAAATGGACTGGCTAATGATCCTTCTTTCGCCATTCGTCGTGGTATTTGTTTATCCTGTAGTTATCGTTATTATGATGTATGGTAGTGCAGTATTTCTCCATGTATATCGACACAGGCGGCGCGAAATTTACGATGCGTATTCGGGGAACTTTTGGGATGGCGCTATGAAAACTGTGGCAGCAGTTTTTGATTCGCATGGCCTCCTTTGGCACGGTAAGTATCAATGGTTGTGAAATTATTAATGATTTCTTGTCCATGTGTTTATGCTACGTAGGTGTGAAGATTGATACATTTTGGCGTTTTTTAAAACCCGTGCGCGAAGTCTATCAAAAATATATGACCCGGTCACATGCAGCCAATGCAATTCTAAGCGGTTTTGTTTATTTCTTCTGCAAGTGTTGGGTTATCATAGTGACCCCAACGGGGGCGTTTTAATATGATTATGCAAGTGTATGCAGCCAAACTTTCATTTTACGTGAAGAACATTTTTTTGCGTCGGAGTTTTGCATGCGTAGATGATTTATACACTTGCATGATAAAAGCCTGCGCGTGATCTTTGAAATTGGAGCAGGAAACTCTCCAATTTCTCCCGGGGGTAAATCGGTTACTTATTTGGAAAGCTAATTATAGGAAAAAATAATATAATATCTTAGGTCAAATAAATGGTTAAAAATTCATGAAAAGTGTTTTTTTTTTGTAGTATTAAGTATCCTAGATAAGTAAGCTTTTATAGGGTAATCTGACGGCCATTATAATAACAGTGTATTTTATTACATGTAGCTCCAACACAGGCGTTTAAAATAACAGGAAACTCAACAGGAAGTTTATAGTGACCTTGGCCTCATAAATCTTGAACAGAACACACACGGTTAAAAGTCACATGGCTGATCAAAGTGTTATAGCAGAGCTCCTGTATGTGTATGATCAAAAAAAGAACCCAACAACAACAACAACAACAAAACATGAATTAAAAACATCTTAAGCCCAGGGTAAACAAGGATGGAACTCTTATGCACTCTTGTTGACTGTCATGCGCTCTCAATGACTTTGAAATGCTCAAGTTTTCCACAAGAGTCGATGAGAGCTTGACAAACTCTCGTTAATTTTTGTTAACGTTAATTTCGGCACCGTTAATTAAGTGGAGCAATAATTTCCATGACCTTAATTTCCATTATTTTGGCCCTAATTTCTCGCTACAGTCCAGACGTTCTTGACTCCTAGGACAAGGCCTTATTTTATCTGGGTGGAAATCTGCCGGTATCACTGAAACTGCGAAGAACGCTTCGCCTAACCCCTAGTATTAAAAAAAAAAAATTGTTCCTGTTGTCCCAACAAGTTTCTTTCTTTTTGTTCGTCCCGTTAATTTCCTTCCTTTTTAAATTTTACTCCCTCTTTCGCGTTAATTTCCTTAATTGGGAAGTAATTTTTCCTTAATTGGGAAGTAATTTTTCCTTCGATTCCTGTTAATTTAAGTGGCGTTAATTTTAAATACCTTAATTAACACAAGCGTTAATTTCCTATAATAAGGTAATATTCATAAGTAAATTTGCAATCTGATCCATCAATCAAATGTACACTTTAATAAGAATAAAACATTATAAGGGACCTTGAGATACCCCGATTTTCTGGTACTGGTACTAACAGCCAGCAGTCCTTGAAAGCAGTCCTTGTTTTTGGCCCGACTCCGCAGGCTCATTTTAGCCCAAACAGCAGGTGACAAAAATAATGTCATAAAGACTTTCTACTCAGTAGAAAATAATTTTGCCTCACCTTAATAGAACGAAAACCCAGAGGAGGGGTTCCATCCAAACCCCCCCCCCCTCTCAGCTCACTTTTGCTGATGAAGACTGTGTTTGATGTAGTCGAAAGCTATGCTTTGAACCTTTTTAGACCTTGTGACAAGAATTTATTATTTGAAGAAATATTATATTGTAAGTGTGCAGTTGACTTAAATGTCGTGTTATTTTTTTGATATGTAAATAATAGGTTATGAACTGATTGGAATGGACAAGCTACCAGTCGAGGGTCCAGCACTATTGATATATTACCATGGAGCATTACCTTTGGACATGTACTATATCCTAGCCAGACTATTGCTTTGTAAGAAAAGAAGGCTAAGAAATGTGGCAGCCACATTTCTATTTCAAATACCAGGTAACTTGAAAATGTTGAACGTTTTAATTACTGATCACTAATTAAAATTATTCTGCGATGGTTGAAAGACATAGTATGCATGAAGCTCAGGGATATTCTGACTTGTGTGTTGATATTGCGTCATTTTGCGGGTGCTGTTGTTGTGCATTTTGTGGAGTAAACTGTTATGTTTTTCAGTAGTTATAAAGGTGTTTAACCAAATAACCGAAGATTACCGGTAGTTTATAATTGTTTCTCAAATTTTATCATAGTTTTGATTAATTGGTAACAAGACTTCATGTCGTCCAATTCTGTCTGTAATCATACTCGTGATTAAACAAATCGGACTCCCACTGTGTGGTCGTCCAATTTTGGAAATCACCCCTATGATTACAGACCAAATTGGACTCCACTCAGTCCTATTACCATTATTAATAATTATCATTAACTTTATTATTTTAAATTAAAATGTTCAAGAAGGCCCAAATAGATGCCAGGTTCAAATTTATTTGGATGACCAGTGGGTAGACATGGGGTTCAGAGCCACCTTAAATTTTCGAAAATTTAAGGTGGCTCTGAACCCCATATACAAATTTTTTTTAAACTTTGCCAAAAGTTGTATTGTAACATGCTGATCATTATTCCATCATAATGGAAATGGGGGTCACCGAGCTATTTTTGAGTTACAAGCACTTAGAGCAAAAATTAAGGGTGTTTTAACAGATTCTACTGTTTCTGTGGTTACCAGTGACGTAATGAAAATAGCCAGAACTTGTTCAGCAATGATTGGACATTTCATATTTTTGTTTGATATTATATTTAATTAATTGTAGCTGCAATTGTCAGCAGTACTGACCCATCAAAGTATAAGAGGTGGAGAGTGCTGGAAACCGTTGTGAGCCTCCTTAATACTGTCGCTTGCATCTAAGCGTGAACACGAGCCGCCGAAACATGATCTAATTGGGTATCAAACATGGCATGTTTTGTCATGAAACATTGAAAGTTTAGCAGACCGTAACGGCAACTTTCACGCTCAAAATGCCCACCATAAACACTGAGAAAAGGCAAAACTTTACACTAGAAGTGATTCAAGTGAACCTGCAAATGCATATCGACACAGATCAGGATCAATTTGTCGAAGGAAGTCTTGATATCCAATCTTTCCGCCATTTCGACTGTTTGAAACCGGAATGTGTTGAAGTTTCGGCGCGAAAGTTGCCGTTACAGTCTGCTAAACTTCAAACGTTTAATGACCAATCATGCCACGTTTGATACCCAATTAGATCATGTTTCGGCGGCACGTGTTCACGCTTAGATGCAAGCATCGGTAATATTTATAATCAATAGTTATATTTATAGTCTTGAACAAATTCAATATTAGGTTCTATCCGTCTATTATAATAGGTATTCAGTTGCTTCTTGAAGTTTGTGGAGCTGTTGAGGGACGTTCCAGAGAGCAGTGTGTAGAGATTCTTAAGGTCTGTTACATAAAATTCAGTAATCATTAAAATTACTATCAGTCTATTTGTTTTGATTTTCTTTTTTTTTCGGACATGCTTAAAATGTTTTAACATCCAAATAACAGAACATGCACTGTCAAGGAATAAAAAGTGATTTAGAAATTTAGAGTGGCAATAAGTGCATACCGGTAATTTGCTAAATAAATACAAAGCAAGTGTCTGAGAGCTTTTCTAGCCTATTATAAATTCCACAAGTCGGGTTTCTATCCAACCAAGAAGTGTGCAAAAAACTCTCAAAAGAAAATATGAAAACACACCACACCAACCAGTGAACATCTGATACAGCCCAGGGCTTGAAAAAAACTTGAATTCCAGCTTGCCTGTGGGGCAAGTAACTCTCAATTTTTTCTTTCCCAGACACTATACCCACTTGCCCAGGTTCTCAAACGTACTAAAAATTCATGATGATGGTTTGCCAGGGCCCTTGCCCATCGGGCAAGAGATTATGAAAAGTCACTTGTCTGGTAGGAAAATCTACTTGTCCCGGACAACTGCACGGGGGTTTTGTCGAGCCATGCAGCCATAATATACTGTCAGTGCTAAAAATATGTATTCATTTAACTGCTTGTAACCATGCTGATACCTTTACCAAATAATTTTATTGAACTGATCTTGACTTGAATGTTGACTAACTTCGTGTATGGACTGACACCGCTGACATTCTTGTACCCAGAACAGTTTGTGCCTCTTAGCCAGCTGAGCTTGGGGCACAAGCAGGCTTTTAGCCAGGTGGGAGTCCAGGCGTCCTATGGACCTGCCACCTTTCAGAGAAAATTAATAATTATGAATAACTCTCAGTATACAGAGGGTTTTTTAGCAAATTTGGAAATCTTAAGATACCTTTGCACTCATAACTGCAGAAAAACACGTTGCATGCCCCTCAGGCCCTCCTATGGGGACAAAGTCATGCCTAATAAAAATTTTGGAGTCCCACTTTTTAAATCCTGGCTAAAAGCCTGGGCATGATCAACAAGTGCCTGTGGGGATGAGATAGCGAGAATGACATTGCTGGTTGACACAGACAGCCATGTGTCGCTATATGGTACAACTGATCTGTTAGACATTGTACAATCCTTTTTATAGAATGGTGAATTATTGGCCATTTCTCCAGGAGGGGTCAGAGAAGCTTTATTTTCTGATGAATATTACACAATGATATGGAATGGTAGACGTGGATTTGCTAAGGTAGCACTTGAAGCCAAAGTGGTGAGTGATTACCCGATACTTTTTTGCATGTTTGAATATTTAATAATACAATACAATACAATATAATACAATGTTTAATGTGGTCATTACACTTAGCTATGGTTTCGATGCGTCCCGCAGATATGGTTAGCAAAATCTGCGGGAACGCACCAGCTAGTTTACAGGTAAGCCACAATGAAGATAAAACAAAAATAAAATGAAGTGAATAAAATTCTTCAAAGCTTTAAAGCTTTAAATACATGTATGTGTGACGCATTTCCTGATTAAAAATTTCTAGCTTAAAAATTTGCTAAAAAAAATGTGAGCTAAAAGTTATAAAATATATACAATTATTTAATTGCTAAAAGTCTCTAAAATATTCCCCATGTATACCTTGATTAATTCAGGATTACTTGTTAACTAATCCTCTAATCTCTTCACAGCCCATCTATCCAGTGTATACCCAAAATGTAAGGGAAGCTATCCGCTCCATTCAAATTGGACGCAGTAAGTAAAATATCATGACTGAATAATTTTTATACAATGCCACCTGCCCGTATGGATGAATCAATCTTTATCAGTACTCATTGGCATCATCAAAGTCAATACATTAAATTAACAACCTTTATTCAATGAGGTTTCAATAACATGGAAACTACACATGCTTTCTCTGACGACTGGTTTCGACCAGTTACAGTACATGACTAATTTGTAATGGTCACACAGTGTCCCACTGCACTTCTCTCCTGTCTCTCCCTCTTATTTATTCAGTACATTCATTTTCAATGAAAATTGTCAGCTGAAAGATCATTTAATCAAACCAAAGTTTTGCATTTTTACCAAGATGTGAGTTTAACTAAGACAAGAACAAAATGAGATTATCAAAATTGTGATCTTGTTGCAGAATGGTTCCGTAAGCTATATGAATGGACTAAATTACCTTTAGTACCTCTGTATGGTGGATTTCCAGTCAAGTTAAGGTATAATTATGTTGAAAGTATTCATGTTTTTCAATTAAGGACATCTCTCCCCCTCCTGGCCTGAAAATACTGTATTGAAAAATAGCTGAGAGCAAAAAGTAATATTTTTGCACCAAAAGGGGCCGTCATTTGAGGGGAGGCAATCAATCAAGGGGGGAGGAGGGTTCAAATACTCACTGAAAGTACATGTAGTGACCTAAATGTTTTGTTTTTATTAATCCATTTAAACTTTACTAAATGCAGCCTTCCTAAGTGTTCTCAACTTTGGTTTCTTGGACTAATTTTCAGTGTCAATATCCTTCAGGTCTGGGAATGGGTTGGTGGGGGGGGGGGGGTAGACAGCTATTCAAGGAAGGTAATTATTTCAAATATTCTCACTACAAGGCAGGGGGGAGATTATTCAGTGAGAGAGGGAATGATCAAAGGAATGGCTATTTTTCAAGAAAATACTGTAACTATAGCCAAATACCGCACTAGTTACCCTTTACTTTGTGAAAAAAAAAACAAAAAAAAACAGGTGACAAATTGTTCCTTGAAACACTGATGTACATGTTCCCGGATCAATCTGACAAGAATGTGACAATTAATGAGAAATAAAATGACACGAGTAAATAATTATGTAACTGTATTGTCTGACTAGTTTTGACTGACAGAAATCTTACCGTATTGTGAATTTAGACATGCTTACATGTGCTTCAGTTGAGATTGGCTTTCATGTTTTAGAACATTCATAGGAGATCCTGTGCATTATGATCCTAAACTAACATGTGATGAACTTGCTGGAAAGGTGAGGAAAAGTTCTTAATCATGCAGTCATCATACGTGCAGTTCTATTGAATATTTTTTTGGACTTGTAATTATAAGACATGATATATTTGGAAGAATTTGACAATAAATTGTGTGCTGCACCGAGGGTAAGATAAGGTGAACACTTGAAGAATACCGCATGTTACGTTGTAAAACATCTCTAAATGAAGTGTTATCTTGAAACACAAAACATTCAAGCTAGCTTCCCAATCATCATAATTATGGACATTTTAAACTCTAAAATATTGTAATGTCTCAATCTTGTTGCAAAATATTACAAAATACAGTGGTGGATCTCGGGGAGGTGCCCCACCTTATTTTTAGGCCAAATAGAGGCTCGTAGGGCCAAGAAAAATTATTTTTGAGAGTGGGCCCCCCTTTAATTGAAGGATCTTGATGATCGAGCCCCCCCCCCCCCCCCACTTATCTAAAGTTCTGGATTCGCTACTGAAATATTGTGAAGGTGGTGAGAAGGTGGGAGCCTAGTAGCCTGGGATGTGGAAAAGGGAATGGAAGCAGAAGAAGAGAGGGCTAGAAGTGGGATTGTCAAGGCGGTGGGAACTTTTGGGGCTCACGGATTTAACGTTAAATCCGTGAGCCCCAAAATTAAACATTGCACATTTGCAGGATTTTAGTCATATCCTGTACGCAATTCTGTAGGTGTTTTTTGCTGTTCACACCCTAGTTGGAACGTGATTTGTACTCTATAGCATAGGTATAAAATAATTTCCTTTATGTATCTTGTTCAAACTTCCTGATGAAGTCTGTTTGATCAGACGAAACCGGTCGGAGAAAATAAAGCAAGTTAACAAGATCTGTTGCTGTGTGCTGCTCACTAGAATTTCTTAAAAAATTAAAAAAATTAAAAAAATTAAAAAATTGAGAAATTGGGAGTAATGTTCCAACATAGCATATTATTTTGCAATATTAATAGCACAAAGAGAAAGGAACCACAATGGAAGGGGGGGGGGGGGAGGGAGGAGTAAATGGTATGGGAAGCAGAAAGTTCAGACCCCTCCCCAGCCAATAACTTTGTTGTCTCTGAAACAATCTCGACAGGTTTATGCAGATGGAATTTTATTGTCCTTTTAAATTGCTAAAACTAATATTCAGAAGAGGTTTCTATTATGAAGGGGTGATTGGAAGGATTTTCACATCTCACTCTTGGTGGCCTATTTTTGGGTGGGCGAATTTTTTTGGGGGATGGGGGCTTGTTATCAGAGTTTTACACTAGTAATAATTAGATTAATATCAAACACATTTGGCAAATGCTCACAATGCAGTAAATTATAATAAAATGTAGGGTAGATGCAAGGTTGATTGAAATTTCCAAATCCTTCCCAGGTTCAGAGAGAAATCCAGGAAATGATTGTGGCCCACCAGCAGTTACCTGGGAGTATAATCACAGCTCTACAAGATAGGTGGCAATCCACAAAAAAGTTATTGAAAGATTCTAAACAAATTTAACTTTTAATCCAGAAACTGTATATTACATGATTGGGTGAAAGCTCGATGTGACATACAAAAAAATTAGATGTGCCAAAAAAATGCCACATACTGGTAAATGTGACAAATACAAGATGCAAAGAAATTTGATTTTCCAGCTTGCTCTTGACAAGTTGGAAGCATTGTGTGCATGTCCAAAGTCCTTCTCAGTGGCCAGGTTACTTCAACTGCCAAGTAAAATTCCAAAAATGTTACTTGCCCACTGGTCAAGTGATGGAAAAACCCCACTAGCCCAACAGGAAAATCCCCTAGCCCTGGGCTATTGGACAGGACTTTCTTTGCAGACTGGTATAATTTTGACATATAGGTGACATATATACGTCACATATATGTAAGCTTTTTAAAAATCTTTGCATATATGTGACATGTATGTACAGTTGTTATGCAACAACATACATATATTTTATGTAGATTTGTGAGAGGGTGATAGTTACAATTTTATTTTTTAATTTAATACTAAAAGTTTAGAAAATCATATAAATTGGCAGCCTTACATGTACTATGTACATGCATATAAATCAAATGAAATTATAATGAAATCAATGATTATTTATTCATTTTTCCTTGATAAATAGGTCTACTCAATTCTTTTATACAGTTATATTCTTGCCAGAAAGCTTTATTACATGGATGAAGTTTGCTGATAATTTATTATAAAGCAACTATTTTAAATTTGTAAAAACAAAATGTTTTATAGTGCATAACTGACCGTTATTTGCCCGTTGTAAAGCAAAGAAAACCAGGGTGTTTACGAATGTGCATAGTTCTAAGAATTGATATAATTTTAATAATTATTATTTCTAAATAATTAGATAGTATAATAAATGGGAGGGGGAATGCAAATTGTAAAATCAAATTGATAGCTTTGTATAGTTAAATGTTATTTATATTAATAATAATTTTATTATGACAATATTACAGATATTCACAGTCTTTCTTGCAAAAACAAATTAAACAAATCTATCTTTTTATATCAAAAAAGAGAGGCCAAATAAGCATAATATTAATATATACAATTCTAAATAAATATATTTATCAGAATCAGTGTTCTTTATACTTTATAGATAAATTATTAATAAATTTCTTAATTTTAAAATTATTACAGATTGTATTCCAGATAGTAATAATTTATATTAATTATCTACTTCACTGTATATCTTGAGCTATCTAAAATTATTTTTATACAAAAAATAAAAAAAATCCATTTGAGACACCCGTTTTGTTCAATGGAGAAAAAATAACTTTATTATTAACTCTATCACAAGAAACATGGCCTTTAATTCTGCAACAAAACAAACAGGGTTCGTATTATGACCATGAAAAACCAAAAGCATGGTTCTGTAAATTTTCTGTGTGTATGGGGCTCTGCTCTGGGGTCGCTTGGAGCTCCGCTATAAAAGTCTGAACATTTTTTTTTTTGGAATCTTGGCGTAACAGCATTTAAGGTCATTCCTCAGTATGGCGTTACGCATCCAGCGGCTTGGCTCGCAAAAGGGATAAATCGTCGTTTTCTCGTAAACGACTACCGGGACATATAATTTTTTTCTATTTCTTTTTTTTTTGAGTAAAGCAATCACCTTCTTTCTATTAAATGAATATGAACAAATTTCTATTGTAGAAAAATAAATAACGAAAGAAGGGGTTGAATAGGGGTATGGAAAACCGCCGATCCGTGCTATTTTTTGGCCAAATCCGTCAATCCGCCACTATTTTCGTAAAAATTCGCATCCGTATTACTTAAACGTAATGGACAGTATATGTTTTTTTTTTATGCCAATTGTTTAAGAAGTTTCCTTTCATTGCTTGTTTCTGCAACAATTCCAAGACCGACCAAAGTGATCCGAACTTCGTTTAGTATCCACGATCCGAACTTCCTGACATGAAGAGTCCAGAATCCGGGCCAAAATTCTTAGCTAACCCGCGAATCCGCTCGATTATTGGAAAAATCCACAATCCGTCAATCTGCGAACCTATTCAACCCCCTCCAAAAGGAAATGTGAACTTAACCAGTACTCGTGCAAATATAATTGCTGATATTGTAAGGAATTACAGGGTATAGTCAAGGTCTTACTGCTTCTAAACGAATATCGGAAACCCTCTTTTTTGTTTAACAAATAAAGTTATCTTGGGATGAACAAGCAGTAGGCAAAGTTTGAGCGAAAATCTATTGTCAGTTGTATTTCGGTGGAATGACGTCCTTAATTTAAAGAGTGCGTGAAAAACGTGCTATAAAAAACGCAGGAAAAAAATGTTACATCATGTAGCATAATTCAAATGGGAGTCGTAAAAAATAAGGACAGTCGATCTGATCGTCGTCAATTTCCCAGTGAGAATTTTTCTATTGTTTCTACGTCTATTTAGCCGCCACCAAAAATTTAATACACATTGCTTAGCGTGCGTTCGAGATAATTATCATACCCCGTTCTGGGAATCGTCTCTAAAATGGATCCCCCGTTCTAGATCGGGAGCCCAAAATCACGACCCCATTAGGCGGCACATACCCGTATCGGTACTTTGGGGGAGTACTCCCCCGGGATTCTGCATTCAGTACTCGAGGGTTTCACAGCATTCAGGTCTGCGATCTGACTGTCACTGAGCACTGTAGTAATTCCAACGACCCTACAACGGATTCAGTCACAAAATTTCACCGGCCGGATGTTTAATATACCTTGTTTTAGTTGTTTTACAGTACAGGAAACTTTTATTAATTGTTAAAAGTGGTCCACAATTATCACTTGCCGAGTTAATTGGTAAATTAAATTTGATGAATCTTTAAAACTGAACTCTATGATTTTGAAATTGAAGGTTACGCGGTATACTAAAATGGGGAGAAACTGTGTCGACACCAACCCTTTTGCATTTACTCCGTGATAGAAAAAATAGAGCTAAACAATACTTGCACGATTGTTTTAAGATAGCTTGAGATATTTTCCTCGTTCATGAGTGATACCACCAAATAATCGCAATACCACAAAAACGAGGCATTTTTTCCTCTTTAACTTAATACCAAATAATCAAAATGCCACGAAATCCGCAGATGTGCCTTCAAAAGTCTCCCCGGGATCTCCAAAATGCACTCGGCTGTCTTGTGAATCTTGGAGCAAATTTTGTAAAAGCTCTTCATGGCCTAGCGACGATTAATGAAGTTATCCAGCCTCAAGGTCGAGAAATACACCGCTTGATTTTGCAGAATTGTCGCGTAAACCACTTTGCACACACTTGACCACGTGCCACGTGAGGCATGGTGGTATTCACCCCCATACACCGAGTGACGTCATTCGATTTCTGAGAACTGCCGAACAGGAAAAAACAATGCCTTTATTTGGGTTTTGTCGTGCACTTCTGCTGAGGCAGAATATATCACTGAGATAAATCTTTTTCACCAAAGGGATTAAGATTAATTACCAAATTCCATTTCCTGTTTACACATTGGGGTTGTCTATAAAAAGACTAGCGTCTTTGTTGGAGGCAAGCAAAGGACACGACACTGCGGTCCTTGAAGTTATTTTAAATGGTTTGTGTCAATGTCGAATAAGGCGACGATTGCAGCAGAAGGTTGCAGGAAAACACTATGCGCACAGCGTTGTCTTGCCGTACAAAAAGCTAAGAAAAAAAATATATAGCCAATACAAAACATCACACACGTGCTCAAGAATGGTGGATAAATAAAAGCTTTTATTATTATTATTATTATTATTTTGAACCGCTCCATTAATGACGTCATACATTTATATCATTTCTAAAAATTCGCTTCTAGTCTTCCCTGCGTGACGGTAGTTCCCATTCACGTATGAAGCTTCCGTGCTCTTACAGAAACGACGCTCGGCAAGCAAACCGGAAAATGGGTCACATTCGCTGAAACGGTTCTTCTCTTGAATTTTAAAAACGTGCAGTCGTTCATTGTGTGATCACACGGTCGGTACGATCTTCGTACGCTGAAAGGTGTGAACTGTCTATCTTGGATTTTTCCTGGCCACTAGATAGATAAGCTTCTGCCTCTCTCCAGCTCTCCTCTGGGTGGACAGTTTCTAAGAAAAACCACTTTCTCTCCCCAGCACATGGTCGGTGTGATCTTCATACGCTGAAAGGTGTGGACTATCTATAAAGTATCTATCTATCTATCTATCTTGGATGTTTTCCCGGCCACTAGATAAGCTTTACAATTATTTGCTAACTGGGCTTTTTCGACTTTCACTTTCGTGCCTTTTAAAATGCGTTATGGAAGCGGATACTTTATCTGTTTCGATCTGTTGAATTTTCAAGTTCAATATTGGATGTGTTTTCCTGTGGATTTCGCATTTGTTAAAGTGTAAAGCGATTAAAACCTTAAACATTCTGCCTCTCCCCAGCTCTCCTCTGGGTGGACAGTTTCTAAGAAAAACCACTTTCTCTCCCCAGCACATGGTCGGTGTGATCTTCATACGCTGAAAGGTGTGGACTATCTATCTTGGATGTTTTCCCGGCCACTAGATAGATAAGCTTCTGCCTCTCTCCAGCTCCCCTCTGGGTGGACAGTTTCTAAGAAAAACCACTTTCTCTCCCCAGCACATGGTCGGTGTGATCTTCATACGCTGAAAGGTGTGGACTATCTATCTTGGATGTTTTCCCGGCCACAAGATAAGCTTTACAATTATTTGCTAACCGGGCTTTTTCGACTTTCACTTTCGTGCCTTTTAAAATGCGTTATGGAAGCGGATACTTTATCTGTTTCGATCTGTTGAATTTTCAAGTTCAATATTGGATGTGTTTTCCTGTGGATTTCGCATTTGTTAAAGTGTAAAGCGATTAAAACCTTAAACATTCTGCCTCTCCCCAGCTCTCCTCTGGGTGGACAGTTTCTAAGAAAAACCGCGGACGGGGATAAATAAAGTATAAATGTTACGAAATTTGCAGATACAGATCAACCCCGCGTGACGTACACAATGTTCAAAATGTCTGAAACCAATGTCTACATTCCTGGTACATGATAACGCGTCGGTGGAATGATTTAAGGTAGATCATGTGAATTCACGTCATAATTATGTCTGTTCTTATTTTACAAACGAAAATATTGATGTACTTCATCATGTGCCGACTTAAAACAAACGTGATGCTACGTTCTCTTGGGCTATACTGTATATGGTCTTTAATTTCTTCACTTTTGGTTCGGTGAAGTGTGATTTTTATCACTTTCAACAAACAAACAATTTAGATCCTTTTTTAATCTGATTGATGAGTGCTTTCAAGAAGTTTTGACAGTTGCGCATGCGATTGTATTCACGTTACGTCAGATTTGTGTAAACATGAAACCACAACAGAGTATCATACTTCAACGCTTTCCGCCCGGCCCCATATAAGACGGATCGGCGTGCAGTAAGACTCACATGCTCCGAAAGGTCACAACTTTGCCTGAGCTGAAATAGCTGAGCTTCGAAATCAATTAAGTACAAGCAAAAGAATGTTCTCAAAACTAAGCCCGAGTTTCGCTCGTAAAGCTGGCCACCAACAGCTTACAGGCAGCGACGCGGACGAGAAAGACCGAATCATAGCCGGGGTGCAGTTCTCCGTCCGCTACATTGGTTCCACAGAGGTTGCCGCAGCGAGCGGGACGGGCAGCGGAAAGACAGAAAAACCCGTAGCGAAAGTCTTCGAACAGCAGAGAAAGAAATCCGACTCCAAAACGCAGAAGAAAATGGTCTTAACGCTGTGTTCGAAAAGCCTCAGCGTCAGCGAGGAAGCGTGCGGAAAGCTGGTCGCAAATTTTCCTATCTCCAAGATAACATTTTGTAACATCGATACCTTTTACGAGAAGGCCTTTGTGTTTATCGCAAGAGACAAGCCGGAAAGTCAATTCAAAGCGTTCGTCTTCACGTGCGAAAGCAAAGCCAAGGCTAGGGAACTTTATAAGGCCCTTTCGTTGGCTTTCATGATCAACTACGAAAGCTACCAAGCGTCTTTGGCACGCAGCAAGCCAAGCGGGTTACCGGCTGATGAATGCAAAAACACGTTTTTCGATGGAATGCCTGACGAAACCGCGAGCGAACCGCAAGCTTTGGAGCAGAAAAGTGAACATTTACACCTGAATGGTGTATCGACTCCGCCGAAAGAATCATGCGTGCCGGTTTGGAATGGGTTTCACTCGCCAAAACAGACAAGAACCCCGAGTCCAGTGGGACCACTGCAGAATAAAAATCTACTACGAGTAGCGGATTGTCGATTGAGAAGTGCGTCAGATCCACCCCCCTTTGGCAGAGCGAATGCTTCAGCTGTTGTTAGCGTAGCAGAAACTCGTCCTTCGTTGCTGAATCCTGCCTCGCTTAAGAAGCACGATGAAATGGAGGAGGAGTTTACAGAATTTGCTGAACTGAGGTCGAAAAGCCGATCGAGTTCTGCGCTTACAGCTAGCGAGCAGCCCGGAAGTATCCCCAATGGCTTCCAACGCTACGACAGCGCGCCGAATGTATGGGGAGGTTTCAAGAATCACACATGCCTTCCAATTCACTGAACGCTTTCAACTTTACCTAACCTTACTTGTTCGACTTGTTTATTTAGAAATCTTAATGTTAAACAGAGTATTTATTGTTAAAGTGTGTTATAAAAGACAGAGGTAAGGGAGTTTCCCACGCGGTAGACAGTAAATAAAGAACAATGGCTTAGATACGGATATCCGGTTTACTCTATGCCTCAAACACGTAAATCTGACAGAAATGTACGCGGCTAGAAAAACCCGATTAAAGCGCGATCCAGTTCACAGTAAAAATATGCATGTATCTTGTGGCATGTGTAAAGAAATGTGCGAAGATTAACATTAAGGGGTGTGAAAATAATTAACAGCTTAAAACGAAAACGTGCTGTGACACCACTATGAGGTGATTTCTATTTTTCCGATCTCAAGTGCTCTGACATCTCAGCAGTGATTTTAGTGAAAGCTGCTGGAGCTTATTATTGTAACGTGCAGTAGTATGTAGGCTAACAGTTCAGCGCGAAAACTGTTATTTAATTCGTTATAAAATAAAGTTAATCGAAGTACAGAGTGCGGGTATTTTTAACATTTTTTGGAATTTGTACCTTTTTAATGTCATCATCATCATCATCATCATTTCACTTCTTTGATTTTATTTTGAATTTGCATATCGCAGCATTTGCTGAGAATTTTATTATTTCAGTACAATTCCCACACCCACTGAAAATCTCTTTCAAATTTAGGCCTACAGTACGGTTAACCATAATTTTCAGAAACCTAAATTTCCGTCTGATTACAAGCTCCTCCGAAAAAAGTAGGACCGAAAACGTTTTCAAATTTTAGCCATATTTAGGGATAGGAAATAACCACCAAATTCGGTGAAATAAAAATAGCTTCTTAAAACAGTGAAAGGACATTTCAATAACACAGCAAATACCAAAGAAGATGCGGATGGCCAAAATTGAAGAAGATTGAAACGGATTTCTCTATGGGTTTTGCTGAACAGTTTTAGTTTTCAAAGAATTTTGAACATATTTGGTTGTAATGAAGTGACAGTCAGAGCTCAGTTATGTATTTAGCAGAAACCCTCGGGGAATGCTCTAGTGCCAACTTAATGCAGAATAGATGAGAATCTAATCAACTGCCCCTTAAAACAGGTATTTAACAATAGAAATGGCCATTGCAGCCACAAAAATAACGGAAGCGAAAATACCACAATTTTGTTTAGCTGCGAACACTAGCGGACTGAAATAATGTTTTTTAGACAGCTGGTTTTACCACCCAGGTAAAAGTTTATGTATAAACTTCATGTTCGAAAGCATGCTCGTCATGAACCGGAAACTCGTGCCTTGCGTGTGGCGCAAATTCATTTAATCTCTAAGAGATACTCTCGGGTACCGGAGACACTCCTTCCCCCGAGACACCTTTATCGAGAATTATATAAAAAAAAGATTGTTCCTGTAGGCCGAGTCAAAGTTGACCCTGGGTGATTACAGTCGAACCGATTTCCCATATTATATTCACATTCGATCAAATGCTCAGTTATCCTCCCTTGTTTCGTTTATACGATATCTCAGGTAACTGTGGGCATTGTTGAGCTACATTTTGTTATTTTAATTTAAATTTGTGCTTTGAAACCTAAAATCTAGGTATTACATGACATTCGGCACGCCGTGAGTTGTTCCGGGTAGGCAAGTCAAAGTGTTTTATATGTAAGAAAAAGTTGTCCCGCAGGCCGGGTTACTCAACCTGCCGAGGCGAGACAACTCCTCCACCTGTCTCGTCCCCCGTGATGAGTTCGCGATTCTCATGTTAACCGTTGGTTGAATTTTTCAAAGAAAAAAGTGAAAAGTTAGCTCGGCCAGGGTAACTCGGGGAAAGGGTTGCCTCGGGCACTCGAGACCATATAATGGGTCCTAAGATGGTTGAGCTAAAGACCAATGCTATACACTAAAGTTACAAAAGTGACAATAAAATTTCATGGTTGTTATTAAATCCCACCAGCTCCTGATCCCACAATTACCGGTAACAACGTTCCGAGAGTAGCAACCTTAAACCTCAGAACAGCTACCGGTCAGCAGTCATTTGTATACAATGCTACTCGGCTTTGGAATCTAAGAGTGGACAGTTTGACTAATTTTAAGGCTGCTCTTAAGAGTCGCGGGATGCTTATAACCGGATGACTTTTTTTTTGTTTCAAGGTAGATGGTCCTATAATACGGACTTCTTCAGACGAGTAAAATTTTGCAACATTTCATTATGTTTCGCAATAGATATGGAACAAATAGGAGAGAACGGCTACGGAAAGGAGTGAGAGGCGGGAGTAAAAGGTACGGGAGGCGGGAGGTTCAGACCACCCTGTCCCTCTCCGCTAGTTTGCTTTGAAAGGAATGAAATTTTATTTCACACAGTTTGTATATCTTCGCTCATGCTTACAGTGAACGGAAGTCTCCGAAATAATAATAAAAAAAAACTGCATGCCTGAGACGTTTTTTAGAGCAAATATTTATTAAGGCTTAATGATGATTGCAAAATGTCGATTTACATGCATTGGAATTGAATTGACTACAACAACAAGTCTCTCTTGCCTAGTTACATTCGATCCAATCCTACTCCTCTTCAGGCCCTTCTAAAGGCTGCGTCTACTCATCAAACTCATGTAAGAGAGAGACTGGTAATGTTATTAATAACAAGTGAATACAGTGTAATAGCATTGTTCCTGGATAAATGCGTTTTTGTTGATTTTGTTTTCTTTAGTAATGCCAGCTCGCTAAATGGGTTAACCTTAACTAAAATATACACCTAAAAGCTGAACACGGGCAAACGGTACAATAAAACAGATGCAGTTATTTTCCATAGATATATAACGTTTGTCCCGTCAAAGATAAAATCCATTGTTACGTTTACAGCCCCAACTCTACTGAATAAAAACTAGTTCTAAGTTGAAAAAAAAAACAACTCACTGAGTTATTTTGAAATGTAAGCAGAAAGAAGGAATACGGAGATTTTCGTGATCTCTGCGAGCTCAGAGAAATATCAACTGATCATTGGTAAAATTACAAAGAAAAGGCTTGTACTGTCTACCAAAGCCATTGCCTAATGGTCTCATGGAAACGGATATTGCTAAGGGAGCCACCCCGGTCGTAGTAAAGTCAAAATGTTTGTTAACTATAGCATGGCACGCTAACAAACAAACCACAGTTTGGATATACAGTATTTATCCAGGGACAAGTTGTCTTAGGGCGCTTTCCATTTAGTCAGAACTGCCGACCGGTCCGGTGATTTTGAATGTGAAATGGGAAGTTTCCACGAGATTTCCCCCTCAAATCCTCCACAACACTGTATAACATTTATGCATTGACTGATTTGACAGGATAAATTTGACCAACAACATAGTCTGTTCTCCAATAAACCGGACTGGTCGGCCAGTTCTGACTTCAGTCGTTGGAACAAGTGCCATGTTGATGGCGACATCACTTCTCCGAGAAGTAAGTGAGCCCGCGGTTTTCGTCCAAAAGTTGCTAAGCAACATGACGTATTTGTACGCGCGATTGCTTTCGGAGTACTCGTGAGCGCTCGCGCTAGTTTTTGAGTGGATGAAATAATTCGGAAATTCTTCGAGTGCTTCAACGAAGATTTGCCAAGACCGGCACTTATTCCCGCGACTGGACTAATGGAAAACTCCCTTAGACACTGCTCGTTGAAAAACTACCTAATTCTTTACAAAATTTGGGTAAATACAAGATTGTGTACAATTAATTAATTCAGAAAACTTACACAACGTTTAAAATTGTCTAACTAAAACTCGTTTTGAGTGGATTTGTCAGATCAGTTGACTTGTCTTCTGTCTTCATTGATGTGCCACTTTACAGCTCATCATCATAGCGGGCAGAATCGGCAGATGCGCTGTGGAGTAAAAAAAAGCATTAAAACAAGCTTGCATGCATGATCCATTATTATTAACAATTGCTTTAGTAGAGCACTGAAACTGTGAAAAACAAGCATCTTTGGCTGTGAATGTCTAGGATGGAAATGAATTGCAATTTGAAAAATTGAGGCTATACTTTTCAAGTTGTTTCCGCGCGTCTTTAAAACATCGATATTACTAGCCGTGGTTAAATTTCTCTCCGTAATTTAATGTTGTCTACCACAAATTCCAGAACATTTTAGATCAAAAGTCCAAGAATTAATTTTCTTTTAATTTCTCCTTTGTTCAGAGGGTGCATGGGAACCTTCAATTTTCTTAAATAGGGTGTGATTTTTGCCTCTTTTGACATTGTGTTCCCGGTGTGATCTTTTGAAAGGATACCTAAATTGCATCAGCTTAATTGCATGTAGTGCGTAAAAGTCCAGCTAAACGAAAAAGAAATGCTTTGTTAAAACTGAACTATCCGTTTAAGTATTAGTTTAACTTCAATGTTACAGAAACGAAATAGAGTTGGCTCTTTCGAGCCATTTTAGTTATTGTTTTTCCCTTGAAAAGGGTGTCATGTTTTGAGTTTAGGCCTTAAAAAGGGTATAATTTTCGTTTTCGCCATCATTAAATAGAGTCAGGGTGTTTAAGAACCTTCGCGGCACACACCTATCCGAAATTTACAGGAGTACCCCCTCCCCCGGGGCCTTTTGTAACTCTTGCCGCCTATCAAAGATATGCCTTATACACCACTTCTAATGCGGCCTTTTTATTCTTTTTATGTATGTTATTGCCTACTGGCCTCGTCAGATGTGAAATTCAAAGATTTTACCAAAACGAGGCAGTAGGGCAACAACAAAAGAATATAAATTGGCCGCCATAGAAAGGGTGTATTACATACCTGTCCGATGCTACACTGCACTGGAAATTTGGCCTCCAGACATTGAGGTTCACTTCTGGGAACCTATCACAGTCGACGAAAATCTTCGACTGTGACAGCGCATTCCTAATTATGGCGGGAATGTTGTCGGCATTGTCGCAGATGATCTTGGCCAGGCGGAACTTTCTGATCTCTCGCAGCTGACACTGGGTGAACGCCGTGTTATCAGTGTTAATGTTTGCGTCCGGTGCATTTTCGTGCCAGAAACGATCGCCTTTTCGGAGGCGTTCAAACACCTCACCTATAATGCACTGATTGGTGTCCCCCAGGACTCCTCCGGCAGCAGATTGAGGCTCCAGCATTGCTGTTAAGGTTGAAAGAAATACACAGCTTGTAAAGGTAATAAAATAATACTAAATTGTTCACGAGCCGCGGAGCGGGGGAATATCCACCACATCACCGACACTGAGGTGAATAATTGTTTAGTATATACCACAAGTCACTGAAACAGCGGACCAAAACATCACTGGAAACAAAGCGAGTGCGAAGGCAGTTGTTCCTTAGCCGCTCGGAGGAAACAGTACTGCTAATCACGTCCGAGTTAACCAATCAGCGCGCGCGAAAAGCATATTCACTTGTGTGGTATATACTAAAGTGAACTACCAGGATTTTTCTCGCTGAGAAAAATCATATCTTCACATGTGAAAGATATCATATCTTTCACGTGTGAAGATATCTACTTCGTCACGTTTGTTGACCAGTTTGCCATGTTTTAATTATGACCTAAAGTTTATCTATATGAAGTCGAAACATCTTCAGATCTTCCTCGGCAACCTTCGGAAATTTTTGGAAAATGCTCGGAAACACTCGTTTGACCTTCGGGCAACATTTTGAAAATCTTCAAAAATCTTCTGAAAATGAGCGGAAATCTTCGGAAAATCGTCAAAAACCTTGTTAGTATAGTAGGTTTATAAAATAAACAAAACAATACATGGTTGCGTGGACATATAAAATTTCTCTTCTCGTGTTCAAATCGTGTTCTAATCGATATAGAGTTGAACCACTCAAAGATAAATTTCATATCTCTGCGCATCAATGTGATAGATCCCGGTACTCGTTTACAAGAAAACAACGATTTATCTTCTCTAGTGAGCCAAGCTGTATAAGAAAAGCCTCCATTTTTGTAATGTACCGTATTTTCTCGATTAAACGCCGGGCCCCAAATAAACGCCGGGTCCCCGAGCTAGAGTTGTAAGTAAGCCTCCCAGGCATTTATTTGAGGTGTACAGTAATATGCTTTAGGTATGATGGCAAATTACGTTCATGTCACAAATAATGATTTAAAACCCTTGTTAAATAAACATTTTGCTCCAATAAACTGCACCATTCAAATAAACGCCGGATCCACGGAGCCAAGTTTGAAATAAACGCCGGGGGCGTTTAATTGAGAAAATACGGTACGCGCGCTAATCACGCGTAAAATTATGCGCAGTACGGGATGCGCAATGCAATACTGAGGAATTACCTTAATGAGCTACCGTAAATCTTGGTACATTTCTCAACCTTTCTTTGCAAATTACTGAACAACAAAGAGAAAAATCCTGACTCCTCGAGCAACGCTTTGCAAATTACTCACCTCCAGTGAATAGATCAATGTCTTCTACATGCTCGTATTGCGACTCTAAGCTATCAATATCGTCTTGGGAGAAGCCAGCCGCTTTGAGATCATCAAAACTGTTCACCTTTGGGTTAATGTTGCATTCTGGGCGGTTGCGATATGTTGTGTAGCCGGGAGCACCTCGTTCACGTGCTCGTTGGATGTTAATGGCGACGAGATCAGATAAGTCGCCCTCACCTCGGAAAAGGTTATGTTGTACAGATTCGGAAAAGCGCCTGGTGAAATATAGGTACCATTCATTACTTATTTTTCTTTGCTATACACATGTTGACCTCTGTGACAATAATCTGCAATACGCTGACTGATTTCATTTTCGTTATACTCAGGAAATTCACTCTTCCTTTTTATTTAGCACTTCTCTAACCACCATATACGAGTGTAACAACTATGAGACCCACCCCCCCCCCCCCAAATTCAGGCCTCTTTTAGAAAAGTAACACCGTCATAGGTTCCTGCCTCGCGTTTTTGCCCCACCCACCCCCTCTTCGGCGCCGTTTACTCTTCTGACCCTTACGTTTTCGTATCATGTATTTCTCCCTGCAGGCTTGTAACTCTTTTATTTCCGGCAAGACAATGAGTGACTATTTTGGTAACAAGTTAAAGGTACGAACTATGCTGGTTTTAATCCCCCCCCCCCCCCCCAACTGGATTATAAGTCATCCGTTTGCATTGCTTTTAGATCAAAACGTTTAAAATATCGATCATCTTGTCAGCTCATGAAACTCGATTTTCTTAGCCGGCTATAAGCCTCCTTTGGCAGTTACAAGCACACCCGAAGCCACTTACGAAATTCTAAAAGCCCCCAGCCCCATATCCGGCATTTTTACTGAAAACGCTGTGAAAAAAGGACTGACGGAGTAGTTTTGATGCTTATAAAACGTTCAATTTTATGTATTAGGCCGGACTGGATATTTTGGCTGGTCTTTTTTGATTCATAAAACAGTCGTAAAGAAAATTTCCGATGCCATACTTGCTAACTTTTTCTCAGTTGCTTTTCACTCACCCATCAGCTTTGGCCGCCGGTTTCTTCACCAAGCCTCTAAAAATGGAATCAACACCCCCCTGACACTTATCGTACAAGTAGGTTGGGTTGCCGAAGTCGAGTACTGGGATGGGCATAAACTCCGATTTCTCGTCGCTGTCGCATTTGTGCTCGAATCCATCTTGGCTGAAGCGTCTGAACTCTTCTTGAACCAAGCTGTGCCCAAATCGGTATGAAGCTACTGCGAAGGCGGTTGACACTTGCGCGTTGAGGTTGGCGTCGTAACCCGTGAAGTACTCCGTTCCTCTAAGCAGCCTGAGATCAAAGTCCCGGATCTAAATGGGGATGAAAATGACAAGTTTAACCGGGCCAACGCAGCTCCGATTCCTTAGCATAAAGCGACTTAGCCTGTCCCAGGAACTCGGTTTGCAGGTTAATTTTGTCTAGATATTTTCTTTTAGATCGAGAATTAGGGAATATCTGCTCCAAGAAAACCGTAAATTCTTTGATTTCCCGCCGCGTAAAGGCAAGTCGCGCCACAGCATAAATGTATGCACTTCAGATAAAAAATTAAAACCTACCGTTCTCCTGCTCAGGATCAATGGCAGAAACTCGTTGTATGTAATGACTTGAAGTGCCGCCCCAAGGATCTTCCTTGTTTCTTGGTAAATCCTTTCTCCGCTCCAGGCAAAATTCTGACCAAAAAACGTCGCAATTCGGTTGTGTTCACGAACTAAGATCGTGTGAACTGACATGAGACCTGTGGGTAAAAAAAAAACATTGTAAGAAATAGCATAACAGTTTGTAGTCGAGCTTTTATCACTTATCTACATGAGGGACCATGTAGAAGCTATGTGATTTAAAAAAAAAAAAAAAAAAAAACAGAGAAACGGGGAGTTTTGGTCTAGAATAGGGTATCGTTTGCCGGGAAACTGATAAGTGGTATGACGTATTAAGTTTAGGATAGGAATAGAAACTCGGAAGAGAAAGGCGCTTTCTTAAACGTAAACTGAATTCATCGTGGCAATGTTGTTGAGAGATGGTTTTCCGTTAAAAACACTGAAAGTGATACAGTTCTAAAAAAATGCAAGACTGGGATATAGGGTAGGAATTTTAAGTGTCTAATCTAGTATAGGGTTGTAAAATCAGCTGAACGTGGAACATGGCCTGGTATAGGGTAAGGGTTTAAAAATCCCAGCGGCACACCCCCACCCAACAATATACAAAGTGTCCCCCCCCCCGGGATCCAAATACGGGATCTAAAACAGGGCGCAAGAAAAAACACCTCCCCCTTCCCTAGACTTTTGACTATCCTTACCTTGGTTCTCGTTTGCTCGTTCGTCTCCCGCCAGAAAGCATGGTCTTAAGGGGTCCTTTGATACGCAAAACACATCGGGGGGCTGTTCAGGCAACAGATTCGCCATGGGGCAGCCATGTGGATGTTTCATAGTTCTCAGTAGGCCGTCAGCGGCTCGGAGTTCCAACGCCAGCTCTTCGGTCGAGCCGTAGACGTTCGATGCGTCGATGTAGGCTGTTATCGTGTTACCGTGCTCTCGGGGAATCAGTTTGCAGTCAACTGATGGCTTATGGGGTGCATCCCTCTCCAATTCGAAGAAATGGACTCCCCTAGACTGAAATACGTCGTCATCAAATGGGACTTCAATGTTGATGCACTCCGGGTTAGGGTTTTCTTCCTCGCAGTTAAGACCCTGAGCCTCGGCTAGCGTGAAATCATGATCCATAATCTGGCCAAAGTTCATAGCCAAGTGAGTCAGCTGCTTGGAGTCAGGATTTGAGCGGTCTGCATTGCTGCCATGGCAAAAGCGACTTACGTTCCTCGCGTTCGGCAACTCGTTTCCACTCTTCGCTCTGCGAAGTGTCGAGACACAATCTCCATAAGCGGCAGGTACGATGCGCCTGAATTCGTCTCCGACTGATCCCCAGAGAGGATTAGCAAGGTTGTTGCATCTTCCATCGATTGTTCGGAATGGAGCATCAGCGTTGCAATTCACGACCTCTGCCTGGTAGTGAAAGTTTCTCGCCAATTCGAGTATCGCCCGTTTGCACTTCTGGACTTTGCTGTAAGAAGAGAATGTAATAATGTTACGTTAAGCTTGGCTCCAATCTAGGCCTGTCCCGATTCTGCTCGTAAAATGCTGGAAAGTTGCTCACTGGAATGCCAAAGAGTTGTTTCCTAATTTTCTTGATATTTTTATATAAACTTTAATAACAATTAAAACTTGTAACTGTTTCCGGGATTTTCCGAGGTTAAAATATTTTAAAATCGACGTTTCGACCAATTTCACCGGTCTTGTTCGGGTTGTTTAAAAATGTTATCAATATAAACGATCCGCCAGTAAAACTGGTTACAAAACAGTTACAAATTTCAATTTTTACAAAGATGAGGAGCGAAATGTTTTGGAATACGACGTTAATTAAAAGCTTTTTTTGGTTCTTCAAATTTTTCGTCCACAATAACTGCTAACAATGGTCAAGAAAAATAGCTTTAAACGTAGCTTAAAGAGTTGCTCGCAAACATGGACGAAATTTAAGGATACCCATAAAAGCATTGTCAAGTGACAGGCTATGTGTTCAAAAAGTTGATTAACATTCAAGAGATTCGCATACATTGAAGTTTTCTATGAAATTTGACTTTTTCGTGCTTGATATGTGCTCTAAACCTATATTTTGCTCAAAAATTGCTCAGAAAGCTATCAGAAGGTTCGAGATATTGGGACTCCACTGTATGTAATTAGAGCGGTTTTCACTTGAGTGTCGAAAGTTATTCTCGTTTGCTTTGGTGTTACATTACTACGCTTAGCGATTGGCTCAAAAAAACTCTCGCCACTTTTTTAACCAATCAGAAGTAGAACCAAACCCAATCCTGATTCGCTAGCGAACGTTTTCCCGCGCTTCGTTGGCCAGCTTCATGGATCACGGGATTGCCTGTGTCCTTTGTGATTGGCCAGATTGATTACCTTGGTTTTGGCTTTACGACACTCAATTGAAGACTGCTCTATTGTGGTAGTTTGGCTTAATACTCACTCGGGTGCATTGGCGTCAATGCCCAATAGCGTCAAAATCTGGTCTTTTTCGCAAAGTTTTCTCAAAACACACGCGCTGCAGATTTCACTCCGTTTTGCCTCCAGCCACGAGAGGTCATCTATGATAGATTGCTTTCCATGCTGAATAGCCTGGTAGAGTTTCCTCAGGGCGGCATTGTACTCCTGCTGTTTCTCCTGTATCAGACGCTCAGGCAAGTTCGCTCGGCCTTCTTGTCTGCACTCATCTATTAAGCCTTTGTACTCATTTTCGACGTCGGCCGAGACGTCTTCCTCTATTTTCGGCTTCCTGGCCGCATGCCTGACATTCAAGTCGTCCAGCTTGTTCATCTCATCGGTCATGTCTTCTATTGTGTCCTCTACGGCTTCGGACGGGTATGGGTCATCGATGACGTAAGATGACGTCAGCCCCACGCCCAGGACCAAGGCAATAACCAAACCATTGAGGAAACGCCCCATGATGCTGACTAAAGAAGGCATAAATGTGTAAGTAAAATAGCTGGATACTAGCTGACGTTTAAAATAAGAAATAATATACAGTAAAAACACGTTAGTAAGAACCTGCATTCTCCCAAGTTAGCCTTTTAAAACAGGTTTTTTACTTAAATAGTAATAAGCACAAATTTAGGCTATTTAGGTTCTCGATAGGTTCTTATTTTCTGAAGAAAAATTTACGTTATTGTTAATAGAGGTTTTAGTGGTATAAGGCCTTTTCCTTTTATTTAACTTTTATTTAATTTTCAACATTGCCATTTACATTGCATTTGAAGTGATAAGGCTCCTAGGTGAAAGAGAATCCAGAATTTCGACTTATCTTATTTCCCAGCTAAAAGTGAACAATTTTTAATCGATTTTAGAAAGTAATACCTATTTCCAAATTTAAGGCTAAAGAGGTTCTTTCAAAGAGGGTGTCTAACTGGCAAATTTTAGCCTAACAGGTTCTTAAAAATTAGGTTTTTACTCGCGGTTTTTACTGTATAATCTTTTTGCAAAATATTGATAAAAGCACCCCCATTAAAGTTCTGGACAGAGAAAATTAGAATAAACACATCAATCAGAAAATAAAGACAAAGCCAGTGTAAGGTGTAACTGAAAATTGTTGATGATTTAAGGATAAAATAAAATAAGTATAGTTGCTAACATCCACTCACCCCTATAAAAGGTCCTGGGGCTAAAATAAAATAGTGGATAAGATATTTCCTGACAGCCACCCCCTTTGAAAAATCCAAGATCCACCACAAGAAAGAACAGACCCATAGCTTTCATAAAATAGTCACACAAGAGCTATATAGGGTTTCATCCATAGATTCGAAACATCCCGTTGTACAGTATAATAAAAAAAAGGCACATGAAAGTACTGCTCGACATCTTTAATTTAAGTGACCACATGTTAGGGTTCCGATGTCAGCTTCCATTTGAATGCTCACATTCTTAGTGTTTAGCCGCAGCATTGAAAGGTACAGCAACTGTCTTTATTTTCTGATTCAGTTTCGAATGCAATCGGGCTTTCATTTGAATGTTTTTACACTATACACTGAAGAATAATTTGTCATCACTTTGTACAACACAAACAACATTATACTACCCGAAAGTTCATTGGAAGAGTCAAACGTACACTAGGTGTTTTCATCCACAAATTCAAAAAAAAATAGAACCACCTTGTACAGCATAATAAACAGTACCACATGAAGGTACTGCCAGTTTTAACAGCTTTCATTTGAATGGTCACACACTAGGGTTTCATTCACAGACTTAAAAGTTAGAACCACCTTGTACTGCATAGTAAATAGTGAAGGTACTGCTTAATAGCTTTCATTTATTATAAGTGGTTATACACTAGGGTCTTCTGCTAGGGTTTTATCCAAAGACTTAAAAAATTAGAACCACCATGTACAGCATAATAAACAGTACCACACGAAAGAACTGCTCAGTGGCTTTCATTTGAATGGACGTCAAACACTAGGGTTTCATACACAGACTTAAAAAAATAGATTGTACAGTATGGGGCCCAGTTCTCGGCTACTTCAGACGTAAACTTGTATTTCTTTCCTCAGAATAACCAGAGAAACTTGAAATTTATCCCAGAGCTAGCTTCAACATTTAGCTTTTTGGTGTAAAGCTATCGGCTGGTCAATAATTAATTTGCCCGAGCAATAATAAAAATAACATTTGTGGGCCCAGTTCTCGGCCACCCGGGCCCAGTTCTTGGCCAGAAAAAAGCTTGTGCGTAATTAATTCTCTGTATACGGCCTTGTGTGCCCAAGGGCACGAAGAGGATTGAGTGAGAATTCTCTGCATAAAAAGGCTCAGTTAATTTTCACAGTCATAAAATCACTCTGTAAATTTATTTATGTTATGTCGATCCCAAATTATTTTTATGAGGCTTTGTTTTACTTTAGAAGAGAAGGTTTTCAACGCACCAAGTTGCTCTCCTAAGTGCAGGTTCTGGCAAAACCGCGGAATTGCGTTGTGTGACCATTGCATTTAGATAGTTTATTTTGCAGTGAAAAGATCTTGAAAGAGTTAGGTGTCGTAGAAATAATACACAAGATTCATCTCAGAACTTAGAGATTCAATTGATCTTTATTTTTAAAACATTTATTTCTTTCTTTCTGGCTGCAGCAGATGAGATTATATTAAAAACCAAAGTGCTAAGCTGTGATTGCGAGCAGGGTGGCCAAGAATAGGCAAATGTGCAAAGTCGAACGAAAACATTTCGAAGTAAATTGAGACCAAAAATTACAACGGCTCAACGAAACGTTAACTTAAGCAGAAAGCTGTATTATTCTACGTTTCACATACCAAATATTAGCTCGTTTGGTAGGGGATTTCGAATATTATACGAATTTAACTACATCCATGAATTTTTAGGAGCCGTATTCAAAACAAACAAGTTTTCGGGAAAACAAATTCACCTACCTTCGTGTATACTCGACGTATGAGTTTTTTATAGCGAGTTGAAGGATAAGATATTTAGAGCACAAGAATCAGTCTATCGTTTGAAGGAAGTAACTTTTTCTTTTAATTCATTTGGGGCGTGAAAAAACGCGTTGAACACAAAGTGGCCCAGAATAGGACCCGGTCGAGAACTGGGCCCCATACTGTACAGTATAATAAACAGTGAAAGACGAAAGCGTGGATCGATTTATTTTTTCGTCTACAGACTTGAAACGATAAAAAGAACAATACAATCCCTAATTTCAACTGATGATACTTCAAATTGATAGCTCTGTTGTGCTAGCAACGTCACACATTTACCATTTACTAAAGATCGAATGAATTATTTAAGTCAGTGGGCTTAATTGGCATCGGTGTTACCATAGCGACACAGTGACGACGTCATGTAGTTTCCATATCACTGGCCAATTTTCTTCACAACCTGACCTAAACTCTTAAAACGACCCAATTCAGATTCATGACGCACAGAACTTCTTCCGAGAATATATCAAAGTGATATTCTATAAATTCGTATCCTTGCGAACGACTACATAGTTATGCTTGAGGTATGCGCTGGCGTAAGTTTCGTTTGATAAGTAGGTTATTTCAAATCACGCAACCGTAAAAACATTCTGCTTGGTTGCGCGGACAAAGCACGCGCCGAACAAAAAACTACTCAGTGACTATTCGTCTACACGTTTCAACAATGCCAACTCGTAACAACGGCTACTTTATATTAAATATAACATTCTATACAAACGATTTTATTTTCCTGATATATAGTCGACCGCCTGTTTTGCTTGGCTTTGTGTGTCTCGTGGCGAAGATAATTATGATAATTAGGCGGTGTCCTTTTATGACGCATGGACGTTCTTGGTTCATTGATCGCACTTCAATTCTCCTTACTAAATTCCTAAGTTGATGACATTTTCAATTCTCATCACTTGTGCGCATGATTATGTATTAGATACGTAAGGAGATGTCACTTGCTGGGCACTCTGGGTAGTTTCAGGGTTATGAATTTAGCCAAGTTCTATCCATCACGAATATAAAAAGTCATTCCTGGAGTCAAAGTAGCATCTCGGCTGTTAACACCGTTCAGAAAAAATTGCTTAAGCTCTGAAGGGCTTTTGAATATTTTCCTCTCAAACTGTTGTCAATGCGAGCTTATAATCCCTAACCTGTTTTTTCTTTTAAACATATTCTAGCAACAGGTGTTTAAAACAAACCAAGCACACTTTAAAGCTTTACGAACAAAATATTTTTTCTATTTGCGCATACTGATTATGGCAGCTTTCCGCGCCGAATTTGGATTTCAGATTTCAAATCCCCAACTCATCTCTCTCAAAATTGTAAAAACATTTCACAGCTTGCCATCCAAGTTAGCAACATGTGGTTAAAACAGAAGTTGGGTGTTTTCCTATTACTGCTGACGTAACTATAACATTTATGGGTCTTTATGAGAATCAAGGTTGAAAAGGCCCGATATTATTGTGGTGTCTATTGAAGACCTCAAGTGGTTTTAGCGTGTTTAAGCACTTCTATTGTTTTCTTCGAGTAAACAGGAAAATTTCTTGCATAATAGCATTGGTTTCCTTTCATGTTTGATGTATTGTGAACTGTTTGCTTTTCAATGTTCTGGTGGTTTTAAATGGGCAGAATGTATCAAAAAAGAAATCTTATATATAAAAAACAAAAATGCACTTAAGTGAACTGAAAACATGCGTTCCACACGATTTATCGTCGGTTCACTAATTACATAGACTCGAAAGCGGAATATTTCTTTCCAAGTTCTAAAGTCTGCATCCTGCCTTGAATGTTAATCACTTAATAATGTTTTGTTGCAATTGAAATGTTTGCTGTTTCATGTTCTGGTGGTCTTAAAGGGGCAGAATGTATCAAAAATCGAGTTTAAGAAATCTGAAGCTGTTATTGTTGTATATATATATATAAAACAAAAATGTACTAAAGTACGATTGTTTTGTTTCTGAAAACATGCGTTCCACAAGACTAATCGACGGTTCACTAATTACATAGACTCGAAAGCGGAATATTTCTTTTCCAAGTTCTAAAGTCTGCATCCTGCCTTAAATGTTCATCATTTAATAATGTTTCGTTACAATTTCAGTGTATTTTCAAGCATACACTCGGTTGACGAAGCAAAATAAAGAATATTATCTAAGTTAACTGGGCCTACACGTTGTTTTGATGTACTGCTAAACTCTCACAACTTAGTATTAAAAGATATGTATGGTTAATAGTAAAGAGAAGTCCTACGCTGCACTTGCAGTTTTAAATGACTCTTAATTATGGCGAATTGGGTAAGAAAAACACGGCGAAAAATGGAAAGATTCGTTGTTCGTTTATCCGCCCTGACAAGCAAGTGTAGTTCAAAAGTGTTTTCAAACAAAATTCCATTACAGTAAAGAAAAGCCCTCAAAATACTAGTCTACTTAGTTATGTTCAAAAAAATCAGAACAAAACAGGAAAAAGAATCGTTATGATTGAAGAAGATTGTAAGAGATTAAGAACTACAAACTTGAACAATCAGCCTGAATTTTCCAAGGGGTGTGCGCAATCCGTGACGGCATAGCCCCTTTAAATCCCAAATGCTATGCTCTGAACTGTCGAGGCTAACCGGCTAGCCGCTTTGACTTACTGGTCCTATGCAGCGAAAACTTCGAAATGGAATTGCGTTTTTACAAGCGCACAAGAAAACGTACGATGGATTATGTTTGAAAGCGTATAGTGGACGAAAAGTGTTTGACGGATTCCATCGGCCGCTCGGCGCTTTGGAATCTCTATGCAGCTAGTTTTAATCGTAAAACAAAGGCAAAAAAATCGTAGTGAAATTAGGTCGTACACTGTCAATCCCGAAAAAAGTCTTATAACTGAACTAGTAGATGGGCATTTACTTATAAGAGCATTGGTTCATTCTTACCTGCAAAATGAGCCGTTGAAGAGAATACTGCAAACTTCTGCTCCTGTTGAAATCCACTCTTTAACTTAAGCCCAACTGATTTAAACTGCTGATTTTATACCGACAACCCGGAACTTTTCGGAGTCCATTATCGCGGCTTTTGTGTTGTGTCTATTCGCACAATGGAACTCATTTGAATTATTCAATTATTCGTGGGCGAAACAAGTAGGACGTATGCACGCAATTCGTGTCAAGAGGGTACGTTTGTTTCGCCGGTCTGCGAAACACTTTGCGCTCAAATATTGAAGAAACGCACTTCCTTAGTTTAACGGTTTCCTTGAAGCTATCATGACAGTTAAATGCAGTTTTTTAAACGTGATGATAATATTTGAGAGGGAGTCTAAGTTTGTTTTTATCTTGTTATTTGTCTATTTTGTGGTCGTTATCCTTGGGTAATTTTTCCGGGATGAAATTGCATTGTTGACGTACAGCACTAGCTCGAGCAACTGTAGCAGACAAATTTTAAAACAAAATTTTGATTTTTACAATAACCCCAATTCTGGTCATTTATTGAAATTTGCAACTTTTAAAGGTTGCAGTTCTTTCGCGATATTTGATAGAACAATTTGCCTTTATTGGCATACCGCGCAAAGCGTTTTCGTGTCAAAAACCAGAAACTAGATGGGCATTGTTTAGAATATAAAAAGAGTTAAATAGCTCAAGAGAGGTCTTTGTTTGGTTGTTTCGGTCGAGTGATGCTTGCGTAAATGAGCGGTAAAAAAGGAAAAATTCTATAATTTTTAACCCGGCTTTAGCTTGGGGCAAACGCATTATAATTTGTGTTAAAATCGAAAATGAATTATTTCTTTAAATAACCATTAACTATCGACTGGCGCGATTATGTTAAATAAGAATCTTTTAAAAGTTATTACATTGCAAATCTATTTTGTTTTCAATGTTTTATTGAAACGAATATCAATAATGGCATGTTGTAGTAATAAAACATAGTGCGCATTGTTTTATTCACAACAAGAGCTTAGAGGCCTCAATGAACAAAATATACTTGTTTATTAACTTCAGTTAGCCAATTTTAACTTGTATGTTTTCAAAATGGGTCTTGCAATTGCCTCATACAATCGTCATCTCGTTATTGTTTTGTAGTCTTTGTATTATAGAATTTTTAAAGTCCAATTGTTTTAATTAACGGAATAATCAATGAGGTTAACACGATGCTTTGTGTGAAAAACAGTTAATTTTGTTATAAAACACTAAAAACCACGAAATCATCTAACAAGGCGAAGAGTGGAATTGGTGACACTGAAATTTAAATAGAGCTTCGAAACTGCGTTGTGAATCCCAACCCCTCCCTATCCCTCCTAAAAAAGTTGGTACATAGATAAAATTTAAGGAAGAGAAAAAAAGCAGTTTTACAAAATCCAATGAAAAATGAAATGTTTCAATTTGCAATTGCAATGCTAGGAACTTCTAGTTTACAATCTTTCTATCGTTGTGCTGAACTTTGTAATGTGGTTTCAATATTCACCATTGGGCGTCCGGAATTTTTTCCTGTTTCGGAAGCGCCGGCAATTTAAGTGCAAATTACCTCAGATGTTTGCCTTGCTTTCTCTAGGCTGCACATTGAACAAAAAGCTACCCGGAGTGAATATATGCAGGCAAAATAAATGTTTAATATTGCTTGAAATGGGGCCCGAATGGGGCTGGTTTCAAATTGTCCAAGCCCTGAGCTTTCCCAGCTTTATACTTAAGAAATTTAAAAAATGCGCACTTGTGCATAGTTAATCATTATTGCTATAATTAGACAATATAACATTATGCTGTGTGCCGAGAGTAAAATATTTTTCTTATTCTTGTACTGAACAGATTTTACTGGGGCTAGAAAAATTTGCCGTTACTCTGTTAGGAACGTTTTTTTTAAAGTAGTAGTGTACAGGTTTTCATTAACTTGGAGTCTTTTCGTGGTGCAAAGCGGAATTAGGTCATTGGCTGCACTTAGCACTAATTGAAACTTTCCGCATTCACTAGGAGACAAACAAACACAAAACAGTAGCGGTATTATAACAAGTGTTACAAAAGCTTACCGGTAAATATGGTGAAAATACGATATAACAGGCATAAAGTCAAAGTACTGTGATATTATCCATGAGATTTAGATACAGATCACAAAAACTTAAGGCAGCGTTTACGTGTTCATCAAAACCTCTTTTCGTCCACAGACATCTATTCTTTGTTCGTTTCTTTTTTCCGCTTTCGTCTAAAATGCCTCGAGGCTTGATCATATAAACTGACGAAAATAACTTGCAATACAGACGAGAGCTTAATCTGCACCGAAATTTTCACGAGAAAACCGCATTCCAAGAAACAAAATTTATTCCTATTGGTGATAAGTTAGAGGTACTGAACAACATTTATTGTTCGTTTCTGTTTGTTAGATGTTTGTTGTGCTGTTCCTATTAGTATCCAGGGTGGCTGCATGTGCTTTTACAGTTCTTGGAATAAAAAACCTCATAGACCGAAAATCACGTACTGATTACTCCTAAATAAAAGGCTGCGGTTCCAAGTACATTCATTTTGGTTTGTGGAGGGTTTTGTGGGTCTTCACTAAGTAACACGTAATTACGTATCGTGGGAAATAAGTTATACAGCGCGGACTGTTTGTTTTGCTTGTTGCCATGGTTCAATAAACGTACGATGGTCAGTGATTTGATTTACCTAAATTTTCCAGCACTAATCTCGATACGTTTTGTAACAGTATTATTTTTGGAGAAAGTGGCTTACCGAAGACAACTTTTCTTTGCGGAACACTACACCGTGAATGCTTGATACCGCGAAGGGAGATTAGAGACTTTATAATTCTTAGGGTTCGCACGCCACGACTGTAGTTCTTCATTGAATTTTCGACCAATCACAAACAGGCCTGCTAGAATCCTGTAGGGCTCGCTGGAAAAGGTGGCGAGGGGGGGGAGGGGGGGGGGGGCAGGGGTGAGTTGAATGACAACCGAACTCAAAACGACTGGAAATCTATCCTATGGGCTGAATAACCGTGCTTTATTATGTTTACAGAAAAAAACAAATGGAACGTGGCTGTAAGGTTAAATAACCGGATTTTACGCATTTGGTTTAACTGCTGTATGCGTAGGCCTGATCGTGATGTGTTAATCTGATTTTCTCATAAATTATGCTAAACGATATGCACTGTCGAATTTAAATGTCACATGTTCACGGAATTGACGCATTCACATTAAAGATGCTTTTGCGAAAATCTGTAGGCGGATTTGCTACGTTATACGTAGGACTTACCTTACGTTAAACACGGTTTAAACTACAGATTTGTTTTGAATGCGTCACTTCAGTTGAATGGTTTCTTTCTTTGGATCAATAAACACAGGTTTTTAAATTTTGACTGGCTACCTATGAACGATGTACACCTCTGTTTTTTTTGTTACCCGGTTGTCTTGTTTTAAAGGCACGTTTTTAAAGCTTACCTTTGCACGCGCAACACGCGAAGTGCAAGGGGCACGCGCGAGGAAAAGTGCAAAATGCGAGGCAAGACTTACACACGCGGCTAAACGCTGGCGCTATTATTACCGCTTGTAGGATTAAATTTATTTTTTTGGCACATTATAATCACAAATTACAACGGCCTGCAGTTGATAACAGAGGTTAGTGTTAACGGAAAGCAATTTACTTCCATTTAAATTCGTGTTTTCTGAGTTTTTGGAATCTTGTCAGGGGTATGTCCAATTCTTATTTTTTAAAGCAAATGTTACATTTTCTTTGCAAAAACCTCTTTAGGTTTCATAAAGAAGTGAACTTGGTCCTCACAAACAGACATTTACCGAAACAACTCGTTGGGTGCCCCCAGTCTGATCTTATGAATATGCTCAGTTTTTAATGGGCGATTATATAATTAATACCGTCATGTTGAGTTACGTTTGTCAAAAGCAACAGTATCAAATATAACGGGTCACTAAAAGCTGTGAAATACAATAATCATCAGTCGTTTTTGCAAAGGATAATAATCGTCGTACTTAACTGTAGAGCTCTCTAAACAAAACAATTTTTAAAAACAGTATGCTGAATCAAGTATACGAAGTGCTCGAGCGTGTAGCTTGCATTGAAATAAATATATCTTCGTAATCTACAATTCCTAAGCTTTCAGAAAATATATACTTTGCTGGGGTTTACGTTAATTACCAGAAGGTAAGGCAGCTCCAACGCATAATGGTCATTTGGGGTACACTGATACCTTAAATAAAAACCGGATAAACCCTTGTGTTGTGAAGGGTTTTAGATCAAGGTTGTTCAAGGTTACTCTTAAGTTTAAAGTCCAAGGTTGCCGAAATTTTAGCCCGCACTTGCAGTTCCTTGGTTTTTGAGCAGTTATGTATAGTGTCAAGTTCGTAAGAGTCGTTTGGATTGTCCTAACTCGGTTTCTTGAAGTAGGCATGTTTGGGAATGTTTGATGACTTGTATGAGCAAATCTACTGGTAATGATAAACTGTTTTCTTTCTCTTGAGTACGAGGCCGTGACTGTTTCATTTCTTTCTGTTAACGCAGTTATTTGGTTCAGCGAAGTATGAAGTCTTGCACTGAATTTATTTGCTTAATTTATTGGAAAAAGGATCTTCTTAAAAACGATTGAAGGCAGTTAAATTTCGAGCTCATAGAATCGTGTGCAACCATGTATAAATACCTCTCTAAGTTTTCACTGCTTAATTATAAACTTTATCTACTTGGCAGTGGAAGGAATCTTTGTAGACTGAAGTTATAGTTGTGTAACTTTGGCAGAATATTGCACGATGGAGATAATGAATTGGTTTGTGACGAATTATCTAAACCATGACGCATATCAGCTCTAAAAGAATTTTTTCACGTAATAGAGCTTCCTTTAACTGATCTCTGACGCTATTTCTACTCTGATATTCCTTATGTCATTTCTCGTTCACTATAGGCAGCCTAGACACGTAGTTTGAGGCGCTTTTTTACGTCACAGATAGCGCATCCTACAATTTTTTTTATATTCGTCCTTTTGGAATCCCTCTCAGCCTTTCTCAATTATAACTTTTTTTAAACTATTGCACGATTTTGAAGTTTCTTTGTTAAAAACTGGATATGTGTACATCATATAAAAAGATGGTTATATACAATCGTGACTGGCGGTCAGGGACGAATGGGGTAATGACTGTTTTCCTGTCATCTGGCAAATGCAGCACGGTTTTGAAGCTAATTTAGTACCCTACCTGTGCGTTTCCAGCTCTAACTAATTTTTTAGATACTTCTTCCTTGAAGTCACGTACTAAGTTCGTTGACCAAATTAAAACTATTCTGCGCACAAGTACGAAAATCTAAAATATCTACTTGTTGGGCATTAGTTATGCATTGTTATACTGATTTTATTGAGCCCATAATGCATGAGTTATAAATACAAACAAGAAGAAAGGAATGTACAGCGATAAGTGCTATAAACTAAAATGCTACTAATAAGAGATTTATAATCCATGTTTTCTCTCTTTCTTGAAATCCAGAGTAGATATATATTCTCCTAAACCGGTCTGCTGTAGCACGAATCTCGTGAGATGTATTTTGTAGAGTCTAGTCTGTGTTCCCTGTTGGGTGGAGATAGATAAAAATTTTCAATACTGGCCATGAGTATTTTCTGTGGCGACTTGTAGCCGGAAACGGTTAACAACATGTAACAACAACTACAACAACAAAACAACAACAACAACCGTTTTATAACATGTTTAAAGCTTGTTTCTTTCGTTAGTTAAATAAGTGGAAAGTAGTGGTAAGACAGACAAGACAGAAAAAAAAGAGAATGAAAGAAAAAGTCAAAAGCCACCTCTTCAATTTTTAACATTATGATGTTAACCTTATCTTTTAACAGTATTTAACCTTAACTTTTAACATTATGGCATAGTTTGTGTCCAAGTGATTAAGCTTAAATTCTATCGAAATTTTACACAAAAGAATTAGTATAAAAATAGATCTCCGCTGGTTGCTTTGTTTTTTTCTTTGTTTTTTTTTTTTGTTGACAAAGGGGGGTTGTATCTTTTGTATTTTAAGGTTCTCTATTTAAGAAACGGGAAAAATATTAAGAAAGGCTCTCGAGTTTTTTCCGGTTTTCCGCTGTGCGTGACGCTTTTAAAGTCACTTAATGACCTAACCACGGTAATTAGCCTGATTGTGTTATGCAGCCAATATCTTGTCGTAGGGTTCACGTCGCCACCTCAAAAGAAAAAAAAATAACATAAATTGCACCACAATTACATGTACGTTCGTCAATATTTCTCACCTCTTATTCTCACTGAGATGCAAAAAAAGAAGATTCTTGTTTCCTTTTCTAAAGCTTTGAAAACACGTAAAGAATCTTAATGTTTTGAGCGTAGACGTTTTAAAACGATGTAAAAATAAATATTTTTAGTACCCCCCTCCCTTCCCCGATGCAGATACTGTAAGCAAGGCTTACTACACATGCAATTTTATCAAGCTTGCAATAATCAGGTTTCACTGACCGGCTGCTACTCAGAACACTCAGTGGCGCTTCGACACAAGAAGATTCAGAAACAATGAATTCCAAGAGATCAATGTCAACTGTTCACCCATAGCACTTTCACCTCAGTCGTTAAAGGCCATGTAAAACTGACGAGGTTAATTTGTGCAAAATGTCAGCCTTTTAATCGTGTCAAATTTGCTTTTGAGGTCTAAATTTACCTAAGGGCTACTCTCTCCACCTGCAAGAGCGTGTATTTATATAAAGTTCATAACTTTTAGTTCCCAAGTTGCAATGCTAGCAGTGTCGCGATGGCGCAAAAATCGGAAATAAAGTCCATGGCAGACAAGGACCGATTGATATGGACACATTGTTGCTCGTGAAGTTTCTTCGGTGAGCAAACGAACGGGAAACGAAACAAATGTCGCGAAACCGTTCTTGCTCTTGCATTAAAACATTTTCTTAAGGCCGTGGTAAACTCGGACACATTGTTGAGGACACAAATGTTTTCCATTTTGTCCCCTCGTGCAACATTTGTTGCGGATACAAAATGTGTACCTGAGACACAAAAATATTTTTCTTATTTTTTTTAAAACATTTTGTGTCCGCAACAAATGTTTCCCAGTTTGCTCAGCATGGAAACAAGGCGGTAAAACGTCTTACGGCGCCCGTTGTGACATCAAGTGAAGTGGTCGCATGTGGTCGCTTGAAAACAATAGGAAATTTCAAACCATTAGCCCTAAAGTGGCGGCGGTCGCCTTCTAGAGGTGGTTGTTAACAAGATATTCAGACTATAATGATTTGACTGGGAAATTTTTGGCATTTTGGAAAATTCTTCGTTTTCGGGAATTGGTAGCTCAGAGAGGTTCGACTGTAGACTGAAAGAGGATCGGAGCAACATAAGTTATAGTTGTGCAACTTTAGCAGAATACTGCACGATGGAGACAATAAATTGGTTTGTGACGAATCATCTAACCCATGAGGTATATTAGCTCTGATATATATAATTTTTTCACGTAGTAGTGCTTTCTTCTCGGGCCCGCGTCCAATGGGGAAAAGGATCGATGATGATGATGAGTGCTTTCTTCTCAGTTTATCACTGACGCGCGCGTTTTCTACTCTGATATTTCCCTACGTCATTTCTCGTTCACTGTAGGCAGCCTAGACACGTAGCGTGAGGGGTGCTTCACGTCACAGAGAGCGCATATTAGAAATTTTCACATCACTATCAACCTTTCTCAATTATAACCTTTATTAAACTATTGCACGATTTTGAAATTTCTTTCTTGTAAACATAAAAAAGATGATTATATACAATCGTGACTGACGGTAAGGCAGGATTGAGTTAAAGTACCCAGCTTGTGTCCAAGCGATAAAACTTAAATTCGATTCTATCGAAATTCTCACAAAAGAATTAGTATCAAAATAGATCTCCGCTGTTGCTTAGTTTTGTTCTTTGTTTTTTTTGTTTTTGTCGACAAAGTTGCTTTTAATGTATCTTTTGTATTGAAAGGTTCTCTATTTAAGAAACGGGAAAAGTATAAAGAAAGGCTCTCGAATTTTTTCCGCTTTTCCGCTGTGCGTGACGCTATTAAAGTCACTTAATGACCTAACCACAGTAATTAGCCTGATTGTGTTATGTGGCAGCCAATATCTTGCCGTAGGATTCCCGCCGCCGCAGCCTGAAAAGAAGAAAAACATTAACATAAATTGCCCCACAATTACATGTACGTTCGTTAATATTTCTCAATTCTTATTCTCATAAGGGTGCAAAAAAAGAATATTCTTGTTTCCTTTTTAAACACGTAAAGGAATTGAACGTTTTAAGTGTAGACTTCGCTTTAAAACGGTGAATATGGACCAGATTTTAAGCTAATAGCCTTGAACAAGATCACACGAGCCGATGCAGATTGCACGCGCGGGCGTGGAGGGGGTGGGGTGGGGGGGGGGGGTGGGGGGTACGCCTTATTGTGGACTAAACAGGGAGGCTCCGTCCATCTTGGGTTGTAGGTATTTAAAAGGTAGGGATTTCACGAGTTGGAGAACATAAAATAGAAGGAGGGCAAGGCGTACTGCTTTATCAAGCTTACAGCTCTCAGAATTCACTGGCCGGCTGCGACTCAGCCTCTCATATTTAACCCACTAAAGCTTCTTCGTTCTCTTTAATGGAGAAAAAAAGAACACTCAGTGGCGCTTCGAAACAAAAAGATTCAGAAATTATGAATTCCAACAGATTAATATACACTGTTCACCCATGGCAAACTTGTCCGAGTCCTTCGCCTCAGTTGTCAAAGGCCATTAACTGGCGAGGTTAATTTGGGTAGAATATCAGCCCCAACTTCTTTTAATCAAGTCAAATTCATCTAAAGGTTACTCTCTCAACCTGCAAGAACATGTACTTGTATTAAAGTTCATAAATTTCAGTTCCCAACTTGCAATGTTAGCAATGTTGCGATGAACAGTTATGTTCACTCGTATATAAATAGCAGATATTGTATTTATTCGATTTAGCGCCCTGGGCGCTAATTAAATTTTTGGACCTTGAGGATGGGCGCTTATTTGAGGTGGGCGCTTATTCGAGGCTGGGCGCTTATTAATAAATTTTCACCATTTTAAGCAAGTAGCACGTTTATTTTGCAAGAAAACAACAATTATAATAACTAAACGTAAAAGGTATACGAAAGCTAAAATTAAATATTCATTGAAAGTTTCAGTAAAAAAACTCGGTCTTTGGGATAGTCTCTTAATAGTACTTAGTCAATTTAATCTCAACTTCAACAATAATCAAAATTCCTCTTGTGCCCTTATTTTAGAGGGGTGGGGGTGGGCGCTTATTCGGGGCTGGGCGCTTATTAGCTTTATCTACCTACAGGGTGGGCGCTTATTCGAGGTGGGCACTTATTCGAGGTTGGGCGCTTAATCGAATAAGATGCTTGAGAAGCGAGAAGTTAAAACGGGGCTATAGCTATCTTTTTGACTTGAAAGGCAGGGAGACAGTACAATCAGGAAAACAGTTACTAAACCTATTCAGGCCGGGGGAGGGGGGGAGGCCCGCGCGATTTGGACGCTATAACTTTCAAGATAAACCAAACGCTGCCAAATTGCGCGTATCTAAAATTTATCCGCAATAATGAGGAAGTTATTGTGCCAGTAACTTAATCACCAGCCGCATTGACAGGCTTGTCCCAAAATTTGTCATAAAAGATGGACCACAAAGCTCTTAAAAAGCAACGAGAAAGACGCTAGAAAAAATTTGTACACAGTGGCCCCACTAAAGGACCGACCATCCAAAGGCACGCAATCCAGCCACACCCAGCAAGATCAGACAATGAAGACCAGAGCGAGACCAAGGGGCCCCGGCCCAGGTGAAGGGAGGGAAGAAAACGCCGACCCGAGCAGCGACCCCCCCCAGAAACAACCCCCCCCAGCCCCCCCACCCCCCCCCCCAAGCAACCACCCCCGGGGGGCCCGCCCAAGAGACGTGCCAGCCGGACGACGGGCCACGCCGGCCCCGAGGGGAGAGGGAGGAGAGCTGGAAGCAAGGGCTGGATAGTTCAGCCTCTCTGAAAAGGAAGAAAAAAATCAGAGAGAGTTGGAGGGGTCACAGAAGCAAGAGGGGAAAATCAGAAGGAAAGGAGGGGGAAGAAAGAGCAGAGGGAGAAAGGAGAGAGGAGGAAGGGGGGAAGGGGGAAACTCTGAAAGGAGAGTAGAAGGAAGAGGGGAGGAAGGAAAAGAGCTGAGAAAAGAGAAGGAAGAGAGAGGAGGGAGGGTCGCTGAGGCAGAGAGTCGAAGAAGGAGGAAGATAAAAGAGGAGAGGAGAAAGTGGAGGGCCGAGAAAAGGAGAGCGCGGGAGCCCCAAAGAGAAGGATGTAGGGGTGAGTGGAGACCCAGAGGAGAGGAGAAAGAGGGGGGAGCGGGAGAAAGGGGGGGGGAGAGAAAAATGGAAGGCAGAAGAGGAATGGAGGAGGAGGGACGAAAAGAAAAGGGAAGGGCGAACGGAGTGGGAAGAAGGAAATGAAATGGAGAGGGAGAGGTGGGAGGGAGGGGAAAAAGGGAGGAAGAGGGTGGGCCGCGTGGTTGGACGAACGAAAAAAAAAAAGGGGCAGGCCCCGCGATAATAGAGTAGTGAAAAGGAAAAAAGTATGGGCCGCGGGGGGTTCTCGGTGAGGAATAGAAAAAAAGGCTCAAGAAGAAGAAGAGGAGGAAAGAAGGAAGGGAGGTGATGAAAAAATTGGTTACGGCCAAATAGAAGCAAAAGCCCCCACAAGAGAGAGAAGAATAGTGGTGAAGTGTATTTTTGTTTATGAATTCTTGCGAGTTTGGTATTTGCAGTTGCCACCCGCCGCACACAGAGGGAAAAAATCTGTGCTGAGAAGAAGAAAAAATAAAAAAAAGTTAAACTTAAGTTGAGGAACTAAAGAAAAAGGAGGAGGATGTAAAAAGGGAGAAAAAAAGAAAGGAAAAAGTGGAGGGGGAGATGGGAAAGGAGTGTCGGGAAGAGCAAAAAGTGAGAGGAGGGAGAGAAAGCGGGGGGCCCAGCCCGAAGGTCTCTCAGTCCGCGAAGCAAAAAAACACAACCGAACACAACCAAAAGTCGACAAGTGTGCCTGCAACGATTTCCTGTAAAACTAAAATAAAAGGATCGTCACCCGAGCGGTGTAGCAACCCCAAGCTATCCCGGGCGAAGGAGACATGCAGGACGACAAAGGGAAACTATAAATCGGCCACGCCCGATTAATAAATACGGTATAAAAGAAAATGTTTTCATGCAAGAACCAAAACCTTTTCGCAATAACTCAGGCTTGTAAAGCTTCTCACGATGCCTGTAGTGAACAAAATGACTCGTCCTTCGCCTCAGTCCGACTGAGGCGATAACTGGCGAGGTTAATTTGTGCAAAATATCAGCCCCAACTTCTTTTATTCGTGTCAAATTCGCTTTTGAGGTCTAAATTCACCTTAAGGCTACTCTCTCTTAACCTGTAAGAGAGTGCATTTATAAGTTCAGAAATTTCAGTTTCCAAGTTGCTATGCTATAGCTAGAGGTGTTGCGATGAACCATTATGTTTATCGCAAACATCGGTTATATGAAAATGTAAAGCGTCTCACTGCGCTCGTAGTATTTCAATAGCCCAATTTCGATATTTTAAAATTCAGGCTAAAACAATAGACATCACAACGAGGCACCGGGGAATAAACCCCACAAACTCTATAGTTTAGTCTCCGGAGCCTCGTCCTGAGGTCTATTGTTTTGGGCTGAATTTTAATATATCGAAATTGGGCTATTGGATCAAGTGAAGTGGTTGCATGTGGTCGCTTTTAGATGTTAAAAACAATAGGAAATTTCGAACCATTAGCCCTAAAGTGGTCGCGGTCGCCTTCAAGAGAGGTTCCGGGCTATAGTGATTGACTGGGAAAATTTGCCATTTTGGATAAATGGTCGCTTTCGGGAATTGGTCGTAGCTTACGAGAGGTGGTCGCTCAGCGAGGTTTGACAGGGATCGGAGCTGTGACTTGTTTTTATATATATATTTTTTTTTATTTATTTGTTTTCTCCAAATCGTCACAACTTGCTCTGGCATCTGGCTGAATGTTTACAACCTTTGGTCAGTGTTCAGCTTAGTGTGAAGTAATCTTGTGAAACCGTTGTCGATGACTGACAGTCATCTTCGTGTCTTAAAACGAAACTGCTAATCGCAGTGTAAATAAAGTACTGACGGCGTCAGCGACGAATGCGTGGGACAATTATCTTTACAAGGCATGACTTGAGAACAATATATTTATTTAATAAGACAACACATAAAGGAAATTCATCAACGATACTGGCCCTGGGTAAAAGATTGAATAAATGCATGAAATTAATAGCTTCCATACTTCTGTTCACTCGTTTTGAATGATTTACTCGAAAGTAAGTTTATGACTGAGTTAGAGCATTACTGCATTCATGTGAAGAGGACTTGAGACTTTTTTATAACAATAATTTATCAGAGTCAGTAAAGCTGAGAGCTGTCCCTATTTTGCCGCGTGTTCGAGCGTAAAGCTAAAAATGCGCGTGGGAAAAAAAGGCGCGCGAAAATTGGGGCGAGGGCTAGGGAAGCCGACAAGATTTCAAGCAGCCATTTTTCCAATTCGTTTGCTTGTTTGGGTTTTTTCGCCGAGGAAATTAAAATAGAGAGAGTTCGTTCGGGGTTTAATAATGCTGGATGACCTGAAAATTGCTCCACCCATGTGTAATACAGTGTAACTATACTCAGGCACACACCAAGATCCGATTCGACAGTAAAAAAGTTGATACTGAATTCTAAGTGATAAGCCAGCACCAGCTGGTTTCTCTAGACAGTAGTAAAGAAAAGCAAGATTTCAGTGTGGATTTTCGGCTTAGTGTGGACGTTGAGATTTATGTGGAGTTGAAGATTTGTGTGGACGTAGGAGATTTGCACTGACTACAGTCGAGTTTTTGTACGTGTGGACGTTTTTCGTCAGTGTAGACGACAAGTTTTGTAAGGTCGTTTAATTTGTTGGCGGTTGAGTTTTGTGTGGACGTCGAGTTTTATGGTTGTACTATTCCACGTTAAAACTTGAAGGAGGCCGAGTTTCATGTGCATGTTGAGTTTTTTGTGTGGAGGTAGAGTTTAATGTGGTCGTCGACTTTTGTGGTGACGTTCTTATATGCGCGAAGTGAAGAAATAAAAGCACGGGAGGGTAGGTAAACATAAAAAGCCCGAATGCTACTGTGAAGTGACAAACGGGAAACACCATAGGCAATAGAACATAGAATATGTGCCAACTCAGTCTGCTTTACTTGACCGGGTAAGACTTGTAAGGATGTAGAGAGCTTAGGGTGTTTCCTTGCTTTTCACACTTGTGAACGACGTCGAATTATCAAGACAAAAAAAGTCATTAATCTTTTTAATTTAATTTGTTTCAACTTTTGACAGGGCTTGTTTTATTAGTTATCAACTTTCCATTTAGTTAGATTCATCCTCGGCAAACTCTCACAGGCCACGTGCACAGACTTCACCGACAAAACCTTCTCTGGAATTTCCTTTATGTCATCGCTGTTGTCACAGAGCATACGAGCCAGCGAGACCTTCCTCAACTCGTTCAGCTGATCTTCAGTGAATCCAACCTCACTTTCGTTCTCGTACCAAAACCGGTCGCCAGTGCGCAGGCGCTTGAACTGTTCGGCAATCAGACAACCAAATGTAGGTCCCAGGGCTCCCGCACCCACATGACTTTCCAAGATCCCTCCAACGAACAGGTCGACGTCATCTGGGTGCTTGTAGATGCCCGCTATTTTATCAACAACGGCTGAGGGAATTTCTGTTTTGAAATGATCAAAAGAAGTGGCTTTCTGTAGTCCACATAAAAAGCGGAATGTGTTGTATCCAGGCAAACCGCGCTCGCGACCGCGTTGAATGTTGATAGCGGCAAGATCACTGACGTCATTAGGGCCCCGGATTAGCTCCTGTTGAACGGCTTTGGCAAAACTCCTAAAAGATAGAGGGTTTTAAATTGTGTTTTGGTAGGAATTTTGGGTTTTATGTTCCTCCTCTAAAAAATCGGACCTTTTTTTTTTTTTTAAAAAAAAAATTTGTATTGGGAATTGGAAATTTTTTTTTGGGGGAAAGAGAAAAAAAAAAAAGGTGATTTTTTTGGTCGTTTTTTTTTTTTTTTTTTTTTTCTCTTCTTTTTTTTCGGCGGGGTTTGTTAAAAAACCCCGCTCTCCCGGGGGGGGGCCCCCGCGCGCCTTTTTTTTTTTTTTTTTTTTTTTCCCAAAAAAAAAAGAGGCCACGAGTTTTGCTCTTTTATTGAAGGCTGCTACTGTGTTGGATCTAGGGCTAAAATGATTGTATTTCGTAGGTCTTTGCTCATACTAGGCGATCGGGACGATCATTTAAAACCCCCTGATCGTTTCCACTCGCTTCCATCGCCTACGATCGTCTCAGTAGTTCAAACGATCGATGCAATAGAAACGATCGGGGCGATCATATGAGAACCAGCCTTAAGGTAAATATGTCTGATAAGTTCGCGGTAATTCGTAAATACGTCGCAATAGAGGCGTTAAATTTATTTGGTTTGTTCCGACTCTAATTAAGTACCTTGCTCACTTTATTAGCAATTGCATGTATTGCGGTAAACACAGAAAACTCCAGCTAAAATAAAGTTTTTTCACTTTTGTTGGCCCGTAGGAATTCTTCTGGACATACGCACGAGTTATCTACTCGCATCCGATTGGTTAATAAACAGTGGAATTGAGTGTGCCACGTAATAGCTTGCACTTGCGCCGAACCGAAAAAATACCTTGATGAATTAACCGTTCGG